>NW_027187338.1:10410826-10450144 GCF_028583685.1 Petaurus breviceps papuanus | reverse complement strand
CTCTCTCTCTCTCTCTCTCTCTCTCTCTCTCTCTCTCTCTCTCTCTGCTTCTCTTCTCTTTTTCTCTGTTTCTGTCTCCATCTCTGTCTCTCTCCCCCTCTGTATTCTGCCTGTTTTCTTTCTGTCTGTGAGTCACTGTCTTTCTCTATCTCATTCTCTCTCTCTGTCTTTGTGTATTTATCTGTCTGTCTCTCATAGATCTTTAGTGTTTTCTCTTCCCCAAAACCTCAGTTTGACTTCCTCTTCATATCAATACAGACTGTGAAATGTTGGGAAATTCCCTTCCCCAATTTGGTCCTTAGTTTCCTCTTCTGTAAAACGAGATTTGACTAATATTGACTAAGTGGTGTCGAATCTACTTCCCTCTGACTTTCTGTTTTAAGGTTCCTTCCAGTTCTCATTTTCACAGATACTCATTCTGTGCCACACATTCTGAATTATTATGTCTAACTAGGTAGTACAATGGACAGAGCATTGGACTTAGAGTTGGGAAGGCTTGAGTTTAAATCACCCCTCAGATGCTTCCTTCTTCACTGTGTGGCCTGGGCAAATCACCTTAACCTTTCTGAGCCTCAGTTTCCTCATCTATAAAATGAGAAGCTTGAACTCTGAGATCCCTTCCTGCTCTAAATCTATGAAACCATGAACATTTTTAAAAATTTTATTTTTTATGAATGTTTTTCAATCTAAGATCTTTTCCAACTCTAACATTTTAGGTTAATAATAACACATTCGCATATTTGAGGTTTGCTACATGCTTTACTCACCACATTCCTATGAGGTATAGCAAAGCTCAGAGAACTAAATTCACAACCTCAAATGTCACATAAAACCAGTAAATGTCAGAGATTTGAATTCAGACTCAGGCCTCTTCTGATTTGAAGTCCAGCATGTTTTCCATTAGACTATCCTTCCTTCCACCTCACCATGTGTCTATGTTCTAGGGACCCGTCCAGTCCTAACATTCCATGTTCTAAGGTTCCTTCTAGATCTAGCATTCTGTGTCTTTGGGTCCTTCCCATCTTACATTCTGTGAATAAAAGATCCTAGGTCTAGAGCTCAAAGGGGATCTCAGAGGCCATCTAGTCTAATGGTTCCATTTTACAAATGAGGAAACCAAGGCTTGGTAATGTTAAGTGGTTTTCAGGGACACTAAGGTAGCATAAAAAGCAGAATCTGAACCCTGATCTTCAGATTCTAATGTCCAATGCCCTTTCCACGGTACCAAGGGTCCCTCTCAGCACTGGCATTCTAGATCATAAAGCCACTTTCAGCTCTGACAGTCTCTACTCCATGGTTCCTTCAATTAATCAACAAACATTTTTTGGGCACCTGTTATGTTTGAGGCCCTATGATAAGCACTAGAGATACAGACACAGAAATGGAACAGTCCCTGCCCACAGGGAGCTGACATTCTATCTTCTGGTTCTCATGTCTTGTTTTCTGGGTTCTAAAGCTCCCTTCCAGCTCTGACGATCTCTGACTCTATAAATAGATCTCTGCCTTGAATAAAACACAGAGAACATTGTGTGAAGAACACATGGGGGAGGCACCTTCCCCCATAGAATGCTGGGCTGGAGTTCCAAGTCACGGTGCCCATTCATTCCCCAGGGATCACTGGCCTCCTTTCTCCATAATGCTGGCTCCTGGTGCAATAGGGTGGGTTTGGTTTGCTTTGGTTTGGTTTTTACAGCTGACTCAAAGCCCTGGAATGGGGTAGTAGAAGTATTATAATCCCTATTTTACAGATTATATTTGCATTATGCTATGATGGATTGAAGGCTAGTTTTGGAGTCAGGAAAAGATGGGTTTTCTGATTAGCTCTATGGCCATGGGCAAGTCATTGACAATCAGTAGCCCAGGCAACTCTTCAAGAAATTGTGTTAGAGATGAATAGTCTCTCCTCATTAGTTGAAAATGTTTTCCAAGCCAAGAGTTCCCCACGTGAATGAAATCTCAGATCTGGGCTACAGATTGTTAATAGCTGTTTAGTTGTTTTTCAGTCTTGCCTGACTCTTCATGACCTCCTCCCCCCCTTTTGGGATTTCCTTGGCAAAGACAGTGGAGTGGTTTGTCATTTCCTTCTCCAGTTCATTTTATGGATGAGGAAATGGAGGCAAACAAGGTTAAGTGACTTGTCTAAGTTCCCACAGCTAATCAATAACTGAGCTGAATTTGAACTCAGGTCTTCCTGACACCAGCCTCAGTGCTCTATTGACTGAGTCACCTAGCTGTCCAACCCTCAGGGTCTCACTTAAAAGTTAAAATGAAAATTTTAAAACAACAAACAAACATGTAGATAAATAAAAACTGAGGAAGGAGTAGTCTGCTCAAGGCCACACAGCTAGTAATGGGACAATGTTGGAATACAAATCCTGGTCATCTGGCTCCTAGATAACAATCAAATCCAAAGAGCCGTCTGAGGGCTTAAAATGGATGTAATACCAAATGTTTCCAGACGATGGCAGCAAAGTCCACCTCGTTTGGGGACAATCACCTTCCTATCATTTGACAGTTTGCAAAATCATATAATCTCAGAATATGAAACCAGCAAATGTAATTGCTGAGCCTCTGACAGTGGTACCTCTAAGGCCATGGAGAGTAGAAGTACCACAGGACGGGAAATAATGTCCCGATTTCCAAATAAGGGTAACACATAGTCTGCAGAATATGGACTGGTGAGCTTGACTTTAATTCCACGAAAAATTCTACAACAGACCTTTAAAGGGAAGGTTAGCGGGGCTCTAGAAAAGGAAGGTTTCACTACAAAGCTAAAAGGGCTTCAGCAAGAGTGGGGCATGGCCAATTGACCTTGTTTCCTTTTGACAGGGTTACTTCAAATGGTCAATGAGAAACATGCTATAGAAATAGTTTGCCAAAACGTTAGCAAAACATTTGATTAAGTATGTCCTTGTTGGTTCCTCCCAGTCTTAGGGGTTGAAATTATCATTAAGTAGGTCAAGTAGTTATCAGCTGCTCTACTTTTAAGAGGAGAGAGGAGAGGAAACAGAGACAGAGAGAAACAGATAGTGGGAAAAAGAACATCTCAGCAGATGTTTCCCCTCTCTCATGCCTCAGTTTTCTTATATTTCTCAAACTCATTCACTATTACCTGTTTCTGTCCAAGTAGTCTGTTACAAGTTGTTGTTGCTGAGTCATATCTGATGCTTTGTGACCCCATTTGGCCTTTCCTTGGCAAAGATACTGGAGTGGTTTGCCATTTCCTTTTCCCACTCATTTTTCCAGATGAAGAACTGAGGCAAACAGGATTAAGTGACTTGCCCAGGGTCACACAGCTAGGAAGTGTCTGAAGTTGGATTTGAATTCACAAGGACAAGTCTTTCTGATTCCAAGCCCAGCGTTCTATACATTATGCCATCTAGCTGTCCCTATGTCTATTATATATTGATGACAAAATTGCTTCTGCTTCCCCCACCACTGATTTTCACTCAAATATTCCCCACCATGATTTCCCCTTTTAGTTCCAGCAATTTTTCACCTCAGTACACCTTTTTAATATATGATGCTGCCCATCCCATTGCTTTATCATTTTCCTTCTTCTAGAAGCAGCTAGGTGGCACAGTGGAAAGGGTACTGGTCTTGGAGTCAGGAAGATCTGAGTTCAAAGCCTGCCTCAGACACTTAATGGCTCTTTGGGCCTGGACAAGTCATTTATAATCTTTCTCAATTTCAGTATCTTCGCTTGTAAAATGGGGATAATAATAGCCCAGACCTCCTAAGGATGTTGTGAGCATCAAACAAGAAAGCATATGAAGTCCTTTGACAAACTTGAAGTACCAGATAAATGCTGGCTATTATTATTATTATTATGGCATTCTCACAAACACTGTTCCAGTTGTAGATTTCATCTTGCCAAGTCTTAATGGGGGTCATATTTGCCTCCTGGCACTAAGACTCTAGATCGTCTTGATTGCTGTCCAATCTTTAAGCATTTACACCTTCAGGCCATGAGTTTTACTCCTTGTTTCTGCCTCAGATTTTCATCTCTTGCAAATTTCTGGGTGTCCCAAGTGCCATTCTCTATTATATCTACTCTCTATGGTGTCTAGCTTAGAGGACAGAGACAGGCAGTTTTTGTTTCTCCATACCCTATCTTTAGTTCTTTTAATGGAATTTCCAAGACACCCATTTAAAATAATTTCTTCATGCATTTAGTCATTTTTACATCATTTATTACCTCTCCCACTGTTATTGTTGTTATTGTTCAGTCATACCCAGCTCTTCATGACCTCATAGACCATACTGTCCCTGGGGTTTTCTTGCAAAGATGCTGGAGTGGTTTGCCATTTCCTCCTCCAGTGGATCAAGGCAAACAGAGGTTAAGTGACTTGCACAGGGTCATACAGCTAATAAGTGTCTGAGGCTGAATTTGAACTCAGGTCATTCTGACTCCAGGCCCAGCTCTCTATCCCAGGAGCCATCTAGCTGTCTTATATCTTTCCCACTACCCTGCCCCAAATGAATCATTTCAAAAAATGAAATCTTCATAAGAAAAAGTGTTTGTAGTCCAGCAAAACAAATTAGCACATTGGCCATGTTCAAAAAATGTATGTCTCCTTCTGTATCTTAAGTGTCTTGGAGACTTAAGAGTGAGAGATATGTTTCAAGGGCAGTTTTCTAGACTTGTGATTTATCATCACATTGATCAAAGTTGTAAAATCTTTCAAAAATGTGTTTTATCTCATAGTGTTATATAAGGTGTTCTCTTAATTTTGCTTACTTTGTTCTGCTTCAGTTTATAAAGGTCTTCCCAGTTTTTTCCTGAAATTGACCATTTCATCATTTCTTCTTCTAGGAACCCTGGGGTTCTGTTTTCATTCCTGGGATCTTTACCCACTTAAGAGCCCTGTAGTTCCCCCTCTCAGCCCCTGGAAGCTGGGGGGCTCCCTAATTCCCACAGAGCTCCCACTGTCCAATGCTACCATCAGCTCTTGACCAAAATTCCCCTTTGGCAATGATTGTTCATAGAGATGCTGCTGATTCAGGTAGAGGTAAACCTTTTGGGGAGGAAAGACTAGCAATGAGGTTAGGCAAAGCCAGGTCTTCCAAGCAGTGATAAGTGGCAAGGTAAGGAGAAAAGAAACAGGAAATATTGGACTCCAAACCAGCTCTACTCCTCAATCTCCCTGTCCCTTAGTTTAATCCTTCTCCTACCATCCTACCCCTTCCTCCAGACAGGAACAGATTCCCCAAATAAGAGTCATCATTCAAAGGTCTACCTGCTCCAGATGAAGGTGAGGCCAGAGCAGTGATAAATTCACACATTTTTCTGTACATAAATAAATCACAGGACAATGGTGAGGGCAGGTCAGAGCTGGGAGGAAGCTCACCTCAATCAATCATTCATTTCATCATCCAACAAAAGAAAATGGAAGTCAGAGATGTTAAGAGACTTGCTAAAAGACACATAGCAAATCAATGGCAGAGTTGTATAAACTTAGAATTTGGGGTGCTGGGTCATAGGTAACATACAGTAGATGCCATAACTCTCCTTGGGACCTAGTTCTTTATTATTATTATTTTGCTTTTTGGAGGGGGAAGGGGAAGGAAATTGGGGTTAAGTGACTTGCCCAAGGTTACATGGCTAGGTTTTGTGTGTGTGTGTGTGTTAAGTGTCTGAGGCTGGATTTGAACTCAGGTCCTCTTGGCTCCAGGGCCAGTATTCTATTCACTGTGCCACCTAGCTGCCCCAGTTCTTTTTTAAATAAGTTTTTATTTGTGTCTTTTTTTATCTCACCATGGTTTTCCCCAGTGTTTCCTCCCTTCCCATCCTAGAGAGCCATCCCATATAACTAAGACAAAAAAGAAGGGGGAAAACAGTAAAAATGACCAATACATAGAAAAGTCTGAAAATATGTACACTATGCACTATGTACACTTCTCCACTTTGGAAGAGTTGGAAGTGTCTTCTATTTCTTCTTTCGAGCCATGCTTATGCTTTACAATTGTGCTACATCAATTTGATTTTGTGGGTGTGTGGCTATTCTTTCCATCTACATTGATGTTGTCTTGTGCATGATGTGTTCTTAGTTCTGCTTAGTTCTTAGTTCTTAGTTCTGCTTAGTCCACTCTGTGAGCAGGCACTTCCCATGCTTCTCTGTAGCATTTTCAATGGAACCTACTCAGACATTTGGTGTGAAGGGCTCTCTGTTGTATTTGGTCTAGTCTGTTATTTTTCAGTCATTTTCAGTCTTGTCCCACTCTTTGTGACCCCATTTGGGGTTCTCTTGGCAAAAATACTGGATTGGTTTGCCATTTCCTTTTTCAGCTCATTTTACAGATGAGGAAACTGAGGCAAACAGGGTCAAGTGATTTGCTCAAGGTCACACAGCTAGTAAGTGTCTGAGATTGGATTTGAATTCAGGTCTTCCTGACTCTAGGTCTGGCACTTTTTCCATTGCACCACCTAGCTGCCCTAGTCTAGGCTTGCACATGCATCTATATTTCGATCTTTCAAAGGATTTGGGGTCTCTTTTTGTGGACACTCCAGGAAACCAGATGATGTTTCATCTGACTCTTGTCCATGTCAGCTCATAAATCCTCCCCAGGATTTCCCCCCAACATGCTGAAGACTTTATCTAGATCTTGACATTGTATAGATACCAGTGGAGTAGGGAGCATGGCCATGAGTCACCTATCCCTTCCTTTCCCTATATGGACAGCTCATCTTTTCTCTGGCCTGGCATTTCTCTAATGGCATCCTTTCCAGTGCTTCTCCAGCAGGATCTTTGTTGGGAATGCATCACAGTCTACTTGTGCTCAGTCCACATCTCTTTGTTGCCCTTGGTGTCACCCTCCCCCATAATCTCTTAATTCTAGTGTCTTCCCTCTTTAATTTATTCCTGTTGATCCTGTATAGAGCTTGTTTGTATATATTTGTTTGTTTGTTGTCTTCACTATTAGACCATGAGCACTTGGAGGGCAAGGACGGCTTTTTGGTCTTTGTATCTCCAGTGCTTAGCATAGTCAGTGTCTGGAACATAGTAGGCCCTTAATAAATGGTTTATCAACTGATCGATTCTATGACTTACACTCATCCAACATTTCTAGAAGATAATGTTGCCAGAAAGATGGGTCTTTGTTTCAGGGAGAACCTGGGGACCATTAAAAGCCCTGAGCAACTTAGCAAAGACAACTGTTTTTCATCAGAAGTTATGACAGATCATTAATGTCATGCAGTGGATAGAGCACTGGGCCTGGAGTCAGGAAGACTGGAGCTCAAATCTGGCCTCAGGTATTTACTAGCTGAGCAAATAAATCTCCTCTTGCCTCAGTTTCCTAATCAATAAAATGGGGACGATAATAATAGTACCTACTTCCACGGGCTGTTGTGGGTATCAAATGAGATAATAATTGTAAAGCACTTAGCACAGTGTCTGGCACATAGTAGGTGCTATATAAATGTTAGCAGCAGCAGCAGTAGTTAGCAGTAGTAGTAGTAGTAGCAGTAGCAGTAGTAGTACTAATAGTAGTAGTAGTACTAGTAGTTGTTGTTGCTGTTTGTCTCATATAATCCAGAATATCTGGAACAGGGTATTGTATTAAGATGAACTATAGGTCTGGTCTGGGAACAGAACTGGAAAGGCTCTCGAAGATCACCTGGTGGAACCCCTACATTTAACATATAAGGACTGAGGCCTTCAGCAATTTGATGACTTGCCCAAAGTCACACAGACAGTAAGTGGAAGAACTGTTTTTCAAACTCTGATTGTCTGATTCCAAGTTGCTAATTCTCTCCATAGTACTTCACTGCTTCTTTATTCATTCTGTGCCTTCAAAATTTCTTTTCCTAGCTTTGGTTTTACAGTAATGTCTTTTTAAAAAATTAATTTTATTTATTTAGTTTTTGTTACATTTTAAGTTCCAAATTGTTTCTTTCCCTCTCCACCCCATACTAGAGAAGGACACTATTTCACACTCATACACACACACATCTATGTATATGTACATGTATATGTATATGCATCGATACATACAAAAAACCACACTATACATACTTGTATTATCATTTCTTTCTCTGGAGGTAGATAGCATCTTCCTTCATAGATACCTGTAGTTAGCTTGAGTATTTATAATATTCAGAATAATTTTTTCATTCATAGTTATTCTTTGAACAATATTGCTGTTACTGTATACAATGTTCTCTTAGTTCTGCTCATTTCTCTTTTCATTATTTCATGCAAGTCTTTTCATGTTTTTCTTTTTTCTTTTTTAAAGCAATCGGGGTTAAGTAACTTGCTCAAGGTTACACGGCCAGTTATTTCTGGGTGTGGTGCTGAGTATCTGAGCCTGGATTTGATCCAGGTCATCCTGACACTAGAGCCGGTGCTCTTACTCGCTGAGCCACCTGGCCACCCCTAAGCAATTGGGGTTAAGTAACTTGCTCAAGGTTACACGGCCAGGTGTTTCTGTGTGAGTGCTAAGTGTCTGAGCCCGGGATTCGATCTCCAGGTCATCCCGGACACTGGAGCTGGTGCTCTTACTCGCTGTGCTACCTGGCCGCCCCATTTTCATGTTTTTCTAAAACCAACCAGCTCATCATTTCTTGCAGCATGGTAGAATTCCTTCATAGTAATAAGTAGGTGTTACACTGACAACAGGAGAGAATCCAGAAAGGCTTCCTAGAAAAGAACCTTGAGGTGAGCCTTGAACTAGAGGTGAACCAGAAATGGGGGACAATCTATACAAAGCTGTGGAGATGGGAGACAGTGTTCTGTATGAAGAACGAGAAGTAAGCAGGTAGGACTGGAATGTAGACTACATCGAATAACACCTGGTGAATTCTGTAAGTCCTATGGAGTCACAACGGGACGGACTTCAAAAGTCAGAGTTTTTATTTTATTCTAGACCTCAAACTTCTGCTCTAATTGCCTTTTTTTGTTGCTCATGTGTGTATTTTCAGAATATTTTCTATTGCTCAGAATCTCAGTCACCCATTCTTCCTTTCTAATCTACTAAATCTTGCCAAACCTCATCATTTCTGCCTCCACAATATTTTTCACAACCGTTTTCTCCTTTCTGCTCCCACAACCACCACCCTAGCTGAAGTCCTCCCTGCTACTCACCTAGACTATTGTCAGACTGGACTCCATAAGTCTCCCTTCTTCTAATCTCTTCCTTCTCCAGACTGCCCTGCAAATGCTGCTTAAATAAATTTCCTATAGCACAAGTCTGTCTTCATTACTTTTTTACTCAAAAACTTTCAGTGGCTCCCTTGTTATTGTAGTTGAGTTGTTTCGGTCCTGTTGAACTCTTCATGACCCCAAAGGCCCCCACCTTTCCAACAAAAAGAGGAATATTCAAGTCCTCATCTACAGACTTGTTATTATAATTATGAAATATTCAATTTCAGAAGAACAGTATTCTTTTAAGAGTAATGCACCTTTCATTCTGTTGGACCTGCTCCCTCTCCCTGCTCCATACACTGGTAGAGTTTTTGACTGATAAGAGTTCAAGAATAGATGTGGCAAGGGGAGGAAGCTTCATGTGAAGAAACTTCATGAGAAAGGGTTGCTAGGATGAAATACACTTCCTTTCTAGGGCCAACTGCTAAGTCTACTCACTTATTGGCCAACTGAGGCCAGAGGCAGTTAGAGGGTCTTCTGTTGGCAGTTGAAGCCAGGAAAACACTGAACCTTGGGAGTTCCAGACTGTAATGGATCCAACGTTCCATGACTTGGACTGACCAGAGATCCTGAATCCATATTTTCAGTGTTTTTATTTAAAGACTGGCCCTACTTGAAGTGTGAGTCAGATATTGACTGGGTATTCATTTGCACACTTGCAAGGGATAACCTTGGGGAACTAAAAAGTCAGAATGGGCATTTTCTTAAACTCCCAGTTTCAGATCAAATACTATTTGGAAACTTCTGAGGTCAAGCAGATTACAGACTGTGTAAATGCTATTGTATTATGCATTTTTTTTTTTTGCTTTTTGGAGGGCAATTGGGGTTAAGTAGCTTGCCCAAGGTCACACATCTAGGTTTTTTTTGTGTGTTAAGTGTCTGAGGCCAGATTTGAACTCAGGTCCTCCTGACTCCAGGGCCATTCACTGCCACCTAGCTGACCCACATTGTTTTCTTATAATTGTGTAGTGTTTATTTCCTTATCATATGGCAAGAGAAAAAGAGCCATATGCAGTTAAGCATGTCTGCTGGCTTCTATGGGGAGTCAATTTCCACTATGCCAAGGTCATTTGAATAGTGTTCAGTGAAATATAGGAAATTCAAGAAGGAGGCAAGTTTTGACTTGATGACTGGTGATTTTGAATGATGACTCAAGAGCTAATCTGATTGGATAAATCCATATACTCGCTGATAAAAATATTAGAATGTATTGCTGAAGTCTAGGCCACTAATTATCTGAGAACCATAGAGAGTTCAAGCACATGTGCTCAGTGGGGTAGATTATATATACACACACATATTATATATATAAAATCCACCCCAGTCGGTATAAGTCTATCACCAAGTGTTTACTCACCTGATCCTGTAGCCTTGAGGGATACCACACTCACCCCAGTAGGTATAAATATATACTCACATGTATAGAGGTATATATACGCATACACACATATACATATGTGTATTGTGTTTATATATGTATCAGATGAATGTAGGACCTCTCAACTGTACAGGATTAGGTAAGTAGACACTTGATGATTCACTTAGCAATAAAGTGCTACAGACAAAATATAATCCTGGACAGTCAAGGTTGGGATCATAGGGGGTCAAAACTTGGACTTTTCAGAGACAGGAGAATAAAAAGGAATCTTAGGGAATTCTTTGTGTAGGGCTACATTAAACTAGATGGGCTGAGATTATTCAGACCAAGTTGTCAGGAGCTGGGTATGCCTAATGGGACATGCTACAGATCCAAGGTGTGGAAACAAGGGAAAGGAAGGGAAAGGAAGAGGAGGGAGAGGGGGAAGAATGCACTCTGTATGTGTGCGCATGTGGGGGGAATCCCTACCCCATGTTTGAGAGAGGGTAGGGGAGCCTGTCCTGTCTGTTAGATCTGAGTTAGGGAAAGCCTGCCCCTATGTGTACTAACTCCCAGGGGTCATGTCATCTTAGAATCCCTTTATTTAGGGCAAGAGACCAGACCATCTTCCCTAGCCTTGGTTCTAATGATGTCTTACTAGACCCAGAGGTCAGGGCAGAACTGAGGGGTTATGAATGATATTAGGTGCTATGAACAAACTCTATCAATAATGACATTTAGTCCTTTTGCAAGGGGTTATATCCAACTTGGTGCAAATGTCAGGGAGAAAGCTCAAATGCAGAAATATATATATCTGTATCGGGCAGTTTGGGTCAAATAAGGGTGCTAGCCCAGCTGTCTAAATCTAAACCATCTGGGGTGGGGAGTATCAATTACATGTTGTCCCTCCGAAGTCGAATAACATAGTTTACAAATGTTAAAGATTAATGAAACAGGACACAGGCTCCTGCCCAAATACAACAGGGTGATTTTGTGGACAAAGAAATACCATTGACCTAGTTCATTTCTACTCAACAAAGCTTTGGTTGGGCACAGGATTCAGGGTCAGGTATTGTTAAGGATTTAGAATCCAGGACGTTGAGGCTGCCCACACTGTGACTAGAAAAGAACTTTAAGGGAAAAGTTTTAACCCTACCTCCCATCAAGTGAAGGGGCCTTAAATGGAACAGTCTAATCACCATCTAGTTAACCATGTACTTCTCACAAATTCTGAATATAGCTGCATATAGTTTGGGAGAAAAGGAGGCATCACTTCCCAATTTTAACTTCACAATGATCACAAGCAACTTTGAAAATTCATAAACACCTCTCGATTTTCAGGACTTAGGAGCAAATGCAGCAGTTGACTGCATTTATTTAGTGATGAGAAAGTCATCTATTGTTATTTAGTAACAAGAAAGCCATCCATTATACATGAGTCCATGTAAGTGGTAGTTTACCTTTGTGGTTGTACACAGAGTAACAGCAAAGTTGCCTTTTCCCTTAACCGCAAAGTTGCTTTTTTCTTTGGAAAGTCTTTCAGAAAGAATTTTTTCCTGGTGTGGTTCAGCAGGATCCATTCATCCACAGGATAGAGGAGTTAAGGAATCAAACAAAAATAATTCTGTAGTTAAAAAACAACTTGGAATAAAGTGCCTATAAATCGATCTAATTTAAATATAACACTCTAGACAATTCCAGCGGTGTTTGCTTTTACTATCTGGAGAAAATGAGAGTTGGAAAGACTGAGAAGTTTTTTTTTTTTTAATCCAGAAGGGGAGAAGCAGACAGCACAAGATTCTGGTCTTGGGGGCCCCTAGAGCTCCCTTGTTCCAAAGTCTTTCCTAGAACTCTAGTCATCAGAGGCATGGGACACGGGTACCAGACCTGAGTCAGTGGAAAAATTGCTGGTAGTAGCTCTTGGTGACATCAATCACCCTGGGAGCTCCCCAGAGAATGCTTAGAATGGCTAAGTCATTCATAGTTGATTATTGTACAATATTGCCGTTCATGTATACAATGTTTCCCACTTCTTTTCATTTACCTCTCTTTGTCACTGAGGACTTCTATGAAAGTCCCTCCCCTCCTCAGCACTCTATCAGCTGTGAGGGTGATAAGTTTCCCAGCACAGATAATTGGGTAGAAAAAGGAAAGGAATGAGAGCGGCAGAAATGTTTCTCTAGGCTGGAGTGGCTAATAGTCATATGGAAGGAGGACAGTGTGTCTGATTACTCTCACTTAAAAACTCACATGTATTAATGAACATCATAGTAACCTATATGTTGCTTATCTCAATCACCGGATCCAGGGACAGAAAAATTAAAAGAGCAAATTAATCTGAGGGATGGGAGTAGTAATTGCAGCAATTACTGTTATGAGTATTATTTATTCTTCCTTTAGACACTGACCTCAGGAAACCACACACTTCACATAGGCAAACCTGCTTTCCTGTGGAAAAAATGAAAAGCTAAAAAATCATTAGTCACTGTAGGTGGTGCTGGAATGAAATCAGGGGGCAAGGGACTGGGGCAGGGAGATAGAGGCTGAAGCATTGGGGTGGCAGGGGAGGGGCATGGGGGGTTGGGGGATTGAGCAACTAACTTTTTGCATGCCATCTACTGGCCAGGGTGGAGGATTGCAGTCTGCTGAAAAGTTGAGAGTGCTGTTCAATACCTACAGAGAGAGAGCAGTTTGAGTATATTTACAGGTACTGCTTTCTGAGGGCTGCTGGGGGGTGGGGGGCCTTCAGTGGATAGAGTGCTGGACCTGGAGTCAGGAGTTCAAATTTGACGTCAGATACTCACTAGCTCAGTGACCCTGGGTGAATCACTTAACCCTCTTTGCCTCAGTTTCCTCATCTGTAAAGGGGGCTACAGAAGGAAATGACAAACCACTCCAGTAACTTTGCAAAGATAACTCCAAATGGGTCACAAAGAGTCAGACATGACTGAAAATGACCAGACAACAACAATCGCACTCTGAGTTCCTGTAAATCCCTTCAATAAGTTTTAACCTATGTGTCAACTGCCACCTTATATGTGTAAAAGAGGCAGCATGAATTGAGCCAACAAACAAAAGTGAACAATTTAATACGTATTTATTATGTTCTATGGAAGGCAATAGGTGAGGCCCTGTCATCATAGGGGAAAAGTTAAAACTGCTTTTTACTAAACTATCAGAGATTATTTTTTTATGTTGTGATTAATGAGCAGACCGGCCTCTTAGTATGACTTAGGAAGCAGCAAAAGTTCTCAGCATGTCCCATTCCTCTTTCCTTCACTGGCTTGTCAGGCTGCTTGCAACCTCCATGGTGAACATCTCTTCCTGGACTTAAGGCACTGGGTTCAGAAGGTGTCTGTGAAAATAAATCTGTGTTACATGGGAGTAGAGAGACACTCACCAGCCACCCTTCAGATATTTGCACAAGATTTGGATTGTAAATTAATTTGCTGTTACCCAGTAAAGCATAAGACTCTAAAGGGCAGGGAAATGGAACTAGGATGAGTTTATGGGGAGAGTATGGGGATTAATTGGAGACAAGTGAGGGAAAGCTCTGGGAGTCAAGCCAAAGTAGTTTCTCATTCTGGCTGTCCAGAAATTTCTTCTGACCCCCAACCGTCACAGTGTGTATATGTGTAGAAGAAGACAGATTACTAGGTCAAACACTCTGCCTAGTGATTCAGAGGGAGGGGATATCTTTTGGTCAGAGCTCCAGGGATAGCCCCTTCTCATCTTCAGCGCAACTCAGTGGCATGAGAGAATTTGGCCAGGTTCTATTTTCCCTCTTGAGAGGACTCAAGGCCCAGGGAAGGGGTAGCTGGAAGCCCGTCTGTTCAGATCCCCATTGCCAGACCTGCACTCCTACTCACTGTAACTCAGAAGGAATGGTGAAAGTCATCTCAGGCTTCAAATTGAAGCTGGAATTTACAGTGTGGGTGTAAGCCTCCATGTCTTCAAAGACCAGCCAGTCACCTACATGAAGCTCAGGCAGCAAGATGTCTGTTGGACCCAGAGAGTCAAAGGAATCACATGTGGGACCCCATAGTGTGGAAGGGTAAAGAAGTGTCTTGCCATTGAACTTCTGTACCAGATGGGAAACAGGATGAGAATTCAGCCAAATAAAATGACTTTTGTTTCAAACCACCTCTGTCTCCTACCCCCTACCATTCTGTTTGCCTTAGATCATGCTGATCTCTATTTCTAAAATATCTTCCCTCTTCTTCTTTCTCCGATGAATTCCTTTTTACTCTCCCTGTTGGATTCTCACTTTAAAACTCTACTCAAAGACCACCCCCAGCAGGTTTTTTCCTGCCTCAAGCACTTACTACTTCTATAACCCTGGACAAGACAATTAGTCTTTGTCAGCCTGTTTGTAAAACATGTCCTTCAATAAATCTCACTATTAATATGTCACTTCTGAGAATAGACTTTTTTTCTTCTAGTATCTCAACTATCTTACTAGAAAACCACTCATTTAGAGGGCAGTCATTGCTAAATGTGGGGAGAAGAAAAGCAGGTGAATTTGATTAAGTCCCTTTTTTCAAGCATTTCTGTGGTGTCTCCTCAGCAACCCTAATTTGCTGTGTCTGAGCTGGGTTGGCAGCAAGGATGTAGAGGCATCAGTGATGTTCTGGTCACCTTGGAAGACTTTAGGTAGTTATTACTCCCTTCCCCATGCCCAAGATAGGAGTAGAGAAATTCAGGGGTGAGTTGTGAGTAGAAGCTGGGAGAGGATGGTGAAGATGCTATCTAAGGGCCCACACTGACCTGAAAACCTTAGGGAACTTGCTTTTTAATGACAATTCTTTAGGAAATACAGCTCCATCCAGCTGACTTGTCTTCCAGGGAGTTCCATACAGCTTTGCCCAGCCCTACCTCCAGAGCTGTCAAAATCAGCTCTTTCCCCCTTGCCCCTCTTGCCTTCAGCACTTGAGGTATCTTTGTTTCTTTCTCCCTCCGAAGAAGAGCAAAAGAGATGTAAAAACCATTGTTGACATAGTATGTCAGTCTCTGGCCACCTCCAGGGAAAAGAAAACAGTTCATTCAGGAGGGTGTTTGGGTCTAGTGATGATGGAATCCTAATAAAGTTGTCTCCAGATTCAATATAGCCACTGGCCCTAGCTAGCCACTGCCCTCAGATCCAATTCACATATTTGAACAAGTGTCTTCTTGTATTTAACTACAATCACATCATCCATTTAGCCCAAGATAGGGCTACAATAGCTAACTATCCATCTAGACCAGACAGGACCACAATAGCTAGCCAATCAGAAAGCAGCACAACCAGGATGTTTGACCACAGAACCATAGAAGGCTCCCTCCCCTACTGCCTAAGACCTTCACAAACCCCTTTTGCCTTTTTCATGTTAATCACATTCTTATATTCGATGTAAATTTTCTATTGAGTAATCAGCCTCACATAGTCTATAAAATTGTCTATCTTGCCTTACTGAAGTTACTAGTTTCCCTAAGGACCTTAGCCACTCGGAGCATAAACCTCAAAACCACAATAAATCTCTTTAACTGGCTTAAAGTCAGCCTGAGTATTTGAAATTCTTTAAGACATTCCACAGCATTTCAACCTAATCTCTTCTGTGGGGCTTGTGCTTCCCTCTCATCATGATAACCCCAAGGATCTCTTCCCTTTTAGGCTTTTCCATTCTCTAGGTAGGCTGTGAGCTCTCCAACACTGGAGCTCTGCAAGCAGAGACTGGGGAAATGTTCATAAAACAAACTTACTGAGAGAGCCTTCCTTGTACAAAGGTTGGTGCTAGACACTGGGGAAAGAGAAAATTTGAATAAGACAATCCTTTCTGTGGTGTATAATCAGCATGGAAAGGTGGCTGGATTATGATGGTAAAGGGTTTTTAATACTACACAGAAGAATTCGCATTTTAAACTAAAGACAATGGAATATGATATTCCAGAGGTCAAAGGAGCTAGGACTAAAACCAAGAATTACCTACCCAGCAAGACTGAGTATAATGCTACAGGGAAAAATATGTTCATTCAATAGAGAACTTTCAAGCATTCTTGATGAAAAAACTTAGCTGAACAGAAAATTTGACCTCCAAATACAAGAAGCAAGAGAAGCATGATAAGGTAAACAGGAAAAAAGAAATCACAAGGAACTTAAACTAAAGACAATAGGGAGCCGCTGAAGATTCTTAAGCAAAGGAGTGACATATTCATCTCACAGATGATGTTTCAATCCTTCCTCCATGTCTTTGCATTAGTTGTCTCCCATGTCTACAATGAAATCACTATTACTCTCCTCACTTCTCCTTCTTAGATTCCCTAGCTTCCTTCAAAGCACAGCACAGCTACTTCCTACTACATGAGGTCTTCCATGATCCATGAAGTTGTTAGTATTCTCTCCCTCTTGCAATTATTTTATGTAACTTTATATATATTTTATATTTACTTATCTGTGTCAAGTCCCTTTCCCTCACCACCCCCAACCCCAGTAGAAGATCAGCTCCTTGAGTATAAGTATTGCTTTATTTTTGTCTTAATATCATATTAGGCACAATTTGTTTGGACAATAGAATATTTGGAAAAGAGTAATATGAGACCGAGCTGGAAAGGTAAGGTGGCATCTGCTTGAATGTCAGGCAGAGGACTGTGAACTTCACTTGGAAGACAGTAGGGAACCACTAAAAATTCTTGACCAGAGCAGCGGCATGGTGAGATCTGTGCTTAATAAAGCTGATCCTGGCAGCCTGCAAAGGACAGTTCAGAGGGAGCAGCAGTACAGTTGAGTGGGAGGAAAGTTGGTTATGGAGTCAGAAGAATTAGGCTCCAGTCATCCCTCTATCTGTATAACCTTGGGCAGAATCTCCCTGGGCCTCAGCTTCCTCATTTGTAAAATGAAGGGGTTGAGCTAGATAACCTGTGAGGTCCCTTCCAGCTCTATCTGTGAGCCAATGTGCTCAAATGGAAAAGAGTGAAGGGGGCAGACTCTTTAGATGGCTACTGCAGTGGTTGGGCAGATGGTATAAGAGCATATCAAGATGGTGGTCACAGGAAATAAATGGAGTATTCAGAGATGAATTTGACAGGATTTAATAACCAACTGGATATGAGAGAGGAAGGAGAGGATCAGGGACAATCCTAAAGCAGTGATCCTGAGATATCATTTGAATGATGGTACTAGACAGAAATAAGATCTTGAGAAGGAAAAGAAGGTGTTGCATTCAAATAGGGGTTAGACCAGTTTCCTCTAAGATTAATTGTCTGATGCTATGACTACAGCATCAGTTTATCCCTTGGCCACACTATGGACCAAGTCTAATATTTGGAATATTACAACAAGCTGGTTGAGGAAGTTATCCCAGTTCAACATGACTGTGCAATAGTCTGGAACACCTTGTTCCACCACTCTCTTCTTGCAAATGATGTTGAGGGGACCAGTGCACACTCTAGTGCTATAGAAGAGGCCAGGTTCAGCTATGATCTCTAGTCCACTGCCTTCTGGGAAATACTGGTCCAAGGCTCTGCTGATCACAGCTGCCATCTATAAGAAAGAGAATGGTCTCCATCAGTACAGACCACCCTAGCTGGTCTCCAAGCCTCTACTCCCTTCCATCCAAGAGAGTTATCATGGCCCACTTAGGCAATGACCCTCACCATATACCTGTTTATGTCTCATGCCTAGCGCTCACTTATTCCATGGGGATGTTACTAAGGGTTCCAAACTGTAGTATGCCACCCACTTATTTCATATCTCTCAGGATTGGTCATTTTTCTCTTAGATATTAAGAGTGGTCTATGTAGATCAGCCCTAGGGCCCAGCATACTTCAGTTTACCACCAGGCACCCCAGCAATGCGTGGGCACACACCAAGTCTTTACCTGCCTCCAAGACTTTGTTTATGCTATGTCCTTCCTCTATCCTTCTCCCCTAAATACATGGAAAGTTTTTTCTCATTCTGTCTTCAAGGCAAAGCTTACATAGCATTCTACAAGGCAACCTTCCTGAGGTCAGAACAATACAGTCCAGCTTTTGGATTTTCTCTCTCTGGGAAGCTGGTTACTCTACAAAGCATAGGAACTTCTCAAGGTTCAGGCCTGGGTCTGCTACTTCTCTGAGGTCAGTGATTGGCTCTATTCTTTCTTTCTCTGTCTCTCCAGTACAGTGTAAATTTCTGAATAGAAGAGGTAGGATCTTCTTTTCAGGTATCTCTCCCAGGTTAAGGTCTGGGTCTATTCTTCATCTTCCTTCTCCAGGCTCTGAACTTCCTGAGGTCAGGGAGAAGGTCTCTTATTCTTTTTTCTTGCTTCCCTCTCGCTCCCAGCTCAGGGCTGAGTACATATTACCTGGGGTCATTGTGCAGGTGGTAGAGAGACTGTTCAATGAATTGACATTTTTGTGAGCAACCTCTTCAGAGATATTCCATTTGGGACATCATGCTATAGTCCATTCATTATAGACCAAAAAACCTTCTCTGATGCCATAAATTGTAAAGACTATCTTGAATTGTGAAAGACCCTGAGAGTGGAGCCAACTGGTGGCAGGTTGGAGCTGACTGGGAGGTTTTCAAGTATGGGACCAAGGGTGAACTATACATTTGTTGCCCAAGGACCAGCCTGGCTACACTCAGAGAAGTTCATTGTCAGTACCTTTTGTATTCAAGAATTTTGATTGTTGAAAGGGAGAGAAAGTGAGTACTATGAGTTAAAGGCAAATTACCCTCAGAACTCCCTCAGATACAGTGATTACAGGAGATATCTAAGGACAGAAAATAACACTCCTGCCTCTTCAAAGAAAGTGGGGGAGAAGGGGAGCTATGGGTGCAGAATGAAGCATGTGTTCTTAATCAATGACCAATGTTTTACATGAGGCCTCTAGGTGGGGGATATGGCACTGAAAAAATAGAGATGGATTTTTTGAGAGGGATTTTTTTTAAAAGATCATCAATGAAACTTTTTTTTTAAACAAAGTGCTGGAATTAGACCTGGGAACATGCCTCTCCCACCCCCATTAGTAGAGCCCACTCTCTTGCCCTAAACTGACTTTTCCTGCCTTCTCCCTCCAGCCTTGGACGTTGGCTGCTCACCTCTTCAAATGTAGACATAAAGCTCTTCTTCCCTGGGAAACCCCCTCCAATATCCAGAAGGCTCATTGGATGTCCGACCTGGAGGCCCAGGTCAAGCACATGCCGGGCATCTGCAATGGCCTGGTGGAAGCTCTGAGGTGTCTGACAGCCAGAACCCACGTGGAAACTGAGTGGAGCCAAGCATAATGTTAGCACTGAGGAAACGCCCAGGTGCACACATGAAGAAACACAGGTAAGTGTATTCTTGTTCACACATAAGCATAGATAGGTTCCCACACAGACACAAATACATACATATGCAGACACACACAGGAATAAGCAGATACTTTAAAAATGTTTTTCTGTTTGCAAAATGCGTCATACTTTGCAAATTCTTACAAAACCTTAGTTGACAGAGTAGAAATGTGAGAACCAGAAAAAAGAAAGGAGTTGCCCAAGGTCAAGGTCAATGACCCAGTAAATGAATAGTTGAATCCAGGTCTTCTGGATCCTAGTCTAGGCTTCTTCCCTTTCCAGCAGCCAGGGAGAAGGAGTCCCTAAAGGCAGACTCATCAGATTCCAATGACAGTCACTCCCAATTCCTTGGCAATGCTCAGCAGATAGCCACAGTGGTCCAGAGGAACCCCAAACATGGCACTCGGGGGAAAGAGGCTCTTACTATCTTGGGTCCTGCCAAGGAATAACAGCCCACATTTCTCTCATGCCTAAGGCTTACTAAGGTAAATTGTTCAAATATCTTCATCCCCTTTTCCCAGTGCCCCATAATGGGGAGGCAACTTATCCAAAGCCATATAACTAATGTTAGAATTTGAACTCAGCTCTGAGTCCAGGGTTAGTATTCTTTCTAATGCCTCACACTACTTCTACAGAATGGGGAGCCATTGGCCCAGGGAGGCCTGTGACTCCTGAGTTCTCCTAGATACCTCTATTCCTCACCCCACCCCCTCCATCTTCACTTTTCCTCATTTCCCAAACACCCCTGAGTCGACCTGTCTGCTCATTCTGCCTAGACTTTATACCCACCTTCTAGGAACTACTGTCTCCTTCCTCTAGTACTGAGGAAGTACCACCTCCTACCCCAGGGTCTAGGTCATTGTTTTACCTTCCCATCTACATCCTGCCTGGATTTTCTGCCTCATTTCTTTAAGACCTTTGCCTGTGACTTCCCCTCATACTTCTCTGTACATAGACAGGAGGAGATAGATACCTCCTTGTATCATCTATTATTGATTAGGACTCTGCAGTCTGACCATGTCACCTATAGCAGACTTCTGCCTGTTACCTATGTCTAGTCCTCTCTGATGCTATAGCCTTATGGAAGTCCTGGGAGATCCACCTGTCACCTGCCCCTGGATCTCCTTGATGTCTACTGCTCAGGCACCTTTTTACCTATCTATCTATACTTTTTATAGACAGTGTATATGCTACTTTATAGATAGAATGTATACTATTGATCTATCCTTTTAAGCTATCTATAATCTTTCAATCTTATTCATTCATCTGCTCCTTTATTATTACCGACAGTAACAATAATAATAGCTATCATTTATACATAAAGCTTTAAGGTTTGCAAAGCACTTTTCATGTGCTCTATCATTTGATTCTCACAACAATGCCCATAAGGTAAAGGCTATTACTATCCTCATGTCACAAATGAAGAAGCTGAAACCAATGAGGAAACATTCCGCCTTGCTATGTCTCCTATTTTTCAGGTCTATCCAGACTCTGGGTTCAGACTATCTCTGTCCATCTCATGACACCATTGACCAGAACCTGATGCTAGCAGTGGTGTCTAGCAGTTTTCTCTGCCACCCTTACCTGGCATTTGGGTGAAACTTGGCAACCTTGGCAAGTTCCTCCTCACAGTCAAAAGTCATCAACTGGAGCCCATGACTGGCAGCATATTGGAAGTGAGAGATCTGCTTACAAGTATTGGCATAGATGATGTGGGTCGGGGCAACTCCCATCTTCAGAACCTGCTCCAGCTCCTCCTAATGGCAAGACAGCAGAAATTAACCCTCAAGGAGCTATATGCTTCTCACATCCTCAACCTGGGGAGCTTATTAGAACTCAATAGAGCACTCCCATCCCTAACTCAAGCTCCCAAGGGCTCTGGAAAACCCAGGGAAAAAGAACTGGGTATAGCCATGAGCTTCTGGACATTTAGGACCTACTCCACTTCCCATTCCTTCTCACTCCATTTGGAAACACTTGTCCCTTAGAAGAAATTTCAAAGTCTTACTAGATGGGGATAGATGGATTTAATACTCCCTGGATGAGAACTCCCAAGGAGTTCTTGGGGGTGGGGGAGGAAGAAAGGAGAAGTGTCCAAAATGTTCTCAATGCCTCTTTGTCCAAACACACATACAAATATATGCTCCTTTCACTGGCAGCCTCCTGTTCATATTTTTCATCTCCCCTTCCCTATACTCCTGGACAGACTGTACTGGAGATGTTACCAATGGGAAAAGGAAAGGAAAGATGTGATCCTCCTTGATCTGTAAGCATGTTGCCCATGTTCTGATTTCCTTCCAACCCCTTGGACCTACAGCCTGAGTTCTTTTACAATTCTCCTTTGGCCCCAGTTCTATTCAATCCAGAGTTACTCAGTCTTTCAAAGAACCTTTTCCTTCTGGCCCTCATGAATCTCCTGGCTTCCCATCATGACCCCCCACCTCCAGACCTGTGTGGATATGAGGCCTCCTTGGAACTCACCCAACTTGCACAGTCAAACTAGTGCCCAGGTTGGCCAGCACCTGCAACACACTGGGGTTATTGTTGCACTTGAGGGCAAAGAAGGGAGTAACACGAGGCCTGCAGGAATATCTGGTGCTGCTCAGCCAGATCCCCCAGGTCACCCACCATGAAGGCATCTCTTCATCCTGTGGGTGAAAGGGCAGGGTAAGGTCATCTCTGGTGGGTTAAGGAAGAACTTTCTTGACCCTGGTTATCCTGTCATCTTCTGCCTTCTGCTTACTCCAAATCTCAACTAATTCAAGCTGTCCCTTGGAGTTGTGGGGAAGGAACCCCTGGCAATCAAACATGGTATTGTTGACAGAAACCTGGCTTGGGAATCAGGAGGCCTCAGTTCAAATTGAGTTTCTGACACTTTCTAACTACATCACCTTCATTAAGTCACTTAATTTTTCAGAGTCTTAGTTTCCTTGTCTTGCAAATTGAATATAGTACCCCTTGTACTACCAAGGTGGAAGACTTTAGACTTGTGCCTATTAAATTTTATCCTATTTGATTCATCCAAAAAAATCTTAGTGTATAATTATCTTTTTGAATCCTGAATCTGTGGCTTTAGCCATCCCTGTTAGCTATCTGCCATCTGCAAATCTGTTATGCCTGCATCCAATCATTGAGAAAAATATTCTACAACAGAGGGCCAAATCCATATATCTAGACCACTGAACTGAAGACTTCCCAAGTAAATACCCTTTCACTCTGTTAGTGACTGTTCTTTGGGTCCAGCATTCAACCATTTTTTTTTTTTAAAGCAATCGGGGTTAAGTAACTTGCTTAAGGTTACACAGCCAGTTATTTCTGGGTGTGGTGCTAAGTATCTGAGCCCAGATTTGATCCCCAGGTCATCCCGACACTGGAGCTGGTGCTCTTTACTTGCTGAGCCACCTGGCTGCCCCTCATTCAACCATTTTTTAATCCATCTAATTGCACATCTATTTTTTTCACAAATTTTTTTTCCACAAAAAACAGCATGAGATTTTTGTCAAATGCTTCACTAAAATCTAGGTAAGGTATATCTTCATAATTTCCCTGATTTACTAATCTACTAGCTATCAAAGAAGGAAATGAAGTCAGTATGGCAAACCCAAGACCATTCTCCTCCAGAGAGAGTATGGAAGTAGAATGAATGGATTAGCTCTGACTTCAAACCTTCATATATTATCATCATTCCATCCACCTGAAGCAGAAGTCCTATCAATCTTTCAATTCTTCAATCCCTCTTTTTCTTCCAGTGTATCTTGGAAAACATCCCCAAATAATTTTGTCATTCTTTCCTCACCAGTCTCAGCTCATTCTGAGTTTTATCAGAATTCCTGACATGTTCTTACAGGACCAAGTCTTACCTTTGTACCTGCTATTACTTGCCCTTTCTTCCAGTTAGTTGGTGCAGAGAATAGACCTCTGGACCTGGACCTGAATTCAAATTCCGTCTCAGATACTTGCTAGTCGTATAACCCTAAGTGAGTTACTTTAGTCTCTGTCTACCTCAATTTCCTCATCTTGTAAAAGAGGGTTAAAGATAGCACTTACCTAGTAGGTAAAACACACAACCTAATACCTGAGAATCACATGAGATAGTGTTTGTGAAGTTCTTTGTGAATATTAAAGTGTTACATAAGGGTTGTTGTTATTGTTATCTTGGGCTTATATTTAAAAGTCTATTTTAGTTGCTGAGTTACCTGAGAATCTACATTGTTCTCCCCACATACTGTACCTTGACTCTGGTGGGTCAAAAGGTTCTCTTCAATCCTGGAGAGCCTAGGGGCCTCCTTTAGCCCGAGGAGTTCAGCCCCTGGGAATTTTAGTGTGTTCCCCTTAGCCTCTGAGGACTTTGAATTCTCTAATCAGCTTTTGAGAACCCTTGGGACTTCATCTTCTTAAGAGCTCTAGCATTATCCCATCTCAGATCTTCCTATACCCACACAAGCCTCATTATCCAATGTTGCCCTCACATTCCTCTGGGGCAGCACTGATTCCTTTGGACTAGGAGATGGGTAAACTGCTGGGGAAGGAGGAACATGGACAAATCTGGGGACTTATTGTTCTTGACTACACATGTTGGTAATGGGAGTTTTGTTTTTCTTGCTTTCTCAGTGTGGGGGATAGGGGAGATGGGAGGGAGAGAAGCTGGATTTTCATCTAAAAATTTAAAAAATAGAATTCCTTAGCTGGAAGGGACCTTAAAACAGAACGCTGGAGTTGGGAAAGACAAACAATGTTAGAGGCGAAAGAACCCTTAGAAGATAGAATATAAGAAGCCAAGGGATTTTAGAACATAGAATGTTTGGGCTTGGTGGGACACTAGAAAGTAGAATAATATAAAGGGTCTTAATGGGGGGGGAAGCCCTTAGAACATAGATTGTCAAAGCTGGAAGGTAACTTTCAACATAGAATATTAGAGGTGGGAGGGATCTTAAAACTCAAAGCTATTAGAACTAAGAAGGATGTTAGAACACAGAATGCCAGTTGGAGGATTCACAGAATTTCATCAACCCCCTGACTTCCTCTAATAAATACTGATAGATCGATTTCATAAATATCACTCATATTGTAACAATAACTGGGATATGTTTCAAAAGATCTGTTATTTGGACCTCAGTCTTTTTTCTTCCCACAGAAACAATGTTATTAATGGTGGTTAGATTCCTAGGTCAGTAGACTAAAAGCCATTTAATCCCCAAAGTGAATACTTCAGGTAATCTGTGATTTAGCCACTGTAGGTGCTCCTTTCACTCATGTAATTTCCAACCTCCCCTCACCTTTCTAGCCCATGATTATTACTTATCTGAACACAAAACCTCTGTATGTGGTCTATCCAATGTGCTTACAGACTTCCTCTGCTTCTTTCCATATTTAATCAATCCCATGGCTCTCGATACTTAGCAGTTATTCCTTGCTATCATTAAATATTCCTCTCCTATTCCTATCACCTATGTCTTTTCTGGGGCAGCTAGGTGAGTTTTTGTTTTTGATTAAAGGAGTCATCCCTTGACTGACTACTTAAAGAGGCCTATTCACTGAATGGGTGCTGCCTCACTCAAAGTGAGAATTTGAAAAGACCTTAGCTTCAAAGGGTCAAGTTCTCCCACTGTACCCTGGGCCATCTCCAGTCATCATAATGAATATCTGGCCACTGGGCCCAGATGGGTCTGGAGGAGAACCTTGCACAACCCTCCCTCACTTATATCAAAGTCAACAGAAAGTCATGTCATCATCTCTCTGATATCATGGTCCTCTTCAAGAACAAAGGACAAACCACACAAACCTCAGAGTGGAGAAGTCATTTGTCCAAGGTTACATAGAGAGTTATTGGGAGAGTTGGGATGAGCCCAGGCAGTCAGGCTCTCATCTTCATTCTCAACTGTCATGTGGCCATTATGTTCGATGCTTCCAGAACTAAGTCCCTCCTTGCCTGACTTCCCAACAGCCTTAGAACCAGTGCATTGACTTCTCTTACCAATTCTGATAGTTCCTGGATTTTTTCCTGGACAAGTTTCCAAGCAGAGGCTCCTGCCTCTAGGCAGATCACCTGTTCTTGTAGTCCCCCAGAACTTCAATCCCCTTAGGACTTTGAATGTTGGGTTCTGGTCCCTCAGAGAGAATTTGAACACAGGTTCTGGAAAGAAATGGACATAAAATGTCTGCCCTCTGACTCATCCTAACAACCCATCCCAATCCCTCCCCCCATCATCTGGTACCAGACTTTACCTCCCTCCTGGATAATCTTCTCCAATAGATTACAAGATTTAAAGATGAGAAAAATGTCAGAGATCATCTAATCTGATTTCTCATTTTGCCAATGAGGAATCAAGACATAGAGAGCTGAAGATTTTGGGTTTTTCTAGATTTGCCCTATGGAGCTATCCCTGTCAGTGGGAGTAGCCCTTCAACATTCAAAAGCCCTTTCATATACATGAAAATAAAATAGGAAGATCCCATAACTCCAGCTTCTGAGTCATCAGAAGTTTCCCTTTGGCCCTGGGGAGTCAAGAGGCTCCTTTCAATCCTGGAGAACCTGGGGGCCCCTTTTAGCTTCTGGGAGTTCAGGGATCACTATCCCTCAGGGATTAGGAATATACTCTCCTCCAGCCCTGAGGACTTTGAATTATCAACCATTAACCCTTGAGAACCTTTTTGTCTTCATCTTCTAAGAGCACTAGGGTTGCCCCATCAACCTCTGGGAGCTACAAGATCACCCCATACCCATATAAGCATTGTTATCCAATGCTGCCCTCACCTCTTGGCCAACACTCCTCTATGACAGCACTAATCCCTGTGGACTAGGAAGTAAAGAAACTGCTGCTTCAGGTGGAAGCAAACCTTTTGGGAAGGAAAGAATAGAAGCCAGGCAAGGCAAGCTAGTGCTTCCAGGCAGTGAATGAGTCATGAGAAGAAGCTAGGTATATAAGGGATCATGTTTCAAATTTGCCCTGCCCACCTTGAGTCTATCAGTAGTCCCTATCTTACCCTCTTGTCTTTGCTCTCAATACCCCTGTCCTCCACCAGCAGCAATCACACACCTTCCTAGATTGCCCAAAGGAGAGTTACCATGAAAAGGTCTATTTTGTTCCAGGCCAGGGTGAGGCCAGAGTGGTGACAACTTCACTAACTTTTCTGAACACAAGTAAGTCACAGAAAAATGACAGGCAATGACAAGGCAGACTTCAGGAAGGAACTCAGAGCTCATCTCAAGTAATTCAAGGTTCAGAGAGATTGAGAAACTTGTCCAAGGGCACATAGCAAATTGGTAACTGGAACTTCACCAATGAAATAGGGTGTGGTTTTTACCATTAGATGGGAGATGAACCACTTTCAAAGTTTAATGAATGACTTAAGAGCCTGAGATCATGAATTTAGAATGGGAAATAACATTTTATATCATCTAGCACAATTTTATATCTGGGGAAACTGAGGCCCTGAGAAGTTAATTAACTTGCCCAAGATCACACAGGTAATAAGGGATGAAGTAAGATTTCAAGTGCAGGTCCTTTGCCTCCAAATCCAGTGCTCTTTTTAGATATACATATGTATATGCACATAAGTGTGTCTAGATTCATATGGAGAGAAAGAGAATATATATATATATATATCTGTCTGTGTTTTCCAAATGCAAGATCACCAGTTTTCCATCTATGGGAGACCTGGCTCTCCCTCTCCCCTTAAAGTCTCAATCAGCACAGTACCCATCTTTTCTTTCTCTGTGCCTCTTCTATTGGATGAACTAATGTTTCCAATAGCTGTGTGATTTAAGGAGCCTTCTCACAATTGGAACTGGGATAGCCTCAGCTTTCTTTCTCACCTGCCCTCCCTCACCAGATGTTCAAAATCTCTAATTAGGGAATACCTCTGTAAATAAAGCAAGCTTTAATTTTTTTTAAGCAATTGGGGTTAAGTAACTTGCTCAAGGTTACATGGCCAGTTATGTCTAGGTGGGTGCTAAGTATCTGAGCCCAGATTTGATCCCCAGGTCATCCCGACACTGGAGCCAGTGCTCTTACTCGCTGAGCCACCTGGCCACCCCTAAGCAATTGGGGTTAAGTAACTTGCTCAAGCTTACATGGCCAGGTTTTTCTGGGTGGGTGCTAAGTGTCTGAGCCTGGATTCGATCCCCAGGTCATCCCAACACTGGAGCTGGTGCTCTTACTCACTGTGCTACCTGGCTGCCCTGCAAGCTTTAATTTTAAGTACCTACTATGTGCCAGACACTGTCTTTGGAATCATAGGTTCAAATACAAACCAGACAGTTCCTGCCTCCAAGGAATTTGTAGAAGAATGAAAGGGTGGGATGAGTTTGCACCATCTCACACCAATTTATTTAGCTTTTTTTTCCCTATGCCCATTGAAATCAATCTTCTATTGTGTGGTACAAATTTGCCAATCTGGACTTTTCTAGCCCTGTCTAAGTCTGCAGAGGACTAACCAAGGCAGGAATTCTAGGCCAAACAACCCCCAATTCTAGGCCAAAAGGAGTCTTCCATTACTCAGAATAGCCTAAGCTGTCCCTGAGCTCCTAGAATAACACAATGTCAAACCCCAAGAGCATAGCATCAGGACCAGCCCAGACCTTCTCACCAGAGGTGCAGAAAGTCACCCCAACATCAAGTCTGAAGTCAGAAAGAAGTCATAAGAATGAGCAAACAATAAAAGAATTCTACCATAAAAAGTTATTGTGGTAACAGGGCCACAAGACTTAAACCCAGAAAAGAGAATGACTCCAAAGCATCTGTAAGCAAAGCTTCAAAAAAATGCAGCTGAGGCACAAATCCAACTAGAATTCCTGGAAGAGATAATGCAAGAATTAAAGAGAGAGTTTAAATGTCTTTAAAATGAAATCAAGGTGCTAGAGTGCAAAAATGAATGCTATGAAGGAAAGAATTTGAAAAGGAATCAACATCTTAGCACAAGAGGTACAAAGCTTTGCCCAAGCAACAGAATACCTAAAAATTAAAATGGACCCAATTAAGCCAATGATTCCATGAGACAGTAAGCAATACTACAACAAAGTCAAAAGATGGAAAAATAGAAGACCATAGGTATCTTGTAGCAAAAATAACTAACTTGGAAAACAAATTGAAGAGAAAAAATTAAGAATCATTGGATTGGAGTACCTGAAAGTCATGACCAAAAAGGAGCTAAAATGTCCTATTTCCATATATCTTAAAAGAAAACTGC
The DNA here is from genome assembly GCF_028583685.1 of Petaurus breviceps papuanus. NCBI lineage: Eukaryota > Metazoa > Chordata > Mammalia > Diprotodontia > Petauridae > Petaurus > Petaurus breviceps. The sequence goes on along the minus strand of NW_027187338.1, from coordinate 10,421,160 downwards.
CCATATGTTTTAGAACCAGGGGGTAAAGTGGAAATAGACTCTACCAGTTCCCTCCTGAAAGAAATACAAAAAGAAAACTCTCAGCAATATGATAGCCAAAGTCCAGAGCTCCCAGGTAAATAATAATATTACAAGCAGCCAGAAAGAGAAAAATCCAAGTACTAAGGAGTCCCAGTCAAGATCACTAATGATTTAGCAAGCATCATTATAAAGAAACAGAGAGCTTGGAATATGATATTTTAGATAGACTTGCAGCCAAGCATAACTTACTCAGGAAATTGAATACAATTCTACAAGGGAAAAATAGATGTTTATTGAAATACAGGACTTCCAAGTACTCCTGATGAAAAAAATTAGACCTGGGGAGAAACTTTGAATTTAAAACAGAGGAGTTAAAAGAAACATAAAAAACTAAACATTAATAAACAATCATAAGGAACTAAACAGAGCTAAATTGCATTCAAATATGGGGAGATGAGACATGTGTCCCATCTGAACCTTATAATCTTCAAGCATCATAGAGGGAGTCTAATCAAACAAGGTCTGGGAGGGTTTCTCTTATGTTCTGATGATGTTAAGAGAAGAATTGAAAAAGAGAAGAGGAATATATTGAGGGGGAAAGAGAAAGGAAGGTTAGGGGAAACTATCTCACCTAATCAGAGCATGCAAGTAGCCACGTATAAAAATGACAAGGAAGGTTTGGGGAATTGGGCAACTGAAACCTAGCCCTCACTCTTATCTGAACTGATCAAAGGAAAGAACACACACACACATACATACACATATGCACACACACACAGGTAGGTACAAAAATACATTTCACTCAAGAGGAAAACAGGAGGGAAAGAGGAGAAGTGAGAAGGATGAATGGGGAGGGGGGAGGGAATGTCTTAAGCAATATAAATTCCAAGGATGTACAAAAATATTTATAATTCTTCTTGAAATGATAAAGAACTGAAATCTGAGTGGGTGTCCATCAATTTAGGAATGGCTGAACAAGTTATGGCATATGAATGTGATGTAATACTATTATGTTGTAAGAAATGACGAAGTCGATGGTTTCAGATAAACCTGGGAAGATATGAACTGATATAGGGTGACCTGAAAAGAACCAAGAGGACAGTGTGTACAGTAACAACAATATGATAAATAATTTTTAAGCAAAACTTTTAGGAATTCTGATCAAAGTAATGAGTTGAAGAAACATGCTACCCATCACCTGACAAAGAAGTGAAAGATTCAGAGCAAAGAATGAGATACCCTTTTTTAAGGACATGGCCGATCTAAAGCTTATTTTGTTTTGACTATACATATTTGTAACAGTTTTTGTTCTTTCATTCTCATTGTGTGGGAGGGTTGGGATGGGAGAGACAGAAGGAGTTTTGTGGATTGGACAAATATTATTTTTAACAAGATTTATGGAAATTCAAGAACACAATGGTCTGAAGTCACTGGTGTGAAGTCAAGAAGGCCTGAATTTACATCTAGCCTCAGACACTTAATTAGATCTATGAACCTGGTTAAATCACATAACTTCTTTCTACTTCAGTTTCTTTATCTCTAAAATGGAGATAATAATAGCACCTACCTACCTACCAGAGTTTTTGTGAGAATAAAATGAAAAATGTTTGCAAAGTCTTAGGTAAATACTAGTTATTAAGAGCCATTCCCCAGCTGATAAATAGTCAAAGCATATGAACAGGCAGTTTTCAGAGGAAAAAAAATCTAAACTATCAAGAATCAACTAGTTAGTCAATAAGCATTTATGAAGAGGCTACTAAGTGCCAGACACTGTGCTAAGCTCTGGGAATACAAAAAGAGGCAAAAGGCAGTCCCTGCCTTCAAGGAATTCACAATCTAATGAGGTAGACAACAAACTAACAAATATGTGCAAATAAGCTATCTGTATGATAAATAGAAGATAATTAACAAAGAGAAGGCATGAGAATTAAGAATGGTTGAGAAAGGCTTCTTGGAGAAGGTGAGATTTGAGTTGGGATTTGAGGGAAACCAGGAGGCAGAGATAAGGAGGAAGATCATTCAAGACTTGGGGGGAAAAGCCATAGAAAATGCCTGGAGCTAAGAGATGGACTTTCTTGTTTGTCAAACAGCAAGGACATCAATGTCACTGAATTGAGGAGTAGTTATGTGAAAAAAAATCTAAATCCCTAATAATTAGCAAAATGCATATTTAAGCAACTGTGAGATTCTACCTCACCTCCCATATAGACCAAGTTAACAAAAGAGGAAAATGACAAGTGGTGGATGGTTTTGGTGAAAGCAGACACACTAATGCACTGTTTATGGAGTTGTAAGCTGAGAAATATAATGGATTCTGTTGAGATTTTCAGTAGGGATTTTCAATGATTCCATATGGAAACAAGAAATATTAAGGGACAGCTAGGTAGTACAGTACAGAGAGCCCTGAGACTAGAGTCAGGAAGATTTATCTTCCTGAATTCAAATCTGGCCTCAGACACTCTCAATAAAGTCATGCTGTTTGCCTCAGTTTCCTAATCTGTAGAAATGAACTGGAGAAGGGAATGGCTAACAAATCCAGTATCTTTGCCAAGAAAACCCCAAATGGGGTCATGAAGAGTGAGACATAACTGAAATGACTGTATTAAAAGACTGGCCCTCCTTGAAGTGTGAGTCAGATATCAAATGGGCATTCATTTGCACACTTGCAAGGGGATAACCTTAGGGAACTAAAAAATCTGAATGGTCATTTCCTTAAGCTCCTGGGTTCAGATCAAATACTATTTGGAAGCTTCTGAGGTCAAGTAGATTATAGGCTGTGTAAGTGCTATTTTATTATGCACTATTTTCTTGTAATTGTGTAGTGTTTATTTTCTTACCTATTCTATGCCAAGAGAAAAAATACTATATGCAGTTAAGCATGTTTGCTGGCTTCTGTGGAGAGTCAATTTCCATTATGCCAAGACCACTTGAATAGTGTTCACTGACATTTAATAAATTCAAGAAGGAGGCAAGTTTTGACCAGTAGAATGATGACTCAAGAGCTACTCTGATTGAGTAAATCTACGAATCCATACACTCTCTGATAAAAATGTTGGAATGTATTACTGAAGTCTAGGCTACTAATTAACTGAGAACCATAGAAAGTTCGACATTTATACCCAGTGGGGTAGATTATATATACACAAGCTATATATATAATAATATATATATGTATATATATATAAAATCTACTCCACTGGGTATAAGTCCATCACCAAGTATCTACTCACCTGATTCTGTAACCTTGAGGGTTACCACACTCACCCCAGTAGATGCAAGTATACATGCACTTATGGTCATATGCACATATACATATAAGCATAAATGTATACATACATATAGATTGTGTTTATATATGTACTGGGGTGAATATTACCCCTCAAGTGTACAGGACCAGGTGAGTAAACTCTTGATGATTCACTTAACAGTAAATTATTACAGACAAGATACATTCATGGGCAGTCAAGGTTGGGCTCATAGGAGTTCAAAACCAGACTTTTCAGAGACAGGAGAATAAAAGGGAATACTGGGGAATTCATTGCACAAAGCTAAACTGGCCTGGATAGGCTAAGATTATTCTTACCAAGTCATCCAGAGTTGAATGTGGCTTCTTGGGCATGCTAGATATGCAAAGTGTGGACATTTGACACTGATTCTCAGAGCCATGAGGGATCTCAAGAGACCATTGAAAGTTTAACCTTCTCTTAAGGGGAAACCTCTTTACAACATCACTGCTAAGTGGTCATCTGTCATTTACTTAAGATCTCCAGTCATGGGGGAACCTATGGTTTCTTATAATAGCCCATCATGTTTTTGACTAGCTCAAATGGTTAGAAAGTTGTCTCTATAACAAGCTGAAATCATCTTCTCTGCAAATTCTATCCATTACTCCTAATTCTATCTTACTGGGTCATTCCAGTATTGGAAATACTTAAAGATAGTTATTTTATATCACTAACACCCTCCCTAAAGTCTCTTTTCCAGGCTAAATATACCCAGTTTCTTTACCTGGACCATCTACAATTCCTATACCCTTTCATGGATCTTTTCCCATTTAAAAATGTCTATCCTAAAATGTGGTGCAAAAAATGGAACAGGAGTGACAGGATAATGGACTGAGCCTGGTCACAGAGAGATCATTTACCAAGAATCAGTCATCACAGAGAGCTTGTTGAGGAATGTGAAAAGCTGTGGCTAATCCATGAGTCAACTTGCTTAGTGATCAGCTAGGATCAGACTGGGTGAACCATGAGAGTTCTTGCACCTCTGTATTTCTTGGGGAATATTATCAGCATTCTCCCCTACCCCTACTTAGATTAGCCACAGGAGTACACGGAGAAATCTTCAGCATGGAATAGGGGGAAAGAAGGAAAACAAAAGGTAGAGATGTCCATTTCAACTAGACAATTTTTTGCTATGTGGAAACTGAGGAGCACATTTGTTTTCATGTTCATTTCATTTTTCTCAGATTAGATTGCTGTAACCTATATATTGCCTTCCTGAATTCTTTGGGGTTACAAGGGGAAGAGAAATTGAGAGAGAAAATTATGAAAAGAAAAATGGGGACTGAGCCAAGAAGATAGAAGCAATGATTGTTTTAAGTATTAAATTAATCACCTCCTAGATATTAAATTTGGGAAGCAGTGAAGTGCAGTTGAGGGAAATCCACTTTTGGAAGAAAGAAAGGAAAATTGGTTGTCATAAAGGTTGTCATATTATTATTGAACAATTCAAGTTTTAGCGCCCTCTTTTGGCTACAGGATGTATTGCAGCCTCCCAAAAGGTTGAAAGATCTTTCATCATCAAGGAGGAAAAAACTCAGGCACAGCGCCACCTTGTGAATAACTCCCATATCATACTCTGTTGTGCCATATTCTTACCTCTGCATTTTTGTTCATATAAAATTTTCTGCCTGTATGTTGAAGGGAGGCAGCACCGAGCAAAATGTTACCCTTCCGATATAGCAACCTCACTGAAATTCATCTAGTCTGTCAAGATAATTTTGGATCCTGTTATCTAGTGATTTAGTTGTCCTCAACTGTGTCATCTGCCACTTTGGCATGTATGCCTTGTATTGTTGGTATGTTTGCCATATATTTAGCATGTGTGTTGTATATTTATACCTATCTCCAAATGTAGTGTTCCCTCTGGGTGACCTTCTAAATTTGTACTCGTAGACTCCTGTTCTTTGGTGGATGAGGGCTACTTCACTGATACTCATTCCCAAAAGGAGATTTCACAAGTATACTATCTTCTTCTTTTTAAAAAAAATTAGTTTTTTTAGTTTACATCATTCATTTCCACGAGATTTTGAATTACAAATTTTCTCCCTATTTTTCCCCTACCCACCACTCCAAACAGCAATACCACTGAATATCCCCTCCCCCAATCTGCTCTCTCCCATATCTTCCCCTATTCCCCTTCCAACTTTCCAGTAGGGCACAGTGGATCTCTATGCCCCAGTGTCTGTATATCTCATTTCCCAGTTACATGTAAAATAATAATGATAATAATATGTATACATATTTTTAAACATTTGATTTCAAAACTTTGGATTCCATATTCTTTCCCTTCCTCTCTCATCACCCACCCTCACTGGGAAGATAAGCAATTCAGTATAGGTTGTACATGTGTAGCTATGCAAAACATTTCCATAGTGGATACATTGTGAAAGACTGACTATATTTCCTCCATCCTATCCCACCTCTCACTCATTCTATTCTCTACTTTGATCCCATCCCTTTTCAGAAGTGGGTGCTTCCAACTTCCCTCCCCCCTCTGCCTGCCCTTCCTTTCATCATCCCCCCTCTCATCCCATTCCCCCCTACTGTCCTGTACGGTGAGATACCCTATTTAGTGTGTATGTCATTCCATCCCTAAGCCAAATTCAATGAGAATAATGTTGTCTCATTCCCTTTTGCCTTCCTGTTCTTTCCCTCCATTGTAACAGTTTTCCTTTGCCTCTTCTATATGAGATAATTTAATCCATTCTGTCTCTCCCCATCTCCTCTCATTATTCCTCTCTCACCTCATAATTTCACCTTTTAAGTACCATCTCTTCCTATTAAATTGGTCCTGTGCCCTCTGTCTATGTATGCCTGTACACATATATACACACTCACATATGTATTCATATGCCCATATATCCTCCTATATAGACACATATACATATGCATGTATATACATATATATACACACACACACATTTCTATTCCCTTCAACTATTCTCATACTGAGAAAAGTTTCATCAGTTACAATTATTGTTTTTCCATATGGGGATGTAAATAGTTCAATTTTGATAAGTTCCTTATGATTTCTTTTCCTTGTTTACCTTCTCATGCATCTCTTGCTGCTTGTATCTGAATGTCAAATTTTCTATTCAACTCTGTTTTTTTCATCAAGAATGCTTGAAAGTCCTGTATTCCATTGAATGACTATAGTTTCCCCTGAAACATGATACTCATTTTTTCTGGGTAGGTGATTCTTGGTTTTAATCCCAGCTCCTTTGACCTCTGGAATATCATATTCCAAGCCTTTCAATCCCTCAATGTAGAAGCTGCCAGATCCTGTGTTATCCTGATTGTGTTTCCACAATATTCAAATTGTTTCTTCCTTGCTGCTTGTAATATTTTCTCCTTGATCTAGGAACTCTGGAACCTGGCTATAATATTCCTAAGAGTTTTCTTTTTGTGATGTTTTTTAGGAGGTGATTGGTGGATTCTTTCAACTTCTATTTTGCCCTCTGGTTCTAAAACATCAGGGCAATTTTCCTTGAGAATTTCTTGAAGGATGATTTCTAGGTTCTTTTTTTGATCATGGCTTTCAGGTAGTCCAACAATTTTTAAATTATCTCTCCTGGATCTATTTTCTAGGTCAGTGGTTTTTCCAATGAGATATTTTACATTGTCTTCTATTTTTTCATTCTTTTGGATTTAACAGTATCTTGATTTCTCATAAAGTCACTAGCTTCCATTTGCTCCAATCTAATTCTGAAGGAATGATTCTCTTCAGTGAGCTTTTGAGATTCTTTTTCCATCTGGTAAATTTGGCTTTTAAAGGCATTCTTCTCCTCATTGGCTTTTTGAACCTCTTTTGTCATTTGAGTTAGTCTATTTTTTAAGGTGTTATTTTCTTCAGTCATGTTGTTGACTCTCTTTTCACGATTTTCTTGCATCATTCTCATTTCTCTTCCCAATTTTTCCTCCACTTCTCTTACTTGATTTTCAAATTCTTTCTTGAGCTCCTGCATGGCCTGTAAGCAGTTTTTATTTTTCTTGGAAGCTTTTGATGCGGGAGTGCTGACTTTGTTGTCTTCCTCCTGTTCCATGCTTTCATCCTTCTTGTCCCCAAAAAAGGAATCTAAGTTTCAATTGTTGTGCTTTCTTTGTTTTTTCTCTTTGCTCATGTTGCCAATCAATTACTTGACTTTTGAGCTCTTTGCCACAGTAGAACTCTGCTTCCAGAGAGGAGAGCTTTGTCCCAAATCGCTGTGGTTTTCACAGCTGCTGGAGCTATTAGTTGGATGCCCTTTCTGAAACCCCCACAAGTTCTGGCTGCAGCTAGTCAGGGCCACCCTGGGGCTAAAACCAAGGCTCACTTGGGGCTGGGCTCAGCTCCCAGTGTGCTTCAATGAACTCTTCCAGTCCACCTGCTGGGCTGCCTTCAGCAGTAGGTTTGTTTCTCTCTGTCTATCACTTTGTGGGTTCTGTAGCTCTAAAATTTGTTTAGAGTCATTTTTTATAGGTATTTGAGGTGGTTATTGGGGGAGCTTGTGGAGTTTTCCTGTGTCTATGCTGCCATCTTGGCTCTGGCTCTCTCCCAAAATTTTCTTGAAAGTATGAAGTGAACTGTGAACATTCTTTCTTGAGAACATTCTTCTCAACATATTCCCAAAAAGCTATTGCTCAGGGGGGACTTTCAAGTATTTCTACCAACTGATGAATGTAGATTGCATCATTTTATCTGAGGATGATTGGTGTTGTAGGCAGGCAACCATTCACAGTACCATTGCTGACCTGAAGCAGTAAATAGCTTCAAAAGAGACCGCTAAGTATCCTAACAAACAAAGCAATACTTTTCCCATAAAACTGTATTGTTTGAGAGAACTTTGTTCATATACAAATAACCAGAATGAGTTTATTTTCCCATAGGGGAATAGTACAGTAATAATTCCAACAGCAGTCTTACAAATACCAACACTGGTAAGGAGAACACACAAAATAACTCAGAATGACTTTAAACACTGAAACCTTAGTAGGAGTAATTATGTAATTAGGGCAAAGGAGAGTCTGACCACAGTTGTGAGGTCAGCAAACAATTGCTGCAGCCGAAGTGGAATGTACTTCTCTTTCCTTTGACAAAAAATCACTCTTTTGATGAAAACTGGATCTCTTTGTGAACTTGGTGGGTTTTTACCTATTATTCCCCCCAGCTAGATAATATTAAACTTTTCTAACCATTATCCATGCATTTCCCCTCCCAGCCCCACCACAATGTGGGTGGAGTCTCCCTCAGATCCCAGCCAACAAGTTGATTACAGACATGCATAAGCATACCTATTTCTTAAGCCAGGACTTGCTGGGATACGGCCACCTCCCCATTCTTGTTCCTTAAAGCAAAATGCTTCATTTGGAGGAAACCTTCTTGGATTCTCACTCTCCAGCAACAAGACTCTTAAAGGAAGTAACTGTCCTGGTTATTCATTGAAAGAACAATGTGAAATTTTGACTTCCTCATTTTCTCTGGACAACATGGGAAGACTTTAGTGTCTGATAAAAAATAAGATTATAAAATGACCGATTTTTCCCTTAATTTACCTCACCTTTCTCTAAATTGGTTGACAATTGTTTTTAAATATCACACTTTACTTTATGGTACAAACCAAAGACAACCTTAGAACTAGTAAAACTAAATTTAAAAAAAATCACTATATTCCCTAAGCAACACTGCAGATAGGGTTAAATTGAATAAGTATATTAGAGGGGGGAGGGGAATGAGACTCAAGTGTTGTTTACATTTAGATGAACAAGATACATATTATGAATATTTCCTGATGGAGACAACCATGGGTTGATGTGGATCCAAATACTCAGGGCTGTATGAACAACTGAGTGAGGCCCAACTGCTCAGCAAAGCCTATGGAATCCTCCCTGTGTCTGGGACACTCTGTAGCAATAGCCTGGAGTTCTCTGAGCTGCCAGGGTTGAAACCACAGGTCCTGGTCAAGCCACTCTCCTCAGGGATTTTTCCTGAAGGAAAGACAAGTGGCAGGCACACCCACCTACAGGCTATTTCAATAGAACAGTTATAAGATGATGAGGGCCTACACCAGTGTGGTAGCAATGTCAGAGGAGATAATGGGGAGAATAAGAAGGATGTTTTGAAGGTGGAAGCAAAAAGACTTACCCACTGATTAGATATGGGGAAATGAGAGAATGAGGAGTCAAGGTTGATCCCAAGCTTTCAAACCTGGGGCTGAGGAAGCTGGTTGCACCCTTGACAGTGGAAGGAAGGAAGAAAGGAAGGAAGGAAGGAAGAAAGGAAGGAAGCTAGCAAAGAAGGAAGGAAGGAAGGAAGGGAGGAAGGGAGGGAGGGAGGGAGGGAGGAAGGAAGGAAATCATTTGGCTTGCACTTTGAAAGGGAACATGGAAACTGAGTAGCTGGTGGAGTCTTTTTGTAAAGGTAGTTTTTTTTTTTAGGTAGTTGGGTAGTTTAGGGGTTTTTGAGGAGAAGGTTTTCAAATGATTTAATCCTTTCTTTCACTGATTCTTATTTAGACCTACACTCTCTTTTCCTTGCCTCTGAATACCATTTATCAAACTGTTCCACTCAAGAGGTTGAATTTGCTTATTCATCAGTGTCTTCCTTAAAGACTCTAATATGGTTTTATCAAAGCTACCCCAACAAGGTCAGCAAAGTTAAGGGTCATCACTAGTCAAATCAACCCAATCCTGGCAATATGAGGAACAATCAAGGCCAAATTTCTTATATATTTGAAAGTCACATATTCATTCTGGAGGTTTGTTAATAAGAACTGCTATCTTATCCTGTCAGGTGATCTTCAGAATTTTCCAAAGACAATTCAAATGGAAGCAATTCAGTTTCCTGGCACAGCACTGGTCTACCGGCTGAGTTTCAGAGGCATAAAACAATGAGGTCGGCACCCAGGCTCTGTAGGCCTTCAGTCTGGTAGGCAGCAGTCACTGAATAAATGATTATTTCCTTCCTTCCTTTCTTCCTTCTTTCCTTCCTTCCTTCCTTCTTTCCTTCCTTCCTTCCTTCCTTCCTTCCTTCCTTCCTTCCTTCCTTCCTTC
>NW_027187338.1:10382018-10410816 GCF_028583685.1 Petaurus breviceps papuanus | reverse complement strand
TTCCTTCCTTCCTTCCTTCCTTCCTTCCTTCCTTCCTTCCTTCCTTCTTTTCTTCTTTCCTTCCTTGTACTGTCAGGGGTGCAACCATCTTCCCAGGGCCCCAGGTTTAAAACCTAGGGGTCATCCTTGACTCCTCATTATCTCTCACTCCCTCATATCTAATCAGTGGCTAATTCCTACTGTTTCCACCTTCATAATATCCTTCATATACTGCTTCTTATCTCCTCTGACACTCCTACCACCTTGACATAAACTCTCATCACCTTATACCTGGTCTATTGCAATAGCCTGTAGGTGGGTCTGCCTGCCACAAGTCTCTCCACACTCCAGGGCATCCTCTACTCATTACTATCATCATAAAATTGGACTTTCTAAAACACCTTTGTCCATTTGACCCCCCCCCCCATTCAATAAACTCCAATGGTTCCCTGTTACCTCCAGGATCAAATGTAAAATCGTGTTTTGCTATTTTAAAGGCTTTTATAATTTGGCCTCTTTTGACATTTCCAGTCTTTTTACACCTTACACTTTACCACATACTCTGATCCAGTGACACTGGAGCTCATGCTGTTCCTTAACACTCCATCTCTCTATTTTAGGTATTTTCACCAGTTCTCTCTGATTCCCAGAACTCTATCAGGGGACTTCCTGGCTTTCTTGGATTCTCCAAGTCTCTGATAAAGTCCCATCTGTTGCAAGAAGCCTTTCTCATTTTTCTGTGAGAAATAATCCATTTGGACCCCTACTCTATTCCAATCAGTATTAATCAGTTTGATAGTCTACATAAACCATATAGGGTTCTGTAGGTTCTTATAGGGGACCTCAAACTTTAATGTAATGTTAACTATTTGTCTACCAAGTTATGAGGCTCACTTGCACAACCACAAGAATACTGAGAAAGATATCTCCATCCTATTCTGCTCTAATTCCATGAGTAAGCCCAGCATGGGTGGGATACCTTGATGCTTTAGAAAGCACCCCAATTTATTTTTGAGCCTTCTCTCTTGTCTGATGTGAGCAGGTGACCATCTGAGGGCCATCTTATGACCACTTAGTGGAGATGCCCCAAGTTCCTGACCCCCCTGCTGATGTGTCAGTTTTGGCCCTTAAGAGCAAGGTCTATCATTGAGATTCTGTATTTTACCATGCCTTTTTTGCATATCTGGGTACCAAATGCTATAAAAAAGGTCCTGGAAGAAGAGGATACCTCAGATCAGGGGGAAAATCTGAGGTCTATTTCATTAAAGGAGACCATGGGACCCTTTAAGAAAATGTCATTGTCTCAGAGCTCTGCTTCAGTGGCTTTTAATTGGAGGCTGGGCAATTATAATCCCCACATCTCCTTTATCTTAGTACCTTCCTTCTGGGATAATTTCCCATCTATCCTGTATATATCTTGTTTGTACATAGTTACTTGCATATTGTCTCCCCCATTAGGCTGTGAGGTCTCTGAGAGCAAAGATTTTGTTTTTGCCTCTCCCTGTACTTCCAGTGATTAACAGAGTGCTTAGCATCTAGTAGGTGCTTAATAAATGCTACCTAACTTGACTTGAAATTAAACTTTGAAATATTTCTTTGCAGCTTGCAATTGTCATTTATACTTGGTCCTCTGGGACCAAGTAGAAAACATCTAATCTTTCTTCTATAGGAGTGTCATTCAAATATAGATAAAGACATTTCAATATTCCCCCTAAGATTTTTCCAAGTACTCCCCACCACCCTCCCCTAGCTTCTTTGATTGATCCTCATTTTTGTTGTTAGGCATGGTTGTTAGGCCCTTCACCATCCTGGTTACCTTCTTGTGAACACTGTCTTGTTTGTCAATGTGCTTCCTAAAAGGTACTGCCCAGAGCAGGGCACAATGTTTCAGTCTATTTCACATATTTAACAATATTTCAGTTCCCTCTTGGAACCTCTTGCTTCCTTTTTCTGGTAATCATGGGCTGTGCTTCCTCACAATCTCTCTCAATGATTTCATTCTAGCAAATCCAGATGAATGCAAGCAATTTCTGTTTTGCCTCTGGGATTTCTTGGACTTCAACTGGCATTTACTGTATCTGTCTTTTTCTCTTGAAGATGATCTTCCAGTTTGGGAATCCTTTTCCATAGGATTATTCCTACATACATTTCCAGTCAGGATAGTTGAAAGGGGAGAGACTGTCCCAACTCATTTGGAAATGTTACATAAAAGGAAGACCCAGTTGAGGGTAGGTTGTGATGGATAGAATAGAGAAATCACAAGAATACTATTTCCCACTGCCTTCCCTATCTGTCTCAGCCCATCACCTCTGATGTAGAAGACAGGACTATGGGGAAATGAGGAGATGAGTTAGATCATTCAGGCAATGTACATGTAAGATCAGCAAAAATTCTGCTGCTTAGATTGCTTAGAGTCTTTAGAAAAGCATCCTGATGGTGACAGACACTTCATTTTACTTTTTAAAAATTAAGAAACATATATTTTTCTATCCCTCCCAGCTCCTTTTCTTAAAAAAGAAAAAAAAATCCCAACAAGACACAGTCAAGCAAAAGAAAATTCTAGCATTGGGAAAAATGTATGCTGCATTCTGCATTCTGAGTCCACACTATTAGAACCTAAAGTCCTGTAGGGAAGAGTATTTTTTACCTTTCTTTGTATGCCTTGTGTTTAGCTCAAAGCCTGGAACAGGGATCATTACTGGAAGTGTGGATCATTACTGGTCCTCTGGAACTATGGTTAGTTATTGCATGGATCAGAGGTCTTAAATTTCTCAATGTTGTTGTGTAAATTATTCTTCTGGCAAAGAGAATTAAGTATCTCCACTTTCTCTCTGTTGTCATTTCTCATTGTCGCATCTGCCCTCAATCAATAGCTTTATCCCTTCTTTGATTTTATCCCTTTCTTTTATTTCTTCTTTCCCCTATAGGGCTGAAATACAGTGTTTTTCCCTTTGGACTTCATTACTAGCTTCATTTTTCTCTGTACTTAAGACTGAAGAAACAATTCTTAGAGAACCATGTTATGCTTTTGTATCACCTTGGTTTCCTAGGAATTTCCTCTCCTTGGTTCTGACCTCTGCATATGTATTTCATAGATCTGAATTGGTTGGTACATGCCTGTGTATCCATGTCACACTGTTATGATACCTCCCCATTTTTTTCTTGCCAGAATTGTTTTTGTTTGCATTTTTATAATTTCATACTTTCCATCCTTCCTGGTCTGACTTTTCTAATGGAATTATAGTCCTCATGATTCTATCTATATGAACCCCTTGAAACCTGATTTCCTAAAATCTAGGGTCTATAGCAGACAATTCCTGCTCTTCCCCACAATGGTATCCAACAAGCTGTTCCTGCTTTTAATGAGAATCCACTCCAGAGTAGAATTTCCTCTTTTAAGTTCCTCAGTGCTTTGAAGGACAAAATTATCATTAAATCTTGAGACTGCCTCCTTCAAAATAGGAATACTGAGCTCTTGGTTAGATATGTTGTGTACCTAATGAGAGATGGTAATATATACATATATATGTGCACATATATAGCTATGTCTGCATACATATATGTTATGCATGTATTTGCACATATGTATTTCCTGAAATTTTATCAACTGGATTTTAATGAACAAAATATATGTACATGTGTATATGTTGATAATTTTCTTCTAAAATGAAATGTTGTGCATGTCTGTGTGTTTGTGTATGCATGTGTACACAAAACCAGTCACCTAACAGATTCTTGGCTTGCATTCATTGTCATTTCATCCTTCAAAAGGAGGAAGCAGGAAGGCAAATGGTAGGATTGGAATGGAATCTATCAGGGAAAATTTGCCTGCTGAAATAGAAATGACGGCAACCTTGGTGCAAAGTGATCAATCTATTTTAAAATTCCCAATAGAGGAGAAGAAAGCTGGGTGTTCTCTGACATATGACCTGTACTTTAGAAAGTAGATTTCCAATAGTTGACAGAAGGTACAGATATGATCCTAGGGTCTAAGTTTTAATAAAGCAAGTCTTCCCAAAAGAAATGGAAAGTTCCTTCATACTGAAATTCTGAAGGCATAAACAGATACAACTCTAGTGAAGAAGAGAATGGAGTGTGACCAAAGAGACTGATAAAATTGTATAGGGAAGTTATTCACCAGTTTAGATTTAGAAAAGACATGGAAACAAGGGCAGGTAATGCAAGATGAATACAGAAGCATGAGACAGTCCTATAAAGGTAAAATTTCCAATGTTTTGAGGCTAGTAGGAAGGTTAAGGACAACAAAAGGTGGAGTTTAAAAAGCCTTAGCAGGGAAGAGGAAGTTTGAGGAAAGAATAGGACCACTGATACAGATGGATGGCATAGTAATGATGGTTGAATGAGAAAAGGCAAGACCTGCCCAGTTTTTGTTTTGTTTCTGTATTTTTTCCTTTCGAAGAGTTCATTAGCTAGGCAGCATAGTGAATAGAGTACTGGACCTGGATTCAGAAAGAACTGAATTCAAATCCAGTCTTGGACACTTAATAAGTGTATGGCACTGGGCAAGTCCCTTAACCCATTTGCCTTAATTTTCTGCACTATAAAATGGGGACTATAATAACATCTACCTTCCAGGGTTGCTGTAAGGATCAAATGAGATATCTGTAATGTGCTTTGCAAACTTTCAAGTGCCCTATAAATGCTTATATTATTAGGGGAAAGGGAACAAATTAAGCCCCTGCTAGATGCCAGACATTATGTTAAGTGCTATTATCTTAGACTATTATGATTATGATTTCCAATTTACAGTTGAGGCTGACAGAGGTTAATTGACTTAACCAGTGTCACACAACAAGTGACTGAGGGTGGGTTTGAACTTGGGTCTCTCCTGACTCCAAGACCACTGTGCCATCTAGCTTCCTTTTATTATTATTATTATTATTATTATTATTACAACTAGTGGATGTGATGACTGAGCTCAGATTTACTACATTTTAAAAACTGTGTGGTGAAGCAGAGGTAGCCTACAATTTGACATCACTACATCTTGGTTTCCAAATTCACCCTTAGTATTCTGAAGTGGAATCTCAGAATTCAAGTTATAACCGAAGGGCAGTTTAAGCAGCCACTGATAGACCTTCCCACCACAGCCTTTACCAAGTACAATGACACCTGAACACCCAGGAATAGAATTAAATCTTTCTACAAGATGCCAGATGCTTGTTAATTAACTAGGGGAATCTCTGTCTTTTGGAAATGCAGAGAATGTCACAACATCCTTCTCACATTAAAAAGACTCCGCCAAAACATTTTTTTGTTCTATGAACAATCCAAACACAAAACGTCAACCAATCTGATTAAGTATATTGGTCTAGTAACTGCACTTCCTTGTCTTTATAAGCTGAGAGGACAAGCTGAGGTTTTCAATTCTCAATGCTGAATCAAGCCTCAGCTCTTAGCAGCAGCACTAGTGCTGACCATGGTGCTGATCATTCCTATAACTATAACAATAGCTTCTCTCTCTCTTTCTCCCCCTCATTTTTTTTCCTCCTTGGGAAAAAGATTGCAATTTGGATTTCTTACATAGTCTAGACTTGTAATTTCATTGTTATCAGTTGAGAACTATCCCTCTACCAATGCAAGCTCTCATGGTGGTAACCGTCCTATAAATTAATTTTAGAGACCAGAGAGGAAGGTAAGTGTTTGGGAAGGATGGAACTGAGAGGCTAAAATGTTTTGCTCAGGGCTATGTCAATGTGAATTGTAAATGAAAACAGTCAACACAACAGATAGAGATCCTTAATCAGGGCAGGTGAGTTGAAGCTCAACCCAACAAATGCTGGAGTACCTTAGAATAACTAGACTACTAACTGGTGGAAGGGGTTAGGCATCTCACTGTCTCACAAGATAAGTTGTTTTAAATAACAAGCAAAAGTCCATAAAGAAAGCTAGGGAATCTCTAGAGGGGAGAAGTTACAGGAATGGGGAACCTGTGGCCCTGAGGTCACATGTGACCCTCTAGCTCCTCAAATGCAGCCCTTTGATGTAATCCAAGTGTTACAAAACAAATCCTTTGAATAAGGGGATTGATGCAAATTCATAAATACATATCAAATGTAGCTATGCATTTGATTACCTACAATGCATGCAGAAAAACCCAATTTGGGGAATGTATGTGTGATAATGATATTATAGTGGGCCTCTCTATGTCACAAGTTCACAGTTTTTGCTATTACTATGAAGGTGCCTATTTAGGGAATGTTCCCTGTATTGTTTTGTGGTCTGCATCCTGCTGGAGCATCCTGGTGGTGCTATTTTCTGATTGGCTGAGTATTGTGGTCCTTTTTGAGACTAGGTGGATGTGGTTTTGTTTAAGTGCATGGATATACCTGCTGTTTCTATGGGAATTATGACAAATGGGTCTGGGGGTTGTGGCTAGCTATAGGTAGTGGCAGGGATCCCATCACATGGACAAACCTGCTGTTTCTGTGAGACATATAAGTTCATAGATATGCCTATTGTTCTAGCAAGTAGTGAGGCATATATGAGGAAGTTAGGATATTGACTTGGATGGGGGTGGGGCACTGGCTAGGTAGGGGAAGTGTCTATATTGAGTCTGGGAGCCTGTGATGTGGGTAAAGCAAGATTGTGTGGTGAAATCAGGATATACCTGCTGTTCAGTGGGGCCCATAAGGAATTTAGGATACTGGGAGTGGGGGCAACTTTATTAGGATTCCATCATTGTTGCTTGTCACTATATGGCACAAGCCTAGGTTAAGTGTCTTGCCTTCTGGGGATGTCTCTTCATCTTTGCAAACAGGGTCCCCCATGCTTCCAGGTTCACAGAATGACAGCAATGTAAAGATCACCCTTTTCTAGTGTTATCTTGATTCAAAGCTCTGGCTGTTTCACTAGAGATCAGTTAGTATAGGAGTTCAATTCTCACAGAACTTAGAGCTAGGAGGATTCTTATGTATAATCTAATTACATTTCCCTATATTACAGACATATTCCAGAAAAGTTGTAAGTCTCAGAGGTGGTTGACAACAGCATGTTGATTTTGCATATGGGACAGGAAAACAACACTAAAGTTAGCTGTCTCCCACACCCTCCTGAGGATGCCAAGCTGCCATGAAACCTGATAAGAGATTGGACTGGGTGACCTTGAAAGTGTGCATCTTTACCTCTCTTTGTCACTGAGGACTTCTATGAAAGTCCCTCCCCTCCTCAGCACTCTATCAGCTGTGAGGGTGATAAGTTTCCCAGCACAGATAATTGGGTAGAAAAAGGAAAGGAATGAGAGCGGCAGAAATGTTTCTCTAGGCTGGAGTGGCTAATAGTCATATGGAAGGAGGACAGTGTGTCTGATTACTCTCACTTAAAAACTCACATGTATTAATGAACATCATAGTAACCTATATGTTACTTATCTCAATCATTGGGTCCAGGGAGAAAAAAATTAAAGGAGCAAATTAATCTGAGGGATGGGAGTAGTAATTGCTACAATTACTGTTATGAGTATTATTTATTCTTCCTTTAGACACTGACCTCAGGAAACCACACACTTCACATAGGCAAACCTGCTTTCCTGTAGAAAAAATAAAAAGCTAAAAAATGGCTAGTCATTGTAGGTGGTGCAGGAATCAAATTAGGGGGCAAGGGACTGGGGCAGGGAGATAGAGGCCAGGGCATTGGGGGTGGCAGGGGAGGGGCATGGGGGGTTGGGGGATTGAGCAACTAACTTTTTGCATGCCATCTACCAGCCAAGGTGGAGGATTGCAGTCTGCTGAAAGGTTGAGAGTGCTGTTCAATCCCTACAGAGAGAGAGCAGTTTAAATATATTTACAACTACTGCTTTCTGAGGGCTGCTGGGGCAGGGGGCGGGGGGGAGGGGATGCAGTGGATAGAGTGCTAGACCTGGAGTCAGGAAGACCTGTGTTCAAATTTGACCTTAGATAATCACTAGCTCAGTGACCCTGGGCGAGTCACTTAACCCTCTTTGCCTCAGTTTCCTCATCTGTAAAAGGGGCTACAGAAGGAAATGACAAACCACTCCAGTAATTTTGCAAAGATAACTCCAAATGGGGTCACAAAGAGTCAGACATGACTGAAAAATGACTAAACAACAACAACAATGGCACTCTGAGTTCCTGCAAATCCCTTCACTGGATTTTAACCTTTGTGACAACTGCCACCTTGTATATGTAAAAGAGGCAGCATGAATTGAGCCAATAAACAAAAGTGGACAATTTAATACATATTTATTATGTCCTATGGAAGGCACTAGATGAGGCACTGTCATCATAGAGGAAAAGAAATATTGGGGTTTGAGGCATCTCTCTTTGGAGGGAGGAGGGCAGAAATTTGAAGATATTAGCATATGTAACATTTACTGTTTTAGTGGTCTGAACATATCATCAAAAATGAGACCTTAAAGCTACCTTTGAGATCATCTCAACCAGCCTCCTGATTTGACAGTTGAGGCTCTGAAGATCAGAGAGGGTAATCCAGAGTCACACAGCTAAGAAGTCATAGTGCTGAAATGTAATAGAGTTTTTTTATTACAAATTCAGTGTTTTGTGCAGAGATTGCTAATGAATTGCATTTACTCTAGCCTGACCTCTCCTCCTTCTCTGTTCTACCTTAACCCCAGTTTCAGTCAAGATTTTTTTTAAACTATCAGAGATTACTTTTTATGTCATGATTATTGAGCAGACAGACCTCTTAGTATGACTTAGGAAGCAGCAAAAGTTTTCAGCATTTCCCATTCCCCTTTCTTTCACTGGCTTGTCAGTCTGTTTGCAACCTCCATGGTGAACATCTCTTCCTGGATTTAAGGCACTGGGTTCAGAAGGTGAAAATAAATCTGTGTCTCATGGGAGTAGAGAGACATTCACCAGCCACCCTTAAGATATTTGCACAAGATTTGGATTGTAAATTAATTTACTGTTACCCAGAAAAGCATAAAGCTCTAAAAGGCAGGGAAATGGAGCTAGGAGGAGTTTATGGGGAGAGTATGGGGATTAATTGGAGGCAAGTGAGGGAAAGCTCTGGGAGTCAAGCCAAAGTAGTTTCTCATTCTGGCTGTACAGAAATTCCTTCTGACCCCCAACCCCTAGCAGTGTATATATGTGAAGGTGAAGACAGATTACTCAGTCAAAGACTCTCCTTAGTGACTCAGAGGGAGGGGATATCTTCTGGTCAGAACTCCAGGGACAGCCCCTGATTTTGAAGTCTTACTAAAGAGGGATAGATAGATTTAATACCCTCTGGATAAGCACTCCCAAGGAGTTCTTGGGAGTAGGGGAGGAAAAAAGGAGAAGGGTCCAAAATGTTCTCAATACCTCTTTGTCCAAACACACACACAAATATATGCTCCTTTCACTGGCAGCTTCTTGTTCATATTTTTAATCTTTCCTACCCTATACTCCTAGACAGATTCTACTGAAGATGTTATCAATGGGAAAAGGAAAGGAAAGATGTGACCCTCCTTGATCTGTAAGCATGTTGCCCACATTCTGATTTCTTCCCCCCTTGAACCCACAGCCTGATTTCTTTTACAGTTCTCCTTTCCCCAACTACTCTGTTCAATCCAGAGTTGCTCAGTTTTTTGAAGAACCTTTTCCTTCTGGCTCTCATAATCTCTTGCCTTCCCATTGTGCCCCCACCTCCAGGCCTATGTGGATATGAGGCCTTGGAGCTCACCTGACTTACACAGTCAAAGCCCGTGACCAGGTTGGCCAGCACCTGCATCACACTGGGGCTATTGTTGCACTTGACAGCAAAGAAGGGAGTCACGTGAGGCAGGGCCTGCAGGAATGTCTGGTGCTGCTCAGCCAGAACCCCCAGGTCACTCACCATGAAGGCATCTCATCCTGTGGGTGAAAGGGCAGGGTAGGGTGATCTCTGGTGGGTTAAGGAAGAACTTTCTTGACCCTGGTTATCCTGTCATCTTCTGCCTTCTGCTTACTCCAAATCTCAACTAGTTCAAGTTGTCCCTTGGAGTTGTGGGGAAGGATCCCCTGGCAATCAAACATGGTATTGTTGACAGAGACCTGGCCTGGGAATCCGGAAGCCTCCATTAAAATTGAGGTTCTGACACTTTCTAACTACATTACCTTCATTAATTCACTTAATTTCTCAAAGTCTCAGTTTCCTCATCTTGCAAAATAGTATGCCTTGTACTACCAAAGTGGCAGACTTTGGACTTATGCCCATTACATTTCATCCCATTTGATTCATCCCAATATCCTACTTTATAAATATCTTTTTGAATCCTGTATCTGTCTTCCAGTGTTTTTAGCTTTCTGCCATCTGCAAATCTGTTATGCCTGCATCCAATCATTTAGAAAAATGTTCTACAGCACAGGGACAATTCCATATCTCTAGAGCACTGAGCTGAAGACCTTCCAATTAAACGCCCCTTTGACTCTGTTAGTGACTATTCTTTGTCCAGCCATTCAACCATTTTTTAATCCATATAATCGTACAATCATCTATTTTGCACCTATCATTTTTTTCCACAAAAAATATCATGAGATTTTTGTCAAATGCTTTACTAAAATCTAGGTAAGCTATATCTTCATAATTTCCCTGGTTTACTAATCTACTACCTATCAAAAAAGGAATATGAAGTTAGTATGGCAAGCCCAAGACCATTCTCCTCCAGAGAGAGTACAGATGTGAAATGAATGGATTAGCTCTGACTTCAAACCTTCATATATTATCATCATTCCATCTACTTAGAGCAGGAGTCCTATTAATCCCTCAATCCTTTAATACCTCTTTTTCCTCCAATCTATCTTTAAAAACATCCCAAAATAACTGTCACTCTTTCCTCCCCAGTCTCAACTCATTCTGAGTTTTATCAGAATTCCTGACACATTCTTACAGGACCAAGTCTTACCCCTATATTCATCTGCTATTACTTGCCCTTTCTTCCAGTTAGTTAGTGCAGAGAATAAAGCTCTGGACCTGAACCCAACTTCAAATCCAGTCTCAGACACTTGTTAACTGTGAAGTCCTGAGTAAGTCACTTTAATCTCTGTCTGCCTATAATGCCAATGAAATATGCACAATGCCCATGGCAGCCATGAATATGCTTGTGTAGTTCTGAATCACAAAATGTAATAGACTCTCTGCATGGAAGACAGAACCAAAACATTTATTCACACACCAGAAAGTAAAATCCCAATACCAGAAAGTCAAATCTATCATAGAGACCAAGAAGTTGATACACATAACCAATGTAATGAGCACTGACATCCCTAAGCCCTCCCTCCATCGTAGTCATCAGACCTTCAAAACAAAATGGCCTCTCTTAAGCAAAAGTGCCCCTCTCTCACTCACACTACCTGCTCTGCGTCTGCTCTGGCTGTTTCCAGCCCTGCTCTTATTCTCTTCTGCTCTTTCCTGTTCCACCCTTTCAGTAAGCTCCTCCCACCATGGGCTCCAAGTGATTACATTTGGCCTATTAAGGGCAGGGAAGGTCTTCAAATTACCATTACCATTGCACTGCCTCAATATCCTCATCTTGCAAAAGAAGGTAAATCATAGCACCTACCGAATATGGTTGTTGTGAGGATAACATGAGATAGTGTTTGTAAAGTTCTTTGCAAATATTAAGGTGTTCTATAAGGGCTATTGTTGCTGTTATTGTTATCTTGGGTTTATATTTAAAAGTCTATTTTAGTTGTTGAGTTCCCTGAGAATCTTCATTGTTCTCCCCACATACATACCTTGGACCTGGAGGGTCTTCAATCCTGGAGAGCTTGGGGGCCTCCTTTAGCCCTAGGAGTTCAACCCCTGGGAATTTTATTGTTCTCCCCTGAGCCTCTGAGGACTTTGTATTCTCTAACCATCTCTTGAGAACCCTTGGGACTTCATCTTCTAAGAGCTCTAAGGTTACCCCATCAATATCTGGGAACTCAGATCTCCCTATACCCACACAAGCCTCATTATCCAATGCTGCCCTCACCTCTTGGCCAATATCCCTCTGGGGCAGCACTGATCCCTTTGGATGAAGAAATGGGTAAACTGCTGGGGAAGGAGAAATATGTCCAAATGTGAGGATTTATTTTTCTTGACTACACATGTTTGTAATGGGAGTTTTGTTTTTCTTTCTTTCTCAGTGTGGGGGATAGGGGAGATGGAAAGAAAGAAGATGGATTTTCATTTGAAAGTAAAAGAAAATAGAATTTCTTAGCTGGAAGGGATCTTTAAAAAAGGAAGTTGGAGTTGGGAAAGACAAACAGTGTTACAACTGAAAGTGCCCTTAGAAGACTGAATATGAGAACCTGGGGGATTTTGGAACAGAGAATGTCTGTGCTTGGAAGGATTCTAGAAAGTAGAATATGAAGGGTCTTAAAGGGGGAAAAAAACCCTTGGAATATAGACTGTCAGAGCTGGAAGGTACTTTTCAACATAGAATATTAGAGATGGGAGGGATCTTAAAACTTTTTTTGCTTTTTGGAGGTGGAAGGCAGGGTAATTGGGTTTGAACTCAGGTCCTCCTGACTGCAGGGCTGGTTCTCTCTTCACTGTGCCACCTAGCTGCCCTCAGAAGGGTAATTGGGATTAAGTGACTTGCCCCAGGTTATACAGCTAGTAAGTGTTAAGTGTCCAAGGCCAGATTTGGGTACCCTCTTCACTGCACCACCTAGCTGCCCCAATCTTAAAATGTAAGACTATTAATACTAAGAAGGATATTATAATATAGAATGTCAGCAGGAAGGATTCACAGGATTTCATGAACCCATTTGCTTCCTGACTTTGGAAACTAAGCCTCTACATGGAGAAGACATTTGTCAAGGTTACATAGAAGTTATTGGGAGAGTTGGGATGAGCCCAGGCAGTCAGGCTCTCATCTTTATTCTCAACTGTCACATGGCCATTGGATTCAATCCTTCCAGAACTAAGTCCCTCCTTCCCTGACTTCCCAACAGCCTCAGAACCAGTGCATCAACTTCTCTTACCAAGTCTGATAGTTCCTGGATTTTTTCCTGGACAAGTTTCCAAGCAGAGGCTCCTGTCCCTGGGCAGATCACCTGTCCTTGTAGTTCCTCAGAGCTTCCAGTCTCCTTAGGAGTCTGCATGTTGTGTTCTGGTCCCTCAGAGAGGATTTGAACACAGGTTCTGGAAAGAGATGGCCATAAAATGTCTGCCCTCTGACTCATCCTAACACTCCATCCCTATTCCTCCCCTTATCATCTGGCACCAGACTTCACCTCCCACCCTCTCTGGAGACAATCTTTTCCAATGGATTACAAGATTTAGACATGAGAAAAACATCAGAGATCATCTAATCTGATTTCTCATTTTACCAATGAGGAACCAAGACACAGATTGATTAGACGTTGAGGGTAACATCAAGCAAATTAGAGAATCAAGGAAGAAATTACCTTTCACATCTCTGGATGAGGAAGAATTCATGACCAAACAAGGGATACAGAGGATCACACAAGGTAAAATGTGGAATTTTGATTGTATGAAATTTTAAAAGTTTTGCTTAAACAAAATCAATGCAATTAAAATAAAGATAGAAGTAATTAACTAGGGAAAATATTTATAGCAAGTTATTCTGGAAAAAAATAATCTTCCTTCCAACTTCTAGCTTGTCTGAAGCCTGAAGAGGAATAACCAGGGTAGGAATTCTAGACCAAAAGACCCAAAATTCTAGACCAAAAGGGAGTCTTCTGTCACTCTGAATAGCCTAAACTGTCCCTGAGCTCCTGGAATGATGCAATGCTCCAATCCCAAGAAAGTAGCATCAGGACCAGCCTATACCTTCCTACCAGCAGTGCCCAAAACCACCCCTAACACCAAGTCTGAAATTAGAAAGAAGTCATAAGAATGAACAAACAAAGGATTCTACCATAAAAAGTTATTGTGGTAACAGGGCCACAAGACCTAAACCCAGAAAAGAGAATGACTCCAAAACATCTATAAACTAATCTTCAAAGAAAAAACAGCCAAAGCACAAATTAAACTAGAATTCCTAGAAGAGGTGAAGCAAGAGTTAAAGAGAGAGTTGAAATGTTTTTAAAATTAAATCAATGTACCAGAGTGCAAAAAGGAAGAGAAATTAGTCCGATGTAGGAAATAATTTGAAAGAGAATGAACATCTTGGCACAAGAGGTACAAAGCTTTGTCCAAGCAACAAAATCCCTAAAAATTAAAATGGACCCACTATAAGCCAATGACTCCACAAGACACCAAGAAATACATATCAAAGTCAAAAGACAGAAAAATAGAAGAAAACCTAAAGTATCTCATAGCAAAAATAACTAACTTGGAAAACAAATTGAGGTGAAAAAAATAAGAATCATTGGACTACCTGAAAGCCATGACAAAAAAGGAGCCTAGATGTCCTATTTCCAGAAATTTTAAAAGAAAACTGCCCAGATGTTTTAGAACCAGAAAGCAAAGTGGAAATAGAATTGACCAGTTATCTCCTGAAAGAAATCTGAAACTGAAAACTCCCAGAAATATGATGGAATCCAGAGCTCCAAGGTAAATGATAACACAACATTACTGGAAGCAACCAGAAAGAAAAAGTTCAAGTACTAAAGAGCCCCAGTAAGGATCACTCATGATTTAGCAAACATCATTATAAAGAAACAGCTTGGAATATGATAGTCTACATAGGCTTGCAGTCAAGAATAACTTACTCAGGAAATTGAGTATAATTGTATGGGGGGGGGGGATGGACATTTAGCAAAATAGATGACTTTGAAGTACTCTTGATGAAGAAATTAGAGCTGGGTAAAAACTTTGAAGCTCTAATAGAAGAGTTAAGATAAACATAAAAAAAGTAAACATGAATAAACAATCATAAAGAACTAAACAGAGATAAATTACTAACATTCAAATATGGGGAGATGATACATGTGTCCCCTCTGAACCTTATCATAGAGGTAGTCTAATTAAACAAGAGTTTCTCTTATGTTCTGATGACCTTAAGAGAAGAACGGAAAAAGAAGAGGAATACATTGAGGAGGGAAGGGAAAGTAAGGTTAAGGAAAACTATCTCACCTAATCAGTGCAAGTGGCCATCTATACAAAAAAGGAGGAATGGTTGGGTAGTAAAGTAACTAAACCCCTAACCCTCACTCTCATCTGGACTGATCAAAGGAAGGAAGAACAAATACACACACACTCACACATACACACACACGGATACAGAAATACATTTTACTTGAGAGGAAAACTAGAGGGAAAGAGAAGTCAAAAAGATGAATTGGGGGGAGGGAATAAGTCTTAAGCAAAATTAATTCTAAGGATGTACAAAAATATCTATAGTTCTTTTTGAGGTGATAAAGAATTTAAATCTGAGTGGGTGCCCATCAATTGGGGAATGGCTGAGTAAATTATGGCATATGAATGTGATGTAATACTATTGTGCTATAAGATATGGTGAAGTAGATGGTTTCAGACAAACCTGGGAAGAATTGAACTGATACAGAGTAAACTGAAAAGAACCAAGAGGACAGTGTATACAATAATAGCAATATGATAAATGCAAAAAAAAGCTTTTAAGAATTCTAATCAGGGTAATGAGCAACCACAATTCCAGAGTAGTAATGAGGAAACATGCTACCCATCTCCTGATGAAGAAGTGAAAGATTCAGAGCAAAGACTCAGGAAGGCATGGCCCTGCTCTCCAATCAAAGGGTCCAGCTATCGGGGCAGAGAGTCCTGATAAGATGTGAGTGAGAACTGAGGCAGATTCAATGTTGCAGGATAAGATTTCTAAATGAAAAATTTTCTGGAGAAGAAAGGCATAATGGAGATGTCCAAAAGTGGTGTAGGTACATACTCTACCACCAGCTTCCCTTCACTCACACACTCTACCACTAGCTGCCCTGTGGGTTGTGAGGGAATTGTGGAAACTGAGTGACCCATATTGACTCCATCTTGTGACTCAATTCTGAATCTAGCTCAGTTCCCTTTCTATTCAGTTATGGGTTTGGTCCAATTTCTCTCTTGTGAGAAGACCTCATTCAATTATGAGAATTGCGAAAAAAATTTATTGCATTGTTTAAACATAGCTCTACATGGCTTGGAAGCTGGACACCCCTCTACCTTCTATTTAGAGACCCTTGGCCAGGGATCTAGGTTATGCTGCCCAGATACTTAGTCAGATCCAAAGATCAATGTAAGTAGGTTATTTTTCACAATTATACATCACAAACAACTGTAGTACCAACACAATATTCACAGTGCCAACAGCAATTATAAATATGTTGGCATAGTTCTCAATTGCAAAATATAACCAATTCTCCATATAGAAGACAGAAGCAAAGCATTCATTCAGACACCAGAGAGACAAATCCCATCAGAAAACCAAATCTGTTATAGCAACAAAGAAGTTAATACGCCATAGCACAGCAGGGAACCAAACCATCCTTTAGCTTTCCCACAAATACTCACAAGCCTAGTTGTCACAGTAGAGGGCAAACAAATATTCACAAGTCTAGCTGTCTCCTTGCCTGTGTTCTCTCCTCCCTCCAGCTCTAACTGCTTTGACTCCCAGCTTCCTGTGGGATCTGCTCCACCCTTCAGCAAACTCTTCTCACCACGCGCTCCATGTGATTATATTCAGCCTATAAGGGGGCAAGGAAGATCTTCAAATTCCTATTACCATTACAGCAACCCATATGTCTTATCTGGAAACTGGTCCCATGTTGATCAATCAGTTACAGTTTCCTTGTTTCTTTGATTAAATATAGACACTTGGAGGTTGGGGGATTGGGGATCCACTTTTTCTAATTCCAAAGTATTGTACCTGTTTGTACCTCTCTCCCTCCCAACTCAGAAAGCCTCTAATCTTTCCTCCAATTAAAAATCAGATTACCCAGTCTTGTATCACAGTTTATATCCTGTTGTTTGCTTTTAATGCACAAAACTCTGTTTCCCCTGTATTAGGGATCCAGTGCCAAACTAAGGAAGGCCTGGTACACTCAATTTGTTGTATAATTGGATTGCATGCCTTAATAAATCAAAATGCTCAATAGCTTAGTTTCCTCAGTCATTTCAGATTCCACCCACAGTAGTTAATGCATACCTAAGAAGAAACAACGACACATTTCACATGGGAGAACATTTTTCTTCAGGAAGTGGAAAGAATATAATTACGCCTGTCACATGAGCCAGAGATTTTTCTAGGTTATATATGTCCTTTCCCTATGAACAATTCAAACTGTTTAAAGTTATAAAGTCAGCCAACCTAAGTAAAATCCTTTGAGGAAGACAAAACCGATCCTTCCTTCCTCTGCAGGTACACAGCCTAGCAGCTACAGAGGCTGTGCTGCTGTCCATGGCCCCAGTGCTGAACCATAAAACTATTGTTTTACCCCTGCTATTCCTGGCCATGCTGCTGATTGCTTTAGTAGAAAAGACTAACAGAATATATTTCTCCTGGAGAAAGCATTGTAATTGGACATCTTTACAAAAATGTGAGGAAAACTAGTCTATTCTAGCAAAGGTATTTACTAGCATACAGTGAAACTGCTGGTATTTTTGTGACTTCCTATTATTGGTTGCCCTTCTCCCTAAGGCTGATTGTTCTATACACTAAAGCACTATATAGTTCAATGAAACAAAGTCCATCACTCTCTGCTCATGGATCTTCCTCTTAGTCCTTCTCTTGAAGAATTGGCTAGGATTAATGGCTATTCCAATTATTCTTTGTGCTCCCTTAATACATATAAGATTCTCTCAGGAGATGAAAATGGTTGATCACCTTATCTTCTTCATGCTTGACAGTCTATGCCAAAAGTTTGAGTTAAGTGTTTTGTTTGCTAGGAAATTCTCTTCAACTTTGTAAACTAGGTCCTGAGAACTTCTGAGTTCATTATTGGGAGGAACTAAGAGGGAAGAATCAACCATCTTCTAGGGTTACTTTTAATTGAGACTTTGGTGCTAGAGTGTGGGTACAATTATTTTATTTTAAAATTATTGTTGATATATTTTGTTTTTACATAAGTTTTACTTCCAATATATCCTTCCACTATTTTGCACTCAGACAGCCATCCCTTATGACAGTGAAGAAAAAAGGAGTATAAATTAGGACAGCAAAACTAACCAACACATCAACCAAGTCTGACAGTATATAAAACATTCCACACACGGTCCCCTACATCTCTTCAAATAAGAAAAGGGATGTTTTCTTGTGTCTTTTTATTAAGCCCATAATAAGACTAACAAATCTTTAACAGCTATAATGTTTTCCATAGCTTCCACTCACTATAGTTTTTATAATATTTAATAATGTAATTTATGATGATGTTTGTTTTTATTTTGTATACAATAAACTCTGTGAGAAATAATATATGTGTGTATATATGTATACATACTCTGAGAAATAGAAATAAATCAATATTTCTTGTGATGGAATAAATGCATACATATTTACATTTTACAATACTATTATTGATAAATAAGACCTTCTTTATATCTTAGTATTTAGAAGTTTATTTCTTCCCCTCTGTGGAATCTGAATTAGTATTTCATATGTAAAATCTCAAAATGGGAAAGACTGTATCTCTTTCAGGTTTTTGATTCCTCACTTGAGACAATAACCCAAGGTCATTCTATTGACATTTGCCAGATAACTGAATATATTCTGAAAGTGTTAATTGTGCTTTCCCTTTTGCTTTCATTGATACAGTCAGTCAAGAAGGCCCCTCCAATAAACAAGTGGTCAAAGAATATGAGCAAACAGTTCCCCCAAAAGAATTACAAACTTTTAACAACCACATATAAAAACACTCTAGATCACTAGTAATATGAGAAATGCAAATCAAAACAACTCTGAGGTTCCACCCCACATACTATAAATTGAAAAAGGTGACAAAAATGAGAAGAGTCAACAATGGACAGATCATGGGAATATAGGCACACTAGTGCATTGCTGATGTATCTATGAATCAGGACAACCATTTTGGAAAATAATTTGGAATAATACAAATAAAGTGAATATAATGTCCATACCACTTGGGCCAGAGTTTCCACTTATAAGCTTGTACTCAAAGGAGACAATTGATAAGAAGAAAGTCTCTCTATATGATAAAAATATTTGTGAGAACACATTTGGTGATGGCAAAGAATGGGAAGCAAAGTAGATGCCCCATTGACTAGGCAATGGCTAAACAAATTGTGGTACATGAATATAATGGAATATTACTGTGATGAATCCAGAGAAGCATGGAATATACATATTAAGGAGATCTAAAGTAACATTTGAGGGGAAGACAGTAGCAGCTTGGAGGGGAGGAGAAGATACTAAGGCTAGCCATATAAACAGAGAAAAGGTGAGAGATGTAAGACATTTTGTGGAGGTAGAAACAACAGATTTGGTGGCAATTAGGAATTTAGGAAGAAATATATGTTTGGGAGAAGAGATAAGCAGTTCTGATTTTAACATATTGGCTTTGAGATACTTATGGGACCATCCAGTTTGCAGTATTCTACAGGCAGGACTTCAGCTCAGGAAAAAGACTAGGGATAGATAAATCAATCTGTAAGTCATTGACACAGACATGATAATTTAACTCAGGTCAGATGAGACTATCAAGTGAGAGAGCATAGAGAGAGAAGAGAAGGCCTAGGACAAAGCTTTGGGGGATTAACAGTAAGTCTCTGTGACATGAATGAAGATCCAGAAAAGAAGAATGACAAGGTGTTTTCAGACAGGTATTAGGAGAATGAAAAGAGGAAAAACACAAAGAAGAGAGAGTATCCAGAAAGAGAAGGTAATTTAGAGTGACAAATACTACAGAGAGATCAAGAAAGATGACAAGTACAAAGATACACTTAGAGTTGGCAAGTTGGTCATTGGGAACTTTAGAGAGAATAGTTTCAGTTAAATAATAAGGTTAGAAGCCAGATTTCAGAGGGTTTAGAAGATAATGAGAGGAGGGAAAGTGTAGAAATCTTTTTCAAATTTAGATGAGAAGAGAATGAGAGATATAAGATAATAGCAAGAATGAAAATATCTAATTAAGTTTTTTATTGTTTAACCTTTCATTTTTCCCCAATTGCATGCAAAAACAATTTAAACATTCTTTTAAAAAAATTTTGAGTTCCAAATTCTATCATTCCTTCCTCCCCCCCTCATCATTGAAAAGACAAGTAACTTGAAATAGGTTACAGATGTGCAGTCATGTTATGGAAGAAAACCCACAAACAAACAAGAAAAATAAAGAAAGCAAAGAAAAAGTATGCTTGGATCTGCATTTAGACTCCATCAATTCTTTCTCTGGAGATAAAGAGCATCTTTTCATCATAAGTCTTTTGGAATTGTCTTTTGTTTTATTGCTGAGAATAACTAAGTATTTCATAGTTGATCATTCTTACAATATTGCTTGTTACTCTGTAAATGTTCTCCTGGTTCTGCTCATTTCACTTTGTATCAGTTCAAGCAGGTCTTTCTAGGTTTTTCTGAGAGCATCTTATTCATCATTTCTCATAGCACAATAGTATTCTATGACAATCATATGTCACAACTTGTTTAGCCATTCCCCAACTGATGGGCATCCCCTCAATTTTCAATTCTTTGTCATCACTAAAAGAGTTGCTATAAATATTTGTGTACAGATAGGTCCTTTTCCTTTTGTTTTTTATTTCTTTGGAATACAAACCTATTAGTTGTATTGCTGGATCAACGAGTATTCATGATTTTATAGTCCTTTGGGTATAGTTCCAAATTGTTTTCCAGAATGATTGAATCAGTATACAACTCCGCCAACAGTGCTTTAGTATCTCAATTTTCCCACATCCCCTTAAAATTTGTCATTTTCCTTTTCTGTCATATTCACCAATCTGATATGTGTGGGGGTGATAGCACAGAGTTGCTTTAATGTGCTTTTCTCTAATAAATAATGATTTAGAGTATTTTTCAAATAACAATAGATAGTTTTGATTACTTCATCTGAACTTTCTATTCATATCCTTTGACCATTATCAATTGAGGAATGGCTTTTTAAAAAAATATTTGAAAAATGGGGTATTTATCATAGAAACTTGCTGCAAATTTTTTCACAGTTATGAATACTAATAATACTGATACTATTCTATTTCCACTCCCTTGTTTATCCTACTGCCTCTCCTTTCACCATGTCCATACTAAAAAATGTTTTGCTTCTGACTACCACCTCCCCCAATCTGCCCTCCCTTCTATCAACACCCCCATTTCTCTTATCCCCTGTCCCTCCTACTTTCCTGTAAAATAAAATAAATTTCTATTCCCAACTGAGTGTGTATGTTATTCCCTCTTTGAGACAAATCTGATGAGAGTAAGGTTCATGCATTCCTCCCTCTTCTATCTTTCCCTCCACTATAAAAACTCTTTTGTGCCCCTTTTGTGTGAAATAATATACCCTATTCTACCTCTCCCTTTCCACTTCTTCCAGTGCATTCCTTTTTCTCACCTCTTAATTTCACTTTTTTAGATATCATCCTATCACACCCTTGCCCTCAGTCTATGTATATCTCTTCTAACTGCCCTAATCATGAGAAAGTTCTTAGGAGTTGCAAGTATCTTCCCATGTAGGAATGTAAGCAGTGTAACCTTATTGAATCCATTATGATTTCACTTTTCTGTTTGCTTTTTTATGCTCCTCTTAAGTCTTGTATTTAAAAGTCAAATTTTCTATTCAGCTCTGGTCTTTTCCTCAGGAATGCTTAAAAGTCCTTTATTTCTTTGAGTATCCATTTTCCCTTCTGAAGGATTATACTCAGTTTTGCTGGGTAGGTGATTCTTGGTTGTAATCCTGTCACTTTTGCCCTCTGGAATATCATATTCCAAGCCCTCTGATCCTTTAATGTAGACGCTGCTAAATCTTGCGTTATCCTGACTGTGGCTCCATGACATTTGAATCATTTCTTTCTGGTTGCTTGCAATATTCTTTCCTTGATCTAGGAGCTCTGGAATTTGGCTATAGTGTTCCTGGGAGTTTTCATTTAGGGATGTTTTTCAGGAGGTGATCGGTGGATTCTTTCCATTTCTGTTTTATCTTCTGGTTCTAGACTATCAGGGTAGTACTCCTTGATAATTACTTGTAAGATGATGTCTAGGTTCTTTATTTTTTTACTATGGCTTTCAGGTAGTCCAATACTTTTAAAATTCTCTTTCCTTGATCTATTTTCAGAGTCAGTTGTTTTTTCTCCAACGAAATATTTTATATTTTCTTCTATTTTTTCATTCTTTTGGTTTTAATTTTCCCTTTATGTCTCATAAAATCATTAGCTTCCACTTGCTAAATTCTAACTTTCCTCAGTGAATTTTTTGTACTTTTCCCAGTTGGTTTATTCTGCCTTTTAAGGTGTTCTTTTCTCCATTGGGTTTTTGTGACTTCTTTACCATTTTGCCTATTCTGTTTTTTAAGGTCTTATTTTCTTCAGTATTTTTTGTACATCCTTTACCAAGTCACTGACTCTTTGCTCATGATTTTCTCACATCACTCTCACTTCTTTTCCCAAATTTTCCTCTCCCTCTCTAATTTGATTTTTTGTTGCTTTTTTTTTGGAGGGGGGAAGGCAGGGCAATTGGGGTTAAGTGACTTGCCCAAGGTCACATGGCTAGTAAGTGTTAAGTGTCTTAGGCCAGATTTGAACTCAGGTTCTCCTAACTCCAGAGCCAGTGTACTATTCACTGTGCCACTTTGCCACCCCTCTAATTTGATTTTAAAAAGCCTTTTTGAGCTCTTGTAGAATTTTTTTTTGGTGTGAGAATAGCTCATATTTTTCTTTGAGGCTTTGGATGTAGGAGTTTTGATTTTTTTTTCTGAGTCTTTTTGTTGTCTTTTTCTGAGTTTGATCTTTCATAGTACCTTTCTATGGTCAGGATGTTTTTGTTGTTGTTTGTTCATTTTTCTAGCCTACTTATTGACTTTTAACTTTATGCTAAAGAGGGACTCTGCTTCTGGAATGGAGGATGAACTGTCTCAAGCTTTAGGGTTTTTTGTGCAGCTGTTTTCAGAGCTAATTCTGAAAACCTGTAAATTTTCAGTCCTCTACTTGACAAGTCAGTAGGAAAAAAGAACACAGATCTGGGAGTAACTCAAGGTTGGTTTTTGCCAAAGTATGATCAGGTTGAGGAATTAAGGGATTTAGGAATATAGTGTGGAGTGGAGCTGGTTCATTAAAGGGCTGGAGCTCACAACAGGACAAATGATGGGAATTTGAAGATCTTCCCTGTCCCTTAATAATCCTAAAGGAATTTGAAGACCTTCCCAGCTTTGAATATATACCCTTCCCCCTAATAGGTTGAATGTAATCAAATGGAGCCTGTGGTGGGAGGAGTTTGCTGAAGGGTGGGGCAGAGCCCATAGGAAGTTGGGAGTCAGAGCAGTTAGAGTTGGAGGGAGGAGAGGAAGCAGCCGAGGGAGACAGTTAAATTTGTGAGTAAATGTTCATTTGTGGGAAGGTTAAAGAATGCTGTGGCTCTCAAGAATAGATCTATAATTAGTGGGAGAGCTGAATTTTTTTTAAACTAAACCCATTACAGACTAGCTGAATTCTGAACCAAGTTCAGAGACAGAGCACCAAGGCTTAAGCAGTTACAGAATGGATCAATAAGAAAATTATATGGGATCAATTCACTCTTCTCACAACTTTAAATTTTTGAAGACTGGTATATCACAGCTTGTATCCATATAGCAACACCAGAAGAATATTTGTATTTAAAAGGTGTCTTAATTCTGGAAAGCAATTTGGAACTATGTCCCCAATGTTACTAAACTGTGCATAGCATTTGACTCAATAATATGTCACCCTACAGAAGCAACCCCACAGAAGGGGTCCCCATACCCATAATTTTCCCCATGGATTTTACTTTGCAAGAGTTTTAAAAGCCTTTTATTGAGTTTTGATTTATTTCAACAATGTTTGCCTGAATTTAGTGGGTGGAAGGCCTCACCTGGGGAGCCTGAATGAAATCAGTTTGCTGCTCTGAAGCCCCGTCAAAAAAGCTCTGCCAATCCTGAAGAGGAGGCTTCCCCTGGGAGGCCAATTTCTTCAGAAGATCACGGGGTTCCAACTTGGGGATGTCCAGATTCTTCTGGTAATATTTCTGTAATTTCTCAACCACCATGGGTAGTCCCACCATGGAGGCATAGAACATGAGTCCATCTCTGTGCCTTGGCCATTTATAACCATTATTGTAGATTATATCAATGTGTTTGGGGCCAGCAGCCATGCCTTCTTCTAAAATATGAAAGCCTTTATTAATGAGGGAATATACCATGTGCTCCAGGATTTCATCTGGCATGATGACCCATGGCTCAATATGATGGCTCTGCCTGTACTCAGATTAAGAATCTGGAAATCCAGGGATCCAGTCTGTGAATCTTGCCCATTGATTTGTCATATAAATAACAGCCTTGCCAGTCTTCTGGTCAAGTCTTCCATGTTCACACAGAATATCAGGAATTAGACAATACCTTTTGCCACCACATTGGTGCATAGGTGTTTCTGGAGCTAATGCAGGTCCTGTGAGGCCTTGATTCTTCCATAAATTCCAACCCACATCTAACCCAGACAGATGTGACACTCAAAAAGGACCCATTCTGAAACCAACTCTTCAAGAACTTGATCAACTTCCTCTGGCTGGCGACCATCTTCTATTAAGAAATTATTCTGTTCATAGAAAGAATGCAGCATTTGATTGCCAACAAATCCAAAGCAATTTCCAACAGCACCAACCTTATGCACGGTTGTTGCCAAGCTCATGACGGTGGCAATGGTAGTAGGAGATGAATAATGGCTAGGAATGATCTCCAATAAATTCATAACATGAGCATGGGCAAAGAAATGGGTGCCAATGACCTGCCAAGGACAGCTCATGGACAAAGCAATCTCACTGACATCCAAGGCCAAAGTATTGGTGCACAGAAAGGCTGAAGGCTTGGATCTAGCTGACAATTTGCTGAAGACCTGTTCCTTCAGCCTGATTTCCTCAAATACAGCCTCTATCATTAAATCCACACCTGCTACCTCATCCAGGGAAGTGCTGAATTGGAGCCTTGGCTGTTTCCACTCCTGGCCACTCTGCTTTCGTTTGGAGGCTTCTTGTTCTAAGAAGGAGGCAATCACCTTTTTTTTTACCTGATCTAACTGCTTCTCATTCTGTTACATGGCAATAATTGGGATGTTGGCCCTCATCGGACAGATGATGATGCCTCTTCCCATTGTTCCAGAGGGAATTGACTACTTCCCCACAGATTTCTCAGCACAGAAGACATACTGTAGGGCTCTAACTTGTCCTGTACTCAGAAGGTACAGGAACATTTCTTTCTCTTTTTCTTTTCCTTCATCGTAGGTATATTGGACAGCAGCCTGAATGGCTTGGACACAGACCTCCTGAGAAATACATCCTGGGTAATATTTCTTCATCTTGAGCAGGGTTTCCTGGAAAATCATGTCCATATCTGGCAGTTTCTGGACCTGCCTCATCATGGGTCTCTGAGAACCTACAGTCTGACCTGAAACTTTTTTAGCCAACTTGATTGCTTCCTTAATTGGATCAGAGTTCACAATTTTGCCCAGTATCCCAATTGGAGTTATTCAGGAGCCAGAGCATGTCCCCCTGAGGTAATCAGGTCAAAGGAAGCAGGCATCCCAATGAGCCTGGGGAGAAGCTGGGTCCCTCTTGCACCAGGGAGAAATCCAAGGATGACCTCTGGGAAACCAGCTAGAGCCTTGGCATCAGCAATCCTGTAGTGACAACCTAGTGCCAATTCCAGGCTTCCTCCCAGAGCCAGGGCCTGGATGGCAGCCACTGAAGGCTTCTCAGTGTTCTGTATACTATCAACCTGGTGTGTCTAATGAACTGGCTGGCCTTTGGGGGGAGCTAAAACCTCAAATATCAGCACCTGTAGAGAACTTTCCATCTGCTCCACAGATGACAATGGCTGGGTCGGTCTTTGCTTTCCTCAAGCTGTTGATCAAGCCATCGACCATAGACTTCCTAAAGGTGTTGAAAGGTGGGTTCCAGAAACAGATCAGCCAGAGAGCTGTCCAAAAGCATGTAGTGGGCCATAAAGCCTTTCAGTCTTAATAGACTTTCTGTCAAAAGAAGAAAGACAAGTCAGTCAGCCAATAAGCATTTAGTAAGCACTTACCATATTCTAGGATAGGAATCTAGGAGGTTCAGTGGATAAAGTGCTGGGCCTGGAGTCACAGACTCCTGTTCTTGGATTCAAATTTAGCCTGAGATACTTGCTAGCTGCACGATCCTAGGCAAATCACTTACCCCTGTTTGCTTCAGTTTCCTCATCTATAAAAAGAGCTGGAGAAAGAAACAGGAAACCATTAGAGTATCTTTGCCAAGAAAACTCCACATGGGGCCATGAAGAGTTGGACCCAAATGGAACATGACAGCGCAACATTATTCTAGGCACCAGCTAGAGATTAAAAAAAAAAAAAGCTCTCAAAGGACTCATTGTCTCATGGGAGAGACAAGATCAGGATAAAATGGAGATAATCATCAAGGGAAAACCTTAACATTAAGGAGGAATATGGAAAGACTTCCAGTAGAAAGTAGAAATTTAGCTGGATCTTGAAGGAAGCCAGAGAAGTCAAAATGGGATATTTCAATATCTGATCTCCCAGATGATTATTGGTTTTTCAATTACTCAGAGTTCAGCTTTGCTTGACTTATCTTTTAATTTACATCCTTATCATCATGTGTATCCATCGTCTGGTTCCACTTTTTAACTCTTTCAGTTCATGTGAATCTTCCCCCACTTCTCTGAACTGACCTCATTCATCATTTCTTAATACACAGTCATATTCCATGACATTCATATATTACATTCTGTTCATCCATTCCTAATCCAAGGGCAACTGTTTTATTTCCAGTTCTTTACTCCACAGCATTGATCATATGAACAATTATAGTATATATTGGACCTATGTTTTTGTCTTTGACCTTCTTGGAGTATATTCACAGTAATGGGATCAGGGAGACAAGAATATGAAGAGTTTATGCATTTTTGTGATGTATTCTAATTGTTATCTACAGTTCTTGTACCAATTCATAGATCCACTAACAATGTACTTGTCTTCCCAAAATCTCTCCAGCATAGATTTTTCCCAGTTATTATCTGCAGCAATTTGAATGGTCTCAAGTCAGTCCTCTGAGTGGTTATGATTTATTAATCCCTACTTTTAGTGTTTTTAGTTGGTCCCTTATAACTCATATTTCTTCTTTTGAAAACTCAATTTTCTTTGACCACTTATGATAACTCTTATTTAGATTTCTGATATTGAAAGGATCAAATGTACTAGCTTTTAAAACAAAAAAAAGCATTTGGGCACTTAAAAACTATTCTATTACAATGCAATAAGGGCAATCATAAGATTTTCCATCTAGAGTTGGAAAAGACTCTTAATGTCACCTAGTCCAAATCACTCATTTTTCACTTAAGGAAATTTAACCCCAGAAATATTGTGACTTGTGCAAGGAAATATAAGACTGTGACTGCCTTAAAAATCCTTAGCTGAAATTCCCATACAGCCACACTGTGCTTCATTTAATCCAATTGAGTCTCAAGGTCTAGAATTCTACAAATTGCTTACCCCTTGCCGTGCAACTTCACTGGGTCATTATATAGTTCTTGGAGTCCTCCTGGAAACGATGGGTTCAGTGATTACCTACCTACCCAAATTGATCTACACAACCTCAATTTCTCTCTGATCTCTATATCTCTGACTGACTGATGATGCTCCCTACTGAAATATTCCATTGGCACCCTAGACTCAACATATCAAAACTGACCTAATTTTCTTCCTAATCTTTCCTTTTCCCAATTTCCTGTTTTTGTGGATACCTCAATCCTCCCAGTAAACCAGGTTCAAATCCCCAGAGTCTGTTCTGGCACTTTTCTTTAACTTAACATCCAATAAATTGACAAATTCTTGTTATTCTACCTCCACAAACTCTCTGTCATCTGGTCCCTCTAATCCATTCTTACTAACAAGATGGTCTTTTAAATCTGCCCCAGAGAGTTGTTGTGAGGATCAAATGAGATAGCATTTGTAAAGCACTTAGCACAGTACCTAGGGCATGATAGGCACTCAATAAATGCTTATTCTTTCCCTTTTCCTTCTCTTAAGCCTTCAATTTCCTTAGCCTATACTACTATAATAGCCTGATCTCCTCCAGCTTTTCTCCTCTCCAGCTGATAAACCAAGGATATGAATAGGCAGTTTTCAGAAGAAAAAATGCAAGCTATAAATAGCTTTATGAAAAAAATGCTCTAAATCACTAATAATTAGAGAAATGCAAATTAAAACAGCTCAGGTATCACCTTGTACCCATTAGACTGATAAAGATGAAGAAATGAAAATGGCAAATGTTGGAGGGGCTATGGAAAAATAGATATACTAAAGCACTGTTGATGTTTGTATTTACTTGATACTAGAATTGTTTGCCACTTACTTCTGCAGCTCATTTTATAGATGAGGAAACTGAGGTAGACAGAAGAGATGTGACTTCCCCAGGGTCACACTGCTAGTAAGTGCCTGAGGTTGGATTTGAATTCAGATATTTCAGTGATCTATCCACTGTGGTGTTACCTGAGTCATACGCAATACAACTTCTGCCACCAAAATGCCTTCTCATAGGCAGTCTCCCTTATCTGGACTCTTAACCTCCCAGAAGCTTAAATTTCTTTCAAAACCCAGCTCATATGCCTCCTCATGCATCAGAACTTTTCTGAACCTCCCAGTTGTCAGTGTTCTTTCCATCTTTCAATTACTTCACAGAACTATTGACATTCTTTGTTTTTATTTTCTGAATTTACATTTGTATCAGCAATGCCATATTCACAATGCCTATAGAGATTACAAATAT
>NW_027187338.1:10280613-10382008 GCF_028583685.1 Petaurus breviceps papuanus | reverse complement strand
AACAGGCTACCTCAGGCAAAGGTCCTCCTCTCCCCACTCACAGCAACCACCCAGCGCCCTGGAAGCGGGCTCCCAGCAGCTCCGGCCCCTGGCAGTCCTCAGCAGGAGTCCTAACTCAAAAAAAAAAAAAAAGGCAACCGCCACCAACTGTCAACCGCAGGACCGTTAGCTCGGCTTTTCACTTTCTCTTGCTCTGCTATGTCAGCACGTCCATGGGGCATGGGAGATCTTTAAATCCCATAACCCTTACAACATTTTATCCCCTTGGTTGATTGTAAATTTCTTGAAGGCAGGGATTATTCTCTTTGTGTGTTAATGCATCCAGCACCTAACTCAGCATTTTGGATAGTTTTGGGGTTGGATCTAGACCTGGGATTTTATTGGTAATAATAAAGGATGTTCTCTAGCAGCACAGATCAACAACTGCCATGTGACATTAGTCACAGAGAGTTATAGAGATCACTGACAGTTTAAGTGGCTAATTCAGAATCATAAAGCCAGTAGGTGTCAGAGGCCAGACTTGAACACAGATCTTGACTCTGAGTCCAATTATCTAGCCATGACTCCACACTGCACCCTTGCATGTGCCAGGCACTTAATGAATATTTGTTTAATTAGATTGAATATGATTAAATTAGACTTTTTGGATAAATTCCATGGGGGGAAATTCTATGAGATAAAGCTAGAAAGATAGGGTAATACTTGTTCTTGTTACTGTCCTTCATTCTCAAAAAGGACCAATAGCATCATGAGCATGATGTCTTGACTTGTGCATCAGTTGGATTTGAGTGAGACAGAGCAGCACAAAGTTGTCAGCCTTGATCTCTCCTACAGAGTTATTGGAGTCAAGTGGCAAGACAAAGGTCAAGATGATTGGTGATAGTTCAGGCATATTCAGGCACTAGATTGTGCAGGGCTTTTCATGCCAAGTAGAAGAGCTTGAATTTTACTTGGAAGGTGCTAGGGAGTCACTGAATTTTTTTTGAGAAATGACATGACCATATCTAAGTATAACAAAAATTGTTCTGGCATCATGGAAGAAAAAGATTAAAGAAGTAAAGAATGGAGGCAAAGGTTAGGATAGACTTGTTTGGATACCATTGCAGTATTCTAGCCAGATGGTAATAAGAGCCTATGATAGGAGTGGGAATTTAAGATCTTCCCTTCCCCTAGGCCCTTTGATAGGCTTAAGTGACTCTGAGAACCTTCCCTGATTTGAAAATATACTCTACCTCCTAAGGCTGAATGTGTTCACATGGAGCCTGTGGCAGGAGGTTTGGTTTTCAGGAATGCCCACACCTTGGTGCTCTGTGATTGGGCAGTGGGTCAAGAGGATTGTGACATTCTCTGAGCCAAGAGAAGGCTATATAAACCCTGATGTGAGGCTTTGTTTTGGGGCTCACTTTGAGAAGTGTTGTGTGATTTGACCAGACAAGATTCTGGGCAGCCGTTGAGCCCCCTGGATTTGAAAACCCAGATTTTGATTGCTTCCTCTCTGGTAACTGACTAGGTGTGGATGTAATGGTCAGACAGTTGGGAGCCTGTCTGCTGAACTGTTTTTCTGTTTGTAACTTCTGCTTATAACCTCTGTATTCTCTGAAGTTTGAGGTGCTGACCTTTTTTCCCTGAACTAGGTAAATGACATATATTTGATTAAAGCAAGATTGCTAATCCATTTTGAGTTGCTTTCCTTTAGAAAAGCAGATCTAAGAACCTGTGTTGGCAGCCACC
Source organism: Petaurus breviceps papuanus (assembly GCF_028583685.1). Lineage (NCBI taxonomy): Eukaryota > Metazoa > Chordata > Mammalia > Diprotodontia > Petauridae > Petaurus > Petaurus breviceps. Next base: position 10,380,277 of record NW_027187338.1, on the reverse strand, counting down.
CTGGGGATGCTGGGGTGCTTGCTGCTACAGAGCCTACAACGGGGCGATGGTCACAGGAAAAGAGGGGAGGGGTTGCATGTGAGAGATACTCCTGAGGTGGATTTGATAGGATATTTTAACTGTTTAGATCCTAGAAGAGATGGGAAGAGTCAAATGTAACCTCAAGACAATAGATACAGGAGATGGGATGAATGGATGATGTCAGATAGAATTAGGAAAGTTAGAAGGAAAAGTACTAGCTCCCCTGGTACCATAAAGATAAGATGAGACTTTATAAGCAACTACAGAAGATTAGTAGAGATTTGGGACACACTCCAAAAATCCTGCGTGACAAAGATAAGGATACCAAGCCAATGGGCAGAGGATTTTTTCAAGAAAGAGTCACCATAGAAGTAACTTAAAAATACACTCTTGGAAGATACAGAGGGATCTTCTTTAAAAAGTTAAGGGAAAAACTACAGATTTGATTTAAAGGGGAAAATGTATCTTTTCCTATGGAAATAGAGAAGATGAGAAAACATAAGAATTGCTGGGGTAGAAACATGGGTGAGCACAATGAAGATACTAGACACCTGGCCAGAAGACTTTGGAATTTAATAAAGTCAAGGCCACTAGAACATGAGTTTTAAAATAAACTCTTCAAAGACATTAGAATTTTCTACTTAGAAAATTAAGAGGGAAATGTAGACCTGATTTCACAGAAATGAGGGAGTGACTCACTCACGACTTATGGAAATAGAAAATAGGTTATAAAAAAACAGTAAAAACAATGAACAGATGATCTGGAAGGCACTATGCCAAGCAGCCTTCAGATATAGGACAGTAAAAATACCAAGTAAAATAGGTTTTGTCTTGGGATTTTAGGATGATAATCATAATAAAGCAATGTTTTTTGTTTTTAATATATTTATTTAATATTATATTTCCCCCAAATTATATGTAAAAACAATTTTTAACATTCATTTTTCAAATTGTAAGTCCTAAATTCTCTTCATAACTTTCTTCCCTCCCCCTCCCAGCTAAGAAGGCAAGCAATTTGACGTGTTATACAAATTTTCATATTAGTTATATTATGAAAGAAAACACAGACCTTTGGTCTTTGAAATTGTCTTGGATAATTGTATTGCTGAGAATAGCTAAGTCTTTCATAGTTGATCATCTGTACAATATTGTTGTTACTCTGTGCAATGGTTCTGCTCATTTCACTGTGCATCAGTTCAAGTAGATCTTTCCAGGTTTTTCTGAGAGCCTACTGCTCATCATTTCTTATAACACAATAGTATCCTATCACATCTGCCACAATTTGGTCAACCATTCCCCAACTGATGGGCATCCCCTTATTTTCCATTTCTTTGCCATAGCTAAAAGAACTGCTATGAATACTTGTGTACAGATAGGTCCTTTTCCTTTTTGTTTTTGATCTCTTTGGAATACAGACCTAGTAGGGGTATTTCTGGGTCAGAGAGTATGCATGGTTTTATAGTCCTTTGGACATAGTTCCAAACTTCTCTGTAGCCAATGCATTAGTGTCTCAATTTTCCCACCTGCCCTCCAACATGTGTCATTTTATTTTCCTTTTTTGTCATATTAGTCAATGTGATAGATATGGGATGGTATGTCAGAGTTGCTTTAATGTACATTTCTCTAATCCATAGTGATTTAAAACATTTTTCATGTGACTATAGATAAGCTTTGATTACTTCTGAAAACTGCCTGTTACCCATTTATCAATTGGGGAATGACTCTTTTTTTTGTTTTTTGGAGGGGGGAAGGCAGGACATTTGGGGTTAAGTGACTTGCCCAAGGTCACATAGCTAGTGTTAAGTGTCTGAGGCCAGATTTAAACTTAGGTCCTCCTGATTCCAGGGCCATTGCTCTATTCACTACACCACCTAGCCACCCCAAATGGCTCTTATTTTCACAAATTTAACTCAGTTCTCAATTATATTTGAGAAATGAGGTCTTTATCAGAGAAACTTCCTTCAAAATCTTTTCACAGTTATGATTACTAACTATTGTCTCTCTCCCTTCACCCTGTCCATCCTCAAAAGTGTTTTGCCTCTGACAACTGCATCTCTCAATCTTCCTTTCCTTTTATCAGACACCCACTTTCACTTAGCCCCTTTTCCTCCTACTTCCTGTAGGGCACTTTTCCTGGGTGTGTACGTTATTCCTTCATTGAGCAAAATCCAATGAGAGTAGGATTCAAGTGTTCCTCCCCACCCTCACCACACAACATTCCTCATCTTCCTCTCCCCTGTGAAAACCCTTTTGTTCCTCTTTTATGTCTGATAATTTATCCCATTCTACCTCTCCCTTTCCCCTTCTTCCAATGCATTCTTCTTTCTCATCCCTTAATTTTATTTTTTAGATACAATCCCATCATAATCAACTCACACCCATGCCCTCTGTTTATGTATACTTCTTCTAGATGCTCTAAACATGAGAAAGTTCTTAAGAATTACAATATCATCTTCCCATACAGGAATGTAAACAGTGTAAACTTATTAAATCCATTACGATTTCACTTTCCTATTTACCTTTTTAAGTTTCTCTTGAGTCGTGTATTTGAAAGTCAAATTTTCTATTCAGCTGTGGTCTCTCCATCAGTAATGCCTGAAAGTCCTCTATTTCATTGAACATCCATTCCCCTCCTCCCCAAAGGATTGTATTTAGTTTTACTGGATAGATGATTCTTGGCTGTAATCATAGCTCTTTTGCACTCTGGAGTGTCATATTTCAAGCCCTCCAATCCTTTAATATAAAAGCTTCTGAATCTTGTGTTATGCTGACTCCATGATATTTGAATTGCTTCTTTCTGGCTGCTTGCAATATTTTCTCCTTGACATGGGAGCTCTGAAATTTGTCTATAATTTTCCTGGGAGTTATCATTTTGGGATGTCTTTCAGGAAGTGATCAATGGATTCTTTCCATTTCTATTTTGCTTTCTGGTTCTAGAATATCAGGGCAATTTTCTTTGATAATTTCTTGAAAGATAATGTCTAGGTTTTTTTTTATCATGACTTTCAGGTTGTCCAATAATTCTTAAATTATCTCACTTTAATCTAGCTGTTTTTCCAATGAGATATTTCACATTTTCTTCTAAAGCATATCAACTGCTTATGTATCATCCAATGTTAAGATGTTTATCATTTTCTGTGGAGGATATAAAGATTATCCTACAACCTCATATGCACTATTATCAGGAGCACTTGCATTGGAAATAGGTAGCCTTTTCTCTACAACTATCGAGCCCTACACACATACCGTGTTTCCCCGATAATAAGACCTATCCTGAAAATAAGCCCTCCCCTTACTGTGTAAGATTCCTCTAAAATAAGCCCTCCCCCGAAAACAAGCCCTATTGAGATTGCTACTGTAGTGAAGGTGATCCCCTGCGCTACACGCTACATTACGGTACCCTCTGTATGCACCATCCCCCCCCCACCCCGTGAAATGCACACCGTGCTCCGAGCTGCATCCAAACAGAGCTGCAGCAGTGAGTGCATCATCCTGTTCTTTATTGAATTCATTATTGAATAAAGGTACATTTTTTGTTCACATTTACCTGTTTATTAAAATTGCTGTCAGTGTTCATTAAAACAAGCCCTTCCCTGAAAATAAGCCCTCTGGTGTTTTTCTGTCCAAAAAAAATAATAAGACAGTGTCTTATTATCGGGGAAACACAGTATATGTGTGTTGTATGCTATATAACTATAAAACTAGCATATAATTATATGCTAAGTTCCCAGAGGAATTTCTGGGTAGAGGAACAATAAATTAGAAATGTCAAGTTGGGGCAGCCCCCTGATATTTAACCTAATCCATGTAAACCCAGAGCTTAAGTTTCTGGGTCGTGGGTGACAAATGAATAGAGCAAAAAGTTACAGATCAGCAGTGAAGGAAGCAATAGGATTATCATTTTTTAACACAACCTTCCTGTGGAACTAGTATTTTGCACTATTTTATGTAAAACTCTGTAGTCAAAAACTGATGAACTGATGAGTACAAATAGAAATATAATTTTTTCATTTTATTTTTCTTGATTTTTTTGTAATGTGACTAATATGGAAATGTTTGGCATGATTTCACAGGAATAATTGACATATTGTTTGCTTTCTCAATAGGTGAAGGGATGGGCCTGGAAGGAGAGAACTTAGAACTCAAAAAAATTTTTTTTAAATTTATGTTAAAATAAATAATTTTCTTTAAAAATATTCTGTCCCCATTTTAAAATTTTATTTCCTTACGTATAGAATTTTGTTTGTGTATGTATACATATTATTGTATTATTAGCAATATGTTTATTGCTAATTCAACAATTTGATGGATCTATGATTTCATGCATGAGGGCATTTCCCTACATTGAAGTAGATTGTAGTCTATCAGTGCCCTCTCACTTTGCATAATTCCTCCCATAATCCTCAACAAAGGCTCCTGCAGCACCAATGCAATATTTACAGCACCCACGATCATGATAAAAAACAGTAACTATAAGTATCACATGACGTTCAATCGCAAAATATACCAGATTCTCCAGGCAAAGAACAGAACTGAAACATTTATTTAGACACCAGAAAACAAAATCCCAAAACCAGTAAGCTGATTCCATCATAGTACCAAAGATATTCAGAAGCCATAGTAACACTGAGAACCATGCCATCCTTCAGCCTTCCCACAAACCAATACAAGATCAATATTTACTCACAAACCTCTCTATCTCCTTAATGAGTGTCCTCTCTTCCCAGAATTTGGCTAGCTCTGAAGCAGCTTCTTGTGGGCTCTGCTGCACCCTTCAGCAAATTCCCTCCATCACAGGCTCCATGTGATTACATTCAGCTTATTAGGGGGCAGAACTTACTTTCAAAGCAGGGGAGGTCTTCAAACCCCCCCCCCAGGACTATTCAGGGGCAGGGAAGATCTTCAAATTCCCATTCCCATTACAGTTCCCCACAATATCCTATAGATATCTTTATCACTTGACATTACATGGAGCACAATGGAGTATAAGGGCTATTCATCCTTGATCTGCTTCTCTCACTTTTTTTCTTCCAGTAACACATCTCCCAATTAACATCCTTCCTAGAGAATTTCCTCTGAAATTCTTCATTGCAACCATGTCATAACCTACATGTGCACCCACCAAGAGAACCCTTTGGGTCATCCTCAACTTGAATTCTTTGGAGATGGTAGTGTTTCATGGCTCACAGCCATATGGCATCATATGAAGAATATTGGCTTTGTTAGACTTAGAATTGGGAGAGACATTAGAGGCTATCTGAGCCAACCCCCTAATTTTATAGATAATGCAACTGAGGGTCATTAAAAGCCCTGACAATTTCCCCAAAGATAACTTTTGTTTATGGGACATTCCCACTAATGTTATAACACAAATCATTAACACTGAAGAATCCTATAGTCAGAGTTCCTGGAACATTAGTTACCGGTTTTGCATTAAATCTCTTGCAGAATTTCTTATAGTAGATGTGTTTTCTGAGGATAAAGTCTACACATTTCAGCTTACCTTTTTTACTTTAACAAAAAAGAAAATACTTTCCTAGTTCTTCTTTTTCTCCTCTCATACCCCTGCTATATCGTGAATGTCCTAACTGGTCTTTCTACCTGTAAGATCTCACCCTTCTGAGCCATCTGGCTCATGGTTGTCTAATGAGGACAGCATGAGATTTGATGGAAAGAGAACTGGACTAAATGACAGAGAGCCTGGGTTCAAATCCTGCTCCTTTCACTACCTCTGCAACATTGGGCAGGACATTTTCCCCTTCAAAAATCTCAGTTTTCTGAGGTGATGAGATAATGTCCAAGATCTCTTCCAGTTCTTAATTTATACTCTCATTATCTTATGATAGCTAAGGTCCCTTTTAATTTGAATATCCTATCAGTCATAACCATCATTAGGAGGAATGGGGCTTTGGTGAGGATGCTGAATATCCTGGATATATGTGTTCCCTCCTACCTGTGAGGATTGAGAGTGACTCCCCACAGGGACCACCCCCTCTTCTGATGCAATTACAGCTGTTTTTGGACAATTTTCTGCACTGCTTTCCTCTCCAATTCAACTGTTGTCTACATGTGAAAAAAAATTCCCATTCACTGTTCTACTTTCTATATTTTAAAGTCCCTTTCAGCTCTAAATTTTCTGAACTTCCTCCCCCTCAAATCTCCCCCTGCCCTGAATCCCCAGTCCTGGACCTCATCATCTCCTCCCAGAAGCTAGGTGGCATTGTGTGGGAGTCGGAGTCAAGAAAACATAAGTTCAAGTCAGATACTAACTCTGTGACTCTGGGCAAATCACTTAACCTCTTTTTTTGTTTAGTCATTTCGGTTGTGTCCAACTCTTCATGTCTCCATTTGGGGTTTTCTTGGCAATTTGCCATTTCCTTATCCAGTTCATTTTACTGATGAGAAAATTGAAGCTAACAGTGTTAAGTGACTTGCCCAGGGTCACACAGCTAATTTGAGGCTGGATTTGAAATCAGAGAGATGAATCTTCTAGACTCAAGGCCCAGTACTCTACCCACTGAACCACCTAGCTGCCCTTTGTGTATTAGATGGAGAGGAAATACCATATAGAAAGAACAATTCTGGACCTCACACTTCTCCCTCCAGTGGAAGAGTGCCAGTGGGACACTCTGGTTGCCCACCTATCATCTCTCACTGTTGTCACATAATCAGCTCTTCTCTCCCTGTCAAACAGTTCCTTGATGACAACGTTTGCTCCTATTCTTCAGAATTCCTCATTAAGTATATGTTGTAACCTGCTTACAGACTACATGTACCCCTTCATGTGTGCTACTCATTTTTAGCTCTTCAGAGGAAGAACTTTGGTGTCTCATTCCATTTGTCAACATCAATAAAATGTTAGTGTTCAAGTTCAGTTCTAGCTTCAGACACTTAACACCCACACACAAAAAAACTAACCATGTAACCTTGGGCAAGTTACTTAACTCCAATTGCCCTCCAAAAGGCAAAAAATAAAAATAAACAAAATAAAATAAAACGTTAGTATTAAAAAGATAGACTTTTGCTCTCATGTGAAGCTTGGGTCAGTAAGAAACTTTGAAAATTCCCAAAAGCAATCAAACATGCGAAGCTTGGAGTCAATAAGAAGCTTTGCAATTTTCCAAAAGCATTCCAGCGTGGACTGCTCCTCCTGTTCAATTCTGTACCCAATGAGTTGTCCATACGTACTATCTGACATAGATAGACATACTTCTGGACAAGTTGTATAAAGTATCCATTTCAGGTATGTGTTGAAATCTGGATAATAAACAATCTTCATCCACTTCTTTCCTGTGTGTGGATGGATAATTCAAATTTCAGGGATTACAGACATCTTCCAAGAAGCTACATAATAATGACCTGGGTCTTGATGCAATCAGCAAATGTCACCCACAAATAGGAGCATTTAGAGGACTTCACCATACATGAAGAAGCCCTCTTTGACTATACTCTGGGTTGGAGCCAGTATACTCTTCCTATTTTATGCCTCATCTGATGTTTATTATCAAAGAGGCATTCAATTAGATTATCTCTGTTGTTCCATCTTCCAAGAAATCTTGAATTATTTTGGTGTGTAGATAAAAGAGACCTTGTAAAAGAGCTTGCAAAGTAGAATTTTCCAATGGGATTAAATGTGCTTCATATCCAATTAACCATAAGCACAATAGGATCTTATATCCTCTCCATCTGCCACCATGGTACTTTACTCTTTCAACACTTCTGGCCATGGTATGTAACAGACTCTGAAATTGCTGCCCTACCTCTAATCTCTCTCCTCTACAATCTACTCAACACATATTACCAAAATTAATCTTCTTGAGGGACAGATCTGACTATGTCATTCCCCTGCTCAAAAACTGCCAATGGCTCCCCTTTGGCTTCCGATTTTAATATTGAATTATTAGTAAATTTCACCTTGCTAAATTTTCCCCTTTGCTTCAGCTTATCGTGATTGTTTTAAATCCTTACTCTATCATTCATGCTCATAGCATCTTCTGAAAATTAGAAGTCTGACACTTTCCAGATATCTTTAGTCAAACTGCCTCCACTAGGTAAATAGCTTTCACTCCCTCCCTATCCCCAAACTGGGCTCTACATAAAAGACTTCCTGTGCTTTAATAGGCCAACTTTGGCTTATCAAACATCACATTTCCCTGATATCTCAAGCCATTCCACCCACCTCTCACACACCTTCCCCTGACCTTTCAGTTCCCCTTTTGGAAGTAGCCTCCCCTATTAGAATGTTAGCAACTTGAGGCAGAGATTTCCTCGTTTGTTTTTACTTGTGTCTTCTACCCTTAGCACAGTGCCTGGCATATAGGAAGCACTTAATAAATGCTCTATCTAGAGAAAAAACTGATAAACAGAGTATATATCATATGGTTTTGCTATATATACTATACATGCAAATATACAGCATGTAAAGTAAATATATAATGTAAAATAAATGTATAATATAAATTTAATAAATATGTGTATGTAGCCACTTCTAGGTGAGGGGGGAGGAGAGGGAGGGAAAATTTTAAAAAAGAAAGCTATATGATAACTTCATCAAATATTGAAAAGGGAAATCAATTTGTACACGAGATTTGTAGTTTCATGTGCAATCTTCTTTCTGCTTATTCTACTTTGTTATGGAAATGCTTGTTTTATTTTTTAAGTTCAGGATTTTAAAAGAAAAGAAAAGAAATGCTCTATGTTCTTATCATCTGGCTACCTATTTTCTCTTTCTCTTTATTTATCAGAGTCATTGATAAAAAATTTTTAAGGTTACAGTTGAGTCCTGGTATTTTTTTTCAAATGCTTTATTAACTTCTGATTTACATCATTCATTTCTGCCAGATTTTGAGTTACAAATTTTCTCCCCATTTTTCCCCTACCCACCGCCCCAAAATAGCAGTTCCACAAGATATCCTCTCCTCCAGTCTGCTCTCTCCCATATTTTCTCTCATACCCCTTTCAACTTTTCCAGTGGATCTCTATGCCCTAGTGCCTGTATATCTTATTTCCCAATTACATGTAAAATAGTATTAATAATAGTATATATATATATATATACACACACATATATGTGTATATATATATATATATATATTTGAATATTTGATTTTAAAACTTTGAGTTCCAGATTCATTCCCTTCCTCCCTTGTCACCCACCCTTACTGGGAAGATAAGCAGTTCAGTAAAGGTTATACATGTGTGGCCAATGCAAAACAATAACATAGTAGATATGTTGTAAAAGACTGACTATATTTTCCTCCCTCTTATCCCACCTCCCACTTGTTCTATTCTCTATTTTGATCCCATCCCTTTTCAAAAGTGAGTGCTTCCAACTTCCCTCCCCCCCACCTGCCCTCCCTTCCATCATCCCCCCTCTCATCCCCTTCCCCCCCTACTCTCCTAGAGGGTGAGATACCCTATTTAGTGTGTATTTCATTCCCTCCTCAAGCCAAATTCAATGGGAATAAGGTTGACCCATTCCCTTTTGCCTTCCTATTCTTCCCCTCCATTGTAACCATTTTCCCTTGCCTCTTCTATATGAGATAGTTTACCCCATTCTGTCTCTCCCCATCTCCTCTCATTATATTCCTCTCTCACCTCTTAATTTCACTTTTTAAGTATCATCCCTTCCTGTTAAATTGGTCCTGTGCCCTCTATCTATGTATACCTGAAAACATATATACACACATATGTATTCATATGCCCATATACTCTCATATATATATATATTTCTATTCCCTGCAACTACTGAGAAAAGTTTACTAAGTTACAATTATTGTTTTTCCATGTAGGAATGTTAATAGTTCAACTTTGTTAAGTTCCTTATGATTCCTTTTCCCTGTTTACCTTCTCATGCTTCTCTTGCTTCTTGTATCTGAATGTGAAATTTTCTATTCAACTCTGTTTTTTTTTTCAGCAAGAATGCTTGAAAGTCCTCTATTCCACTGAATGACCATATTTTCTCCTGAAACATGATACTCAGTTTTGCTGGGTAGGTGACTCTTGGTTTTAATCCTAGCTCCTTTGACCTCTGGAATATCATATTCCAAGCCCTTCGGTCCCTTAGTGTAGAAGCTGCCAGATCCTGGGTTATCCTGATTGTGTTTCCACAATATTCAAATTGTTTCTTCCTGACTGCTTGTAATATTCTCTCCTTAATCTGGGAATTCTAAAACCTGGCTATACTATTTGTAGGAGTTTTCTTTTTGGGATCTTTTTCAGGAGGTGCTTGGTGGATTCTTTCAACCTCTATTTTGCTCTCTGGTTCTAAAACATCAGGGCAGTTTTCTTTGAGAACTTCCTGGAGGATGATTTCTAGGTTCTTACTTTGATCATGGCTTTCAGGTAGTCCAATAATTTTTAAATTATCTCTCCTGGATCTATTTTCCAAGTCAGTGGTTTTTCCCATGAGATATTTTACATTGCCTTCTATTCTTTCATTTGTTTGGATCTGTTTAACAGCATCTTGATTTCTCATAAAGTCATTAGTTTCCATTTGTTCCAATCTAATTCTGAAGCAATGATTCTCCTCAGTGAGCTTTTGAGATTCTTTTTCCATCTGGCAAATTTGGCTTTTAAGGCATTCTTCTCCTCATTGCCTTTTTGAGCCTCTTTTGCCATTTGAGTTAGTCTATTTTTTAAGGTGAAATTTTCCTCAGTCAGGTTGTTGACTCTCATTTAGTAATTTTCTTGCATTGTTCTCATTTCCCTTCCCAATTTTTCCTCCACTTCTCTTATCTGCTTCTTAAGGTCCTCTATGGCCTGTAACCAGCTCGTATTTTCCTTTGAAGCTTTTGGTACAGGAGTTCTGATTTCACTGTCTTCCTCCTGTTCCATGCTTTGCTCCTTTTTGTCCCCAAAATAGGAGTCTAATGTTGGAATCTTCTGTCTGCTTTGTTTCCTTTGGCTGGTCATGTCGCCCTTCAGTCACTTGACCCCTGGGCTTTTTGCCACAGTAGGACTCTGCCACCAGACAGGGGAGCTTTCATCCCAAACACTGAGGTTTTCTCAGCTGACAGAGGTATTAGATGGGTGCCCTCTCCACACACTCTGGCAAGCTGGACACACACCCTAGGACCTCTGCCGTAGACTGCAATCCAGATCCAAGCAGGTTAAAGCAAGAGCAATTACCCCTCAGACTGGTGCTTGGTCCCCCTACACTCTGCAGGCCAGGAGCTGAAGCTGATACATGGCACTGGCTGGCTGTGCTGGCATCTCAGCGGCTTCTCGCCCCGGGGGCAAAAGCCACGCGCTCCCACTTACTGGGTCCCAAAGACCAGACTGCACTGACCTCTCACTTTGTCCTTTGCATCTATTTGTTGATAAATCTGGAAAAGGCCACAGCTGCTGCTGATCTGGAGTCCCTCTGGCCAGTGGCTGGTCAGGCCCACCCTGGGGCTAAAGCCTTGTTGTGTGGCTGGGCTTGGCTCCCAGAGCGCTGCGCTGGTCAATTCCTGCCAGCCTGCTGGGCTGTCCTCAGTGGGAGGTTAGCTTCTCTGTTTAATTTTGTGGGTTCTGCAGCTCCAAAGTTTGTTTAGAGTCCCCTTTTACATGGATTGGGGAAGGTGGAAGCCTGAGCCCAGAGGAGGTCCTGCTTCTACTCTGCCATCTTGACTCCACTGATTCCTGGTATTTTATATCTAAGTGCCGGCTATGTGGTTCAGTGGATAGAGTCCCAGGCCTGTACTCATGAAGTCTCATCTTCCTAAGTTCAAATCCAGTCTCAGACACTTAATAGCTGTGTGACCCTGGGCAAGTCACTTAACCCTGTTTGCCTCAGTTTTCTTATCTGTAAAAAGGAGCTGAAGAAGGAAATGGCAAAACACTCTAGGATTTCTGCCTAGAAAACCCCAAATTGGGGCAGCCAGGTAGCACAGCAAGTAAGAGCACCGGCTCCAGTGTCAGGATGACCTGGAGATTGAATCCTGGGCTCAGACACTTAGCACCCACCCAGAAACACCTGGCTGTGTAACCTTGAGCAAGTTACTTAACCCCAATTGCTTAGGGGAGGCCAGGTGGCTCAGCGAGTAAGAGCACCAGGACTTGGGGATCAAATCTGGGCTCGGATACTCAGCACCACACCCAGAGATAACTGGCCATGTAACCTTGAGCAAGTTACTTAACCCTGATTGCTTAAAAAAAAAAAAACAACCCAAATGGTGTCACAAAGAGTTGGACATGACTGAACAAAAACAACAATATTGTATCTAAACTTTGTACACTTAAATTGAAGGGGGAAAGGAGAAGCAGCAACTCATAATTTTATGGAATTTTATTGTGGTTAGAGAGCACTTTCCCATCCATTCTTTCATTTGAACTTCATTAACATAGGGTCATTGTGCAGATAAGCAAACTAAAGCTTAGGGTATGAAGTGACTTGCCTAAGGTCATCTGGTCAGAAAGTAGAAAGACCAGTACTAGAACTCATCTCTCTTAAGTCCTAGACAAGAATTATTCCATCACCACAAATTTCCCTTCCCTTTACAAAGCTATTCAGTAATTTCATAACATCCATGGTCCTGTGATTCTATCTGTAGCAGCGAGCACCCTGGAGTTCCTAGGGTGGCTGCTCACACAGGTTCTTGGATCTGCTTTGTTAAAGGAAAGCAACTCAAAATGGGTTAACAAGCTTACTTTAATCAATCAGACCATATATCGTTTACCTTGTTCAGGGGAAATAGGTCAGCACCCCGAACTTCAAAGTATACAGGCAGAATTATCAAGACAGAAACAGATCAAGTAGACAGCTTTCCAAACTGTCCAGCCATTACATCCATACCCAGTCAACATCTGGGTTTCCACATCTGGGTTTTTCAAAGCCAGGGGACTCTCAACAACGGCTTCCCAGAATTCAGATCAAATCACAGAACACTTCTCAAAGTGAGTCCCAAAACAAAGCTACACATCAGGGCTTATATAGCCTTTTCCTGGCTCAGAGAATGTAACAACCTTATTGACTCACTGGCCAATCAAGAAGTATCTACTGAAAAACAAGCCTCCCTCCCCAGGCTTCAGGTGCATTTTAGCCTAGGGGCAGGGAAGATCTTCCAAATTTGCATTCCCATTACACTATCCTAAGAAATTCACTGGATGAGGGCATAAGTTGTTGGCTTTGCCTCAGCAATTGAAAAACTTGAGGATCCCAGAGCTATCAGAATCTCTTGTCCTTCTACCACAAAAAGTACCAGATCCAGCCACCCAGGGGAGCTGTAGTGACTATTGTGCACCAATGAGGTGACTGTCTTTGTAATCAAGGCTGGAATATTACCACACATAGCCCTCAGTTCCCACCTGCCTTGGTATGGGCCTTCAACAAAGGATCAGAAACACTGGTACAGGAAAGGAAGTGGGGCACATGGGCATTGTTCATTAACTCTTCTTACTCTAGGCAGCCTGGATGGGCCAGAGAACAGGGCCAGGACACAGACTAATATACTCAAAAGGACACCAGATATAAATTTAGGAGACCAGAGGCCAGACTCTGTCAGGCACATCCTTTATGGCTAAGGGCATATATTTTCCCTCTGAGCTGCAGTTAACTCATGAATAAAATTAAGAGATTGACTTTGATGATCTCTAAAGTCCCTTGAAATATCCAATTCTTCATTTGAATAAGAGAGAGATACCCTGTCCCCCTGCATATATAGACTCAAGGAAGGTATGGACAGTAAAGAGCTTTGCTCACCACCAGCAGCATTTGGGTAGGGTAGAGGGAGCAGTCAGTTAGTCAACAAGCATTTACTAAGCACCTTCTATGAGTCAGGAGTTGTTCCCTAGAGGAGCTCATGATCTAATAGGGGAACCCACATGCAAACAATAAAGTACAAACAAGTTATTAATAGGATAAATTGAAGATAATCAACAGAGGGAAGGAAGTAGTATTAAGGAGGGTCAGGAAAGGCTTCCTGTAGAAGGTAGGATTTTAGCAGGTATTTGAAGGAAGCCAAGAGTAGAGATGAGGAAGGAGAGATTTTCAAGCATGAGGCACAGTCAGTGACAATGCCTGGGGTCAGCAGATGGAGTGTATTGTGCAAGGAAGAGCAAGAAGGCCAGAGGTGCTGTATCATAAAATATGTGTTTGGGGGTGGAGGTGGGATGGAGTAAGGTGTAAGAAGACAGGAAATGTAGGAGAGTGCCTGGTTGTAATGAACTTTGGAGGCCAGATAATTTATATTTGATCCTGGATGTTATAGGGAGCCCCAAGAATTTATTGAATGAGGGTCAGGTATGGCACAGTCAGATCTGCACTTTGGGAAGATCACTTTGCCAGCTGAGTGTAGGAAGGAAAGACTTAAGTCAGTGAAACTAACCAAAAGGCTATTGCAAAAGTCCCGGAGTGAGGCAATGAGGGTCTATACAAGGGTAGTGGCAGTGGCAGAGAAGGGGATGGGGAGCAGAAGGGACTGATCCCTACTCTCATTTCTGCTCCCCACCCAACCCTAAGGAATAAAAACTGCCACACGTGGTATGTCTATGTGTTGGGCAATCTACATTTTAATCTGTGGCACATGTGCTTTGTGTGTGGTCCATACTGCAATTCTGGAGCCAGGGACTCACACAACTCAGTTTTTCCAGGTGCACAGAACAATTAGACAGAAATCCATTTGATTTGTCAAGTTTCTAGACTCCTGAGAAGTGCTGAAGCATGAAAGAAATATATCACCCAAGAGCTTGGAGAAAGAAGACATCTCATGTCACTGTCAAAGATGAGACTGGCATGTTTGTTCAGTGAGATTTTGTATGAGATCAGGAGTAAGTGGGAATCTTGATATAAGGGAGAGCCTTCAGAGTGAAGGTACCTTAGTCTGGTCATAATTACATCTGGGCTAAAACTGACGCTAGGCCTTATCCTTACCCCAACCTTAACTGACAATGTCCTGCAAGAGAAGGGAGGATTTTTCCTACACAGAATGGTATATACAGAGCCTTGAAAGACCTCAGAGACCATGTAGTTCAATGCCCTCATTTTATTACAGGGAAAATGAAGTCCAAGGTCACACAGGTGACAATCATTGGGGTGGGATTTTAACCCACCCCTCTGACTCTAGATCCACTTTACCATTCTTCCCCCCCTTTTCTTCTGGGAAAGGGACTAGTGATACCATCTGTTGGAGCTGCAAACAGAGCCATGTTGAAGAACTTGGGGATAACAGCATAAGTGCTAAACCATTATACCATTCTCTGCAGAAGTTATAGGTGCCACCTCTTGGGAGCTAGAGAAACTGAAAGAGGCATGAAATCTATATTGGGGGTTGTGGGGGGGAAGAAAGGAAAAGTACAGGTGGCACCTGGAGGGTACTGTAGAGTGCCAGTTGTAAGTTGTGGGCAGAAAGCTATAGTTAGCTCCATACACTGAGGATCTATATAAAAGGCATCATCTAGTTGGAACCCTTCATATTGAATGACTGTAAGTGATGGTAGCTATTCAGGTCTTTGAGGAAAGAAAGGACTGCTTATTGGTGGGTGCTAACATTACCCTTGACTTGTGTAAACTTTGGCTTCCTTCAGCTTGGGAAAGGTGTGCTCATAAGGAGAATGAGTGGTTGCACCCTGGGTAATGTAATATAGTCAAATTCCTCAATTTGCTAGATGGGAGCAATGTCTGGAAATGTGAGAAATCTATCCCAAATATACATAGGCCCTATGTACCTAAGAGTTTCTGGTGCAAGAGTTCTCCAGCCCCCCCCCAAAATAACATAAAGAAGATTGGGGGTGGCTAAGTGGTGCAGTGAATAGAGCACCAGCCCTGGAGTCAAGAGGACCTAAGTTCAAATCTGGCCTCAGACACTTAACATTTACTAGCTGTGCGACCTTGGGCAAGTCACTTAATCCCAACTGCCCTTCCAAAAATAAAAAAATTGAGGGAAAAACTATAGGGGTGACTAGGTGGCACAGTGAACAGAGCACCAGCCATGGAGTCAGGAGGATATGAGTTCAAATCTGGCCTCAGACACTTAACACTTACTAGCCATGCGACCTTGGGCAAGTCACTTAACCCCAATTGCCCCTCAAAAAAAAAAAAGAATAAAAACGAAGATCAGGGAAAGGAGTGCATGCTTGAAAGTTTATTTCATGGGAGTTAACTTGTTCTTAATGCATGAAGAATTATATCTGAGCCCACTCTATGTGTCTGAGAAGGGAGCCAACTTGAATGTGAGAATGGTTAGGGGAACATATGCTATGTATGAGACAAAGGGAAAAGGTAGAATTTTGGCATGTGAGAAAGTGTAAGGCATAGTTGGTCTATGTATGTGTTAGGGATAGAGGAATAAATCTTCCTCTGTGTTTGAAGGAAAAGAATGTTTGTCTTGTGTGTTAGAAGGGTTAGAAAAGAGCCTGCCGAGTTTGATAGGAGACTGTGGGAAGGCTTACCCTATGTGTAAGAGAGGGCAGAAGAGACCTACTACATACATGAAGAAGTAGGGAAGAGTCTCCCCTATCCTGTCAATGTTGAGTTTGAGAGGGGAATAATCTGTTGCCAGGCTAATGCTCCTTATGCACATATCAGGTCACATCCCTCCCCCACTCAAAATCCTACGGCTCCCCTATTTTCTCTCAAGAAATGTTAAAAAAAATTCTCTATCAGATATTCAAAGCTTTCTACAATCTGGGATTCCTGTACTTTTCCACATTCCTTTATATAACTCTCCTCTATATATTTTTCATTCCAGGCAAATTAGATGATTCCACCCTATTCACTCACTCACTCTCTCTCTCTCACACACACACACACACACACACACACACACACACACACACTGTGCTTTATCACCCCTGCTCCTTTGCTTTCTTTTAAATTATTTTTATTTCACTTAATACTTCCCAATTACAAGTAAAAAAAACTTTTAAGAATCATTTTAAATTTTTTGGAATTCCACATTTCCCTCTCCCTCTCATCCCTCCCTACTCCTTGAGAAGGCTAGTAATTTGATATCAATTATACATGTGAAGTCAGACAAAATATATTTCCACATTAACCATAATGCAAAAGAAAACACAAACAAAAGAAAACAATAAAAATAAACTTTAAAACTATGCTTTACTATGCACTCAAAGTTCAGTTGTCTTTGTGGAGGTGGATAGCATCTTTCATCATGGGTCTTTGGAACTGACTTGGGTCGTTGCATTGATCAGAAGAGCTATGTCTTTCATAGTTGATCATCCTTAAAATATTGTTGTTACTGTATACAGTGTTCTCCTGTTTCTGCTTACTTCCCTTTGTGTGACTTATATAAGTCTTCCCAGATTTTTCTGAAACCATCCTGCTCATCATTTCTTATACACACAAAAGTATTCCATAAAAATCATATACTCAACATGTTCAGCCATTCCCCAACTGATTGGTATCCACTTGGTTTCCAATTCTTTGTCACCACAAAAAGAATTGTTATAAGTATTTTTGTACCAATAATTGCTTTTCCCTTTTCTTTTATCCCTTTAGGATACAGACCTAGTAGTGGTATTCCTAGGTCAAAGGGTCACTGGAATAGTTTTATAGTCCTTTGAGCATATCTCTGTTTCTTTGTTAAAATCATCCCCCATGCCTGAAATGTCCTATTTCCACTTCTGCCTGGCTCAATTCTTGGACAACATTTAAAGCCCAATTCAAATGTCACTTACTCAAAGATGTCAAGGATCAGCTGAAGGAACTAGAGATGTTTATTCTGGAGAAGAAAAGATTTGAGATGAGGAGCATGATAACTTTCTTCACATTTTTAAAGGTGTATCATAGGGCATAGAGAGTAGACTATTTCTTAGACCCAAAGGACAGGACTAAAAGTGATAGGTAGAAGACTCAGGGAAATATTTCACCTTAATGGATGGGAGTTTCAAAAGAATTAAAGCTGTCATGAAAAAAATATGGTTCTGATACCTAAACCAGAGAGAGATAAACCAGATAAAGAAATTTATAGACCACTCTGCCTAATGAATAATCAAATACTTAAATGGATCTGTGATGTCAATGATTCAGCAGTATCTCCTGAAAGAACAGTGATAATTAAGTGAACCACACTGACTCCATCTTGTGAATCAATTCTGGATCTAGCTCATTTCCCTTTCTATTCAATTATGGATCTCATCTAATTCCTGTCTTGTGAGAAAAATTTATTCAATTATGGGAATTATATGAAAACTTTATTGCATTATTTGGTCCTAGCCCTGCATATCTGGGAGGCTGGACCACCTCTATCTTTTGCTTAGAGACCCTTAACTAAAGACTTAGGTTATTGCTGACCAGGAACCCAATCAGATATGAAGAGTGAGGCAAGGCATTTTCTCACAATTATACATCTTGAGTAACCTATGTATCTTATCTGAAAACTGGTCTCATACAGTTCAGTCAGTTGGTGTTTTCTTTTTCCTTTGATTAAAGACAGACACTTGGGCAAGGTGCTTCTTTCTTTTTTTTTTTTTTTAAAGCAATCAGGGTTAAGTAACTTGCTCAAGGTTACACGACCAGTTATTTCTGGGTGTGGTGCTGAGTATCTGAGCCCGGGATTCAATCCAAGTCATCCCGACACTGGAGCTGGTTCTCTTACTCCCTGAGCCACCTGGCCGCCCCAAGGTGCTTCTTTCTAATTCAGGGAACTGCCTATTTGTTCTCCCCCTCAGAAAGCCTCTAGTCTTTCCTCCAATTAGAAGTCAGATTATCTAATCTTGCACTGTGATTTATGTCCTGTTCATTGTTCCCTTTCAATACATAAGAATCTGTCTTCCCCCTGTATTCTTCCAGCTGAGGAAACCTGGTCTCAATTTTTTATGCAATTGGCAACATTGCTTAATGAATCAATATGCTCAGAAGCTCTAACCTTTGTTTCCTTAGTTATTTCAGATTTCACCTATCACACCACCCAATTATACAGATGATAATGCAGCTATCCTTTCCCTTTTTGTGATTCTTGTCCATGTGCCCCCAAACATTCTTCATTGACTATATGTTGCAGCTTGTTCACACGCATCATGTCCTGTCTATTACTCTCTATATAATACTTATTTTTAGTTTTTCAAAGGCAAAACTTCTGTCTCACTCCATTTATCAACATCAGTAAAATATTAGTATTGGAAATATGGTACTTTTTTCTCTCACATGAAGCTTGAAGTTATTGTACTGGCTTTGCCACATCCCCCAACCTCAGCTCTCCCTCAGGGAAGTGAGCAGACTGCCAGGTCAGCTCCACCCTCCCCCAACGGATCTCTGCCCTTACCCAATCAGTTCACCCTCACAGAGGTGGGTGGGCTTCTGGGTCAGGGAGACTTGGTGCCAGCGGGAATTTCGAGGTGTGTACTGACCAATCACTGTTCTTGGCCTCTGCCAGTTTCTGCTAGCATAACACCTAACTGGTGACTGTGTGGTGTCTCTTTAAAAGCCGGCACACTGTGCGTGTAGACTCACTGTCCAATTTGGGCTTAACCCCGGACAGTCCCTTGGAAAAAGTAAAATCTACTTCCAAATTTTACTCTCAGGGGTCTCGTCTCGCTTTTTTTGGCACAACAAAGTCAGTTAGCAGTTTTGCAGTTTCCCAAAAGCAATCCAGCCTGATCTCCTCCCCTTGTCCAACTCTGGGCCCAACAAGCTGTCCATCTGTACTACCTGTCACAAATATACATACTTTGGGACAATTTCTATAGGGTGTCCTCCAAACGAATGTTGAGATCTAGATAATAGACATTCTTTCCTGGGCCTAAGATGTCATCCAGTCCCTCCTATATCCCTGCCTTCCCTCTCCTGTCCTGGTTCATGGCAACTCACCACCTCAAATGTGGGCACAAAGTCCCCTCTGACCAGGAAACCACTTCAATATCCAAGAGGCTCATCTGGGGTGCCCAACCTATAGAGACATCTCATTTGGTGCCCAACCTGAGGACCCATGTCAAACCTTCAGGTATCTGTAATGTCCTGGGCAATCTCTGGATCATCTGGCAGCTAGAACCTATGTGAAAACTGAGCAGGCCCAAGGAAACTTTTAGTCGGGGAGAACATACAGATGCATGAAGGCACATACATGGGTAGGCATACTCAGATATAGATAGACAGACTCACATAAAGCCGCACAGATATGCAGATGGAGATACACACCTAAACACACAGACATACATGATATTATAGGACACCATCCACTACACAGGATTTGACAAAGAGCTTAATAGTTTGTAAAGGACTTTATAGTTTACAAAGCCCTTTGCAGTTTGCAAAGAATCTTTTCAACCTTCTTTCACCCAATCCTCACAAGCTTCTGGGAGAAAAGCAGGGCAGAGATGGTTATCCTTATTTAGCAGAGTAGGAAGTTTGTTTGAGGTCACCCAGAACTTGAACTCACATTTGGCTTCCAGCCATACACAACCAGGGAGAAGCTGAGAGTAGAGTCACCAGACTGCAACTACAGCCACAGCACATCCCCAGTAATGGTCAAGAGTTGGCCATACTGCTCCAGGGGAACCCCAAACACAGCACTCCAAGGAAACAGGCTCTCACTGGTCTGGGTCCAGAGCCTAAGGACCTGCCTGCCAGGGAGTACTGGGCTACCTTTCTCTACTGCTTTTATAAGGTTGACTAAGCCCGTTCTTCATGATCCCCATGAGGTTATCGTATCTGCTTTGCACATCTGGATTTTGACACACATAAGAGTGAAATGACTTACCCAAAGTCACATGGCTAGTAAGGGTCAGTGACAAAACTTAGACTCGGTTCTGACCCTGAGGTTGGGGCTCTTTCCACTTCCCACACTACCTCTCCAGAATGGGAAACCACTGCCAGAGGGAACCCTGGGACTCTGGAAACTCCTCCTAGAACTCCTGGTTCCCTTTTGCCCTTCTTCCAGACAGTGTTGGCAACCTTTTTGCCCATTCTGTCTTAACTTTGCCCCCACCTTACAAAAAAATACAGTTGAATTTCTTTCCCAAGTACCAAACTTCACACACACACACACACACACACACACACACACACACACACACACACCACTTATACCCCAGAGTCTCAGTCACTGTCTTATTGTCTCTCACATTAGTCTTATTTCTCTGATTCATTGCTCTGAGTCTCAGATTTCTGCTTGATGCTTACCAATGGACTTCCCTGTCACTGTGCTCTGCCCATGAATTGGGACTTCTTATTACCTATCACTGAAGAGTAGTTTCAATGATTGGGACTCTGGTTTGGCTATAGATTGAGTGATACCTGTCTGTGTCCAAGATATCATTTATTTATTTATTTTTTGAGATTTTTTTTTCAAATGCTTTATTAACTTCTGATTTACATCATTAATTTCTGCCTAAATTTTCTTCCCTTTTCCCCCTACCAACCACCCCAGAATAGCAGTCCCACAGGCTATCCCCTCCTACAATCTGTTCTCTCCCATATCTTCTCCCATACCCCCTTAGACTTTTTCAGTAGGGCATGGTGGATCTCTATGCTCCAGTGCCTGTATATCTTCTTTCTTAATTACATGTAAGATAGTATTAATAATAGTACATATATATATATATGTATATATATATATAATTTTAAACATTTGATTTTAAATCTTTGAATTCCAGATTCATTCCCTTCCTCCCTTGTCACTCACCTTTACTGGGAAGATAAGCAGTTCAGTATAGGTTGCACATGTGTAGCTAATGCAAAATATTAGCATAGAAGATATATTGTAAAAGACTGACTATATTTCCCTCCCTCCTATCCCACCATCCACTTGTTCTATTCTCTACTTTGATCCCATCCCTTTTCAAAAGTGGGTACTTTCAACTTCCCTTCCCCCAGCCATCATCCCCCCTCTCATCCCCTTCCCTCTACTCTCCTGTAGGGTGAGATACCCTATTTAGTGTGTATTTCATTCCCTCCCTGAGACAAATTCAGTGAGAATAAGGTTGACCCATACCCTTTTGCCTTCCTATTCTTCTCCTCCATTGTAACCCTTTTCCCTTGCCTCTTCTTTATGAGATAGTTCACCCCATTCTGTCTCTCCCCAACTCCTCTCATTATATTCCTCTCTCACCTCTTAATTTCCCCTTTTAAGTATCATCCCTCCCTATTAAATTGGTCCTGGGCCCTCTATGTATACCTGTAAGCATATATACATACATTCACATATGTATTCATATGCTTGTATACCCTCCGATATATATATATAAGTATTTTTTTCCTTCAACTATTTTCATACTGAGAAAAGTTTTATCAGTGACAATTATCATTTTTCCATGTAGGAATGTTAATAGTTTGACTTTCATCAGTGGCTTATGATTTCTTTTCCCTGTTTACTTTCTCAAGCTTCTCTTGCTTCTTGTATCTGGATGTCAAATTTTCTATTCAACTCTTGTTTTTTCATTAAGAATCCTTGAAAGTCCTCTATTCCACTGAATGACCATATTTTCCCCTGAAAGATGATACTCAGTTTTGCTGGGTAGGTGATTCTTGGTTTTAATCCCAGATCCTCTGCCCTCTGGAATATCCTATTCCAGGACCTTCAATCCCTCAGTGTAGAAGCTGCCAGATCCTGTGTTATCCTGATTGTGTTTCCACAATATTCAAATTGTTTCTTCCTAATGCTCGTAATATTCTCTCCTTGATCTGGGAATTCAGGAACCTGGTTATAATATTCCTAGGAGTTTTCTTTTGGGGATCTTTTTCAGGAGGTGATTGGTGGATTCTTTCAACCTCTATTTTGCCTTCTGGTTCTAGAACATCAGGGCAATTTTCCTTGAGAATTTCTTGGTGTATGATTTCTAGGTTCTTTCCCTGATCATGGCTCTCAGGTAGACCAATAATTTTTAAATTATCTCTCCTCGATCTATTTTCCAGGTCAGTGGTTTTTCCCATGAGATATTTCACATTGCCTTCTATTCTTTTATTTGTTTGGATCTGTTTAACAGCATCTTGATTTCTCTTAAAGTCACTAGCTTCCCTTTGCTCCAATCTAAATCCAAGGGAAAGATTCAACTCATTGAGCTTTTGAGATTCTTTTTCCATCTGGCAAATTCAGCTTTTCAAGGCATTACTCTCCTCATTGCCTTTTTGAGCCTCTTTGGCCAATTGAGTTAATCTGTTTTTTAAGGTGTTATTTTCCTCAGTCAGGCTGTTGACTCTCATTTAGTAATTTTCTTGCATTGTTCTCATTTCTCTTCCCAATTTTTCCTCCACTCCTCTTATCTGCTTCTTAAGGTCTTCTATGGCCTGTAACCAGCTTGTATTTTCCTTTGAAGCTTTTGGTACAGGAGTTCTGACTTCACTGTCTTCCTCCTGTTCCATGCTTTGCTCCTTTTTGGTCCCCAAATAGGAGTCTAATGTTGGAATCTTCTGTCTGCTTTGTTTCCTTTGGCTGGTCATGTCGCCCCTCAGTCTCTTGACCTCTGGCTTTTTGCCACAGTAGGACTCTGCCACCAGACAGGGGAGCTTTCATCCCAAATGCTGGGGTTTTCTCAGCTTCTGGAGGTATTAGATTGGTGCCCTCTCTGAGGCCTCCACACACTCTGGCAAGCTGGTCATGAACCCTAGGACCTCCACCCTAGACTACAATCCAGATCCAAGCAGGTTAAAGCAAGAGCAATTACTCCTCAGACTGGTCGCTTGGCCCCCTACACTCTGCAGGCCAGGGGCTGAAGCTGCCACCTGGGGCTGGCTGTGAGGGCTGGGTGTCTCAGAGGCTTCTCGCCCTAGGGGCAAAAGCTAACGCACTCCCTACTATTGGTCCCAAAGTCCACACTGCACTGACCTCTCACTTTGTCCTTAGCATTTTTATGTTGATAAATCTGGAAACTGCCACAGTTGCTGCTGATCTGGAGTCCCTCTGGCCGGTGGCTGGTCAGGCCCTCCCTGGGGCTAAAACCTCTGGCTCACCTGGTTCTGGCCTCAGGCTCCCAGAGTGCTGCGCTGGCTGATTCCTGCTGGCCTGCCGGTCTGCCCTCAGCAGGAGGTTAGCTTCTCTATGTCATTTTGTGGGTTCTGCAGCTCCAAAGTTTGTTCAGAGTCCCCTTTTTACATGGATTGGGGAAGGTAGAAGCCGGAACCAGGAGGAGGTCCTGCTTCTACTCTGACATCTTGACTCCACCCCCCAAGATATAATTTATTGGACATCTGAACTCCTTACAATTTCTTCTGCATCATCTTTGCCCTGACCTTTGGGTATGTTTGGACTTTAGGTCCAAGCTATCCTCATATATTCCATACTACTATCTACCAAATTGTGGTGCTAATAATGGTGTTTCCTCCCCTCCTCAGTACCTATCTTCCTTTATCACCTAACAGTGGGATGGAATTAGGCAACCTTGGCAACCTCCTCTTCACTGTCAAAGGTCATCAGTTACACCCATGATTGGTTATATGCTGGATATGGAAGGTCTGCTTGCATGGGTTGTTGCAAATGATGTAGGTGGGGCCCACTACCATCCCCAGAACCTGCTCAGCTTCCCCTGGTGGTAGCACAGCAAAGGCTACCCTCCCTCCCAGGGGCTACTTCCCTCTTGGATCTCTAATTCATGGGATTTCTTTTAGGATTAAGCTGCCACTGTGCAGGCAGGTATACCTACACACCACCCACACACACACACACACACACACACACACACACACACACACACATTGTCCAAAAATACTAGAAAACCCACAGATAGGGAACTGAATATAATGATCTAGTGTTGAACAGTTAGATCAGCCCTGTCACTTCTATTCACTGTTTGAAAATCTTCCTGTTGCCTTGCCCTCAATCAGAAAAATATGAGTCCCCAAGAAAAAAAAAAACTCTAAGGTCTGCCTAAAAAAAAGAAAGGTAGATTTAATGCTATCTGGTTGAGAGTTCCCTAAGAGTTGGATGGGGGAAAGTTGGCTATAATGATTCCTCTACCCTTAAAACATCATATAGACACATAATATCTTTATTCTGGAAGCCTGCTTATAGATTTTTAATCATTCCTGCCTTCTCCCTCTCCCTCGACAAATTCCAATGGAAATCTTACCAATGAAAAATTGAAAGGAAAAGCATTGTCCTGTCTGCTACATGAACCTTGAGACCACAGATTGATTTCTTTTATGAAAGAGCCCACAACCTGTGCAATATCTGCCCCATATGACTCTCCTATGAAGTGCAATAATAGCACCAGTGTGTTGCAGGTGCTAGCCAGCCTGGACTGGTATACTGTGCCAGTAGGGTGAGCCCAGGATTACACAGAGAGTCCAGCACTAGGTAGTTGGGGTGGATAGGCAGGGGCTTTACTGAGTCCAGAAGGAGAGATTCCTTAATAGATTGAGCAGTTTGGGATAGGACAGATCAGCTAGAGGGAAGAAGCAGAAAGTTCTGATGATACTGAGCCAAAACTACCAGATCAGCCACCATGAAAGCATCTCTCTCATCCTGTGGAGTAGAAAGACCAGAGAGAGGTCCTTCTAGCTGTTTTTTCATTCTAAGATTAAGAAACACCAAATAAAATGGAAATTTCCATAAGCTGAATAGGAGATATAAAGTGAATTGTTCAAGAAATTGCAGATCTTTTGTGTCCAGCTTGCTTTTCTTTTAAAGTAGCTTTCAAAGCTATCCTGCTTGTTTGTGTTTCCTTCTGGCCTCCCTTCTGTCCTCTGAATTAAAAAAACCTGATCCAATGGCCCTCTTTCCTTTTTTCCTTTTCTGCTACCCTATCCTCCTTGTTCTATTGTCACTGGAAAAAAACTAAAAGAAAAACAAAGCCCCCATAACAAAGATGCACAAGCAAGAAAAACAAATCCCCAATTGGCAGCATCTGAAAATGGAAGTCTTATTCTAGATCTTGAGTCCATCACTACAAGATGAGTTGAGGGCCCTTAAGAGCCAAGATAAATCAAGAAGGTCCTCAAGACCTAAGACAAGTCAGGACAAAGTCATTTCCAGTTCCCTGGAAATGCAGTTTGTCATTGCATTTGGTCAGAATTCTCAAGTCTTTCCAAGTTGTCATTCTTTATTATGTTGTTACAGTATAAATTGCTCTGGCTCCCTGGTTCTGCTTACTTCACTCTGTACTGGCTCATCCAGGTCTTTTCAGATTTCTCTGAAATGATTCATTTTGTTATTTCTTATGGCACAATAAAATTTCATTACATTTCTATAGCAGGCTTTGTTTAGCCATTCTCCAGTAGGTGGGCACCTGTTTTGTTCCCAGTTCTTTTCTACTACAAAAGGAGCTGCTATAAATAGTTTAGTAAATATGGGTGTTCTTCTTTATTTTCTTGGGGCTATAGGCTTCTATTTCCTCTTTTGTAAATTTGGCACAGTAGTATTTACAGTGTTCTTTTCATAGTAGGTGATTAATAATTGTTCAGTTGAATCAAATGGCAGTGTTGGTGGGAGGAAGATATAGAGACCAGATCTGCCCAGGGAAGTGAAACAACGGGGCCGGCCCTCTTTTTCTCAGTCTTTGATCCTAAAGCATTGGGAAAGGGGTGAAAAGGTTACATACAGAAAGCCTGATACAGAATAGTCTGAAGGAGGAAGGGACAACTCCGCCTTGCACAGGAGAATTCAGTTTTGAGAGAGAATTCCAAGGCAGCAACTCCTGCTAACCCCTCAGAAGCCAGAGTCTCTCTTTCCTTTGGATGTCTTTTACCTTTGCATCAATCTCTCTTGATTTGTCTCCAAATCCCTTGACCCATGCTCCACAAAGGATGACCAATGGCAGTCCCCAGAAAGCCCCCAAAGACTTAAGGAAGGGGAGGGATTGGAAGAGGCTACAGAATTAATTTCCATACCAAGTTGGGTCGTAGAAGGCTAATCCAAGAAACCTAGAGGGAACATTTTGTCCAACCCTTCCCTCATCAGGCTTTCCCTATGAAACATACCTGCCAAGTGTTTATATAGCCTTCACTTGAAGACCCCCAATGATGAGGAGCTCATTACTTCCTGAGGTAGTCCCTTGCACTTTAGGACAGATTTAATGGTTAGAAAGTTTTTTTCTTTACATGGAGCCCAAAACTGCCTCTTGGTAATTTCCATCCATTGCTTTTGTGGCTTTCCTCTGGGTACAAGGATAATATGTCTGTTCCCTCTTTCACATGTCAGGACTTCAGATATTTTAAGACAGTGATTATCTGCCACCTACAAGTCTTTTCTTCTTCTGGTTAAAAGTTCACTCATGTCAATCAATCAATCAACAAGCATTTATTAAATGTGGGCCTGATGTATGCCAGGCCCTATACTAGGTGCTGGGGATACAAAGACGAATGTTAAACACACCCTGACTTAAAGGAGCCTACATTCTATCAGAGGAGACAAGATGAACACATGTATGTTTAAAAAGTTACATGCAAAATAGATAACAAGGTGAGTTCAGGACACTAATATTTGGGAGGTCATTTAGCACTTTGAATTGGGTCTTGAAGGAATCTCAGGATACCAACAAGATCAGGCTAAGACAAAGGGGCATTCCAGGCATGGTGGATATCCAGTGCCAGCAGAGGAAAATCATACCTGTGGTTCTGGCCATATGCCTTGATGGGAGCTGTTTAGATTGGGTACCTTATCCTAAACCAGGAATTTTTAACCTTTTTATGCTTCAGGCCCCTTTGGCAGTCTGGTGAAGCCTATGACCCTTCCTAAAATTATGTTTTCAAAAACATGAAATAAATGCATAGAATTAAAAAGGAAGAAAATCACATTGAAATTCAGTTATCAAAATATTTTTTAAACTACTTTGCAGACCACAGGTTAAGAATCTCCTTGTCACAATGGGAAGAGGTTGGATGCGTACACAGAAATAGTTAGAATAGGTAATGAATTTGTAAATGCAGTCCCTTATATCCAAGGAATTCTACCAACCTTAGATGACTTATTGTAATGGTAATGGTAATTTGAAGATCTTCCCTGCCCCATAATAGGCCAAATGTAATCACATAGCACCTGTCATGGGAGGAGCTTGCTGACCAGATGGAGCAGGTAGGGTGGAGCAGAGTCCAAAGGAAGTTGGGAGTCAGAACAGTTAGAGCTGGAGGAGAAAGGACACAGGCAAGCAGACAGCTAATTATTGTGAGTGTTTGTGGGAAGGCTTTGGGATGGTGCTGCTTCCTGCAGTGATAAGGTGTATCAATTGCTTTGTTGATATGATGGATTTGGTTTTCTGGTGTTGGGATTTGGGTTTCATTGGGATTTAGCTTTCTGGTGTCTGAAAAAAATGTTTTATCTTCTGTCTTCTATGTAAAGAGTCCACTATATTTTGTGATTCAGAACTATGTGGACATATTCATAGTCACTGTTGGTGCTGTGACAGTGATGCATTTGGTACTGGCATATTCAGAGGCACCTGAGGTCTAGTTACCATGTATCCCAGGACATTGGTGTCCTGAAATCACCTTGTTATCTAGTTTACATTTGTTAAAGTTTCCACCTCCCTTTGTGTCCCTCAGTATAAAATCACACAGGTCCTAACAACCTCAGGCCACTCCAAATGTGAGTACAATCTAGACGTGATTATTTAGGTTGTAGTTATTTGTGTCACTTGATTTCCTAAAAGATCAAATCCTACAAGAGTCTTTGTATACCTTTTACATAATTGTCAAATTGAATTAAATTCTATCTGAACATGTTTCTCTTATCAGCAACTGTGAAATCAATTTTTTTTTTTGCCTTTTGGAGGGCAATTGGGGTTAAGTTAACCAAGGTTACATGTCTAGTTTGTGTGTGTGTGTGTGTGTGTGTGTGTGTGTGTGTGTGTGTATGGGTGTTAAATGTCTGAGGTCAGAACTGAACTCGGGTCCTCCTGACTCTGGGGCCGGTGCTTTACTCACTGTGCCACCTAGCCAACCCGAATTTTTTTTACTTTTTTTTTTGCTTTTTGGAGGGCAGTTGGGGTTAAGTGACTTGCCCAAGGTCACATGACTAGTTTTTGTGTTAAGTGTCTGAGGGTGGATCCGAACTCAGGTCCTCCTGACTCCAGGGCTGGTACTCTACTCACTGTGCCACCTAGCTGCCCCTATGTAATCAATTTTTTAACATAAGTGTAAGATTTTAAAGTATCTATACTGATTAAATTTCATCTTACTTAATTTGATTTCCTTTTCTAGCCTATCAAGATATTTTTGAATCCTAGGTCTGTCATCTAGTGTTTTAGCTTTCCCTCCCAACCTGATGTCCTTTACAGAGTTAGTAAGTATACCACTTATACCTTTGTCTAATAAATAATTTATAATAACATGGAACAAAGCAAAGATCCTTTGGGCACTCCAATGAAGTTGACATCTACTAAGTTGACATCTCTTTGGGCCTGTTAGTGACCACTCTAACCAGCTCTGAATTCATCTAGCCGTGTAGTCATCTAGACTACAAATCTCTATATACAATCTCATCTAGCATAAGACTGTATCAAATGCTATGTTAAAATCTAGACAAATGGGGCAGCTAGTGGTGCAGTGAATAGAGCACCAGCCCTAAAGTCAGGAGTACCTGGGTTCAAATCCAGCCTCAGACACTTAATACTTATTAGCCATATGACTTTGGGCAAATCACTTAACCCCAATTGCCCTGCCTTCCCCCCTCCAAAAAAAAAAATCTAAACAAATGGTATCTTTGGAATCCACTTAATCTACCAGTCTCATAACCTCCTCAAAAAAAAAGAGGTTGGTCTGGTATAACCTATTATTGATGAAATCCTGTTGCCTCCCTGTGGTCACTGCTTTCTTTTCTATATGTACACTTATCCTCACTATAGTAATTTCCAGAATTTGGCCAAGAATCAAACCTAAATGCACTGACTTTTATTTTTCTGTTTCAATTCTCTTCCATTTTTTGAAAACTGGACCATTTGCCTTTCTTCAAATCTGTAGTGTCTCTCATTCTCCATAATCTTCCAGAGATCCCTGATAAGGCAGTGATCTCATGGACCAGTTCTGAAAGTATTCCAGGACCATAGTTCATCTGGAACAGGTAATTTGGGCTTATCAAGAACACCTAGATATTCTTTTACTATCCTATTTTTCTAGGATTTTAGCTTCCAATTGATCGGGAAAGGCTTCCAATAGAAGGTGGAATTTGAGCTGGGATTTGGAGGAAGCCATGGAAGGGCAAGAGGAGGAGGTGAGGAGGGAGAGTGTTCCAGGCAAGGAGGACAGCAAGGGACAATGCCTAGAGTCAGGAGATGGATCTTCTTGTATAAGGAACAGCAAGGAGGCCAGTGTCACTGGATCACAGAGAATGTGGGAGGTGTAAGGTATAAGAAGATTGTAAAGGTAGGGGTGCAGTGAACTACAAACAGAATTTTACATATGCTTTTGATAAATACAATGCTGAAGTAAGAATAGGGCCATTCTGAGTTCTTGCCTGTAATTTGTTGTTGTTCTTGTTGTTCAGTTGTCCAACATTTTTGTGACCCTGTAATGCCAAGCACAAGCAGCTTTTCAGAGGACTGCTGCTGTGAACAACTTTCAAGGTTTGGATTACAAGCATAGTAAACTCTTCATTTATTTTCAGTAACAAATTAAGGCAAAACATTCACAGAAAATCAAAATACAGAGTAACTCCATCATTTAGTAAGTTCTCAATTCAATCACAAAGTACAAAGGTCAAAGTACTCTACCCCTGGGTAGTACATTCATTTAGTCAATCACTAAGTCTTCTCTCTTCTCAGTTGGAGATTAGTTTCCAATCATAAACAAAGTACATTCATTTGGTCAGTCACAAAGTACAAAGGTCAAAAGTTTTCCACCCCTGGACCACAACTGAATTACAATATCATCACTCACCACCAAGCACCCTCTCAAGGGGGAGTGGAAAGCACAAAGGCCATCCACCACTAAGTCACAACTAGATTACAATATCATCACAGCATTCAATAGCCGAGGAGAGGTCTTTTCTTCATCTTGACCTGAGGAAAGTTCTCAGCAGTTTCTGTTCCTGGGAAGACAAAACTTAACAAAGCCACAATGACATCCATTCACATTGCCGGTGTCCTCATCAATTCACTCTCTGCCTGTGAAATCAACCTAGACCCAACAACAAGGTCTGAGGCCTCTATCAACAAATGAATCTGACAAAGTAACATCAAAACAAACAGACAAAATACCAGCACCATAATCATGCCTCCTCAGTTCTCAGCAGCTCCAAGTGGCCCTCAGAAGTCCCAGGCAGCTCTGGCTGGCAGCTCTCTCTCTCCCTCCCAAAAGTTCTTCTGACCTCTCTCAGCTTGGGCTTTTCCCTAACACGGCACCAGATCCTCCCTGTTCGGCCCCCTCTCATCATGTCAACAAGTCTATCCCACCATGGGATTTTCACAAGCTCTGGGTCTTAACATTTAACCTGAAACCAAATGCTAAGTACCTGTTAGCTTACCAATACAATGGGGATTTTCAAATTCCATTACCATTACAGACCCCATGGACCATAGCACTCCAGGCTCTTCTATCCTCAATTATCTCTTGAAGTCTGTCCAAGTTCATGTTCATTGTTTCCATGACAATATCTTTCTACCTCATCTTCTGCCATCCCCTTTTCCTTTTGCCTTCATTTTTTCCAATATCAGGGTCTTTTCCAATGAACCCTGTCTTCTCATTATATGGCCAAAATATTTAAGCTTCAGCTTCAGTATTTGACCTTCCAGTGCATAGCCTAAATTAATTATTGACTCATTGGACCTCATTGCTGTCCAAGGTACTACAAAGTCTTCTCCAGTAACCAAAATTCAAAAGTGTTGATTCTGTGGCACTCAGCTTTCCTTAAAGTCCAACTCTCACAGACATACATTTCTACTGGAAAAGCCGCAGCTTTAACTATATGGACTTGTCAACAAGGTACTCTCTCTACTTCTTAGTATTTTGTACAGATCTGCCATAGCTTTCCTGCCATTTCATGGTTGTAGTTGACATCTGCAGTGATCTTTGATCCCAAGAATATAAAATCTGACCCTGCTTCCATTTCCTCTCCCTCTATTTGCCAGAAAGTGATGGGAAATGTTCCATTGATATCTCTAATTTTCTTGAAGAGATCTCTCGTCTTTCCCATGTTATTGTTTTTCTTCTATTTCCTTGCATTGCTCATTTAATAAAAAAACCTTTTTTCTCTCTCCTTGCTATTCTCTAGAATTCTGCATTCGGTTGGGTATATCTTTCCTTTTCTTCTTTAACTCTCACTTTCCTTCTTTCCTTGACTTTTTGTAAAGCCTCATCAGATAGCCATTTTTCTTTCTTGTTCTTTTTATTTGTAATGTTGTTTGTTGCTGTTGTTGCTGCTGCTTCCCATATAATGTTGCAAGCCTCTATCCATAGTTCTTCAGGCATTCTACCAAATCTTATCCCTTAAATCTATCCTTCACCTCCTCTTCATATTTGTAAGGGATGTTATTTAGGTCATACCTATATGATCTGAGGATTTTCCCTATTTTATTCTATTTAAGAATGAATTTTACAATAAGAAACTCAGGGACTAATACATACCCAACTCCAAGTATTTTTTAACTGACTAGACTTTTCCACCTTTGACTGAAAAGTATATAATCAATCTAACTTCTATATTGATCATCTGGTGATGTCCATGTGTAGAGTTGCCTTTTGGGTTGTTGAAAAAGTGTTTGTTGTGACTATAGAGTGATCTTGACAAAACTCTTTTAGTCTCTGCCCTGTAAGGCCAAACTTGCCTGATATTCCCATTACCTTTTGATTTCCTACTTCAGCATTCTAATCCCCTATGATGAATGTGACATCCTTTTTGGGTGATATTTCTAGAAGATGTTGTAGAACTTCATAGAACTGAGCAAATTTGACTTCCTCAGTATCAGTGGTTGGAGCATAGACTTATATTACTGTGAGGTCAGTTTGCCTTGAATTCGAACAGATATCATTCTGTCATTTTTGAGATTATACCCCAGTATTGCTTTTCTCTTCTTTTTATTGACTATGAGGGCTACTACATTTCTTCTAGGGGACTCTTGCCCACAGCAGTATATATAGTGATAATCTGAATTGAATTCACCCATTCCCATTAATTTAAATTAACTGACATCAAGATGTTGGTGTTTAATCTTCCCAATCTCCTGTTTGATCATATGCAGCTTACCTTGGTTCATAGGTTCCTATGAAAGATTGATCTTTACAGCATCAGATTTTTCTACAGTCACTAGATACATCTGTAGCTGAGCTTCCTTTTAGCTTTGACCCACCTGCTTCATTAGTGCTGGAGTTACTTATAATTTTCCTCCATTCTTCCCCAGTAGCTTGTTGGACACTTCCTGACCTGCGGACTCATCTTCTGATGTCATTTCTTTTATAATTTTAGTACTGTCTATAAGGTTTTCTTGGCAAAGATACTATTGTGATTTACAATTTCCTTTTCCAATGGATCACCTTTTGTCAGAACTCTCCACTATGACCTGTTTATACTCTGCATGGCATGGCTCATGGTTTCCTTGAGCAGCACATATCCCTGCACCATGACAAGGCAGTGAGATAGAGGGCATATCACCTTCATACACTATCATCATTCTCTTCACCTGCAACCATAGTCCCATCCCTTACTCAATCTCTTTTCTTCAGTATTGTTACTCTTAGCCTTCCTCACTTTTTTCAATCCATTCTGACCTTTAGTATCAGCCCACTTGGTAGTATTCCTACAGTACTGTGACATGCTCCTGTGTTAATCTTCTAATTTCTATCTTTGCTTCTATTATCAGTTCATATTTTTTAAAATCTCAGCTAGTTGGTGAATTCCCTGAGGATCAGCATGGTTCTCTTCACACCACTCCTCCTTTTCTGCCTTACTTGATATATGTGTATGTGTGTGTGTGTATGTGATCCTTATGATTCCATATAAATATCACTTTTGCTTCTTTTTCCATTGACCCTCACAAAAATACTCTCTATCATGTCTCCAATCACTGATCCTTAGATTTTCTCATGTGAGTATGTCATCATTCAACTGAAATAGCTCTCTTCAAATTTACCAGTGATCTCTTAATTTCAAAATCCAGTGACCTTTTCTTAATTATCATCCTTCTGAATCACTTTGAAACACTGGTATTGTTTTATAGATAGATAGATAGATATATCATATATATAAATATTTATTTATATGATATATCCTCCATATATTTATATATATGATATATCCACATATATTTATATATATGATATATCCTCCTCCAGGACCCTATATCCTTTGTAGATTTTCATGAAACAGTTCTTTGTGGCTTCTCCTTCTCAATTTACATTGTTATATTGCCAGTCATGTCTTGGGTTTTTTTTTTTCTTTATTCTCTAAACTTTCTCTATGATCTTATCAGGTCCTGTGACTTCAATTATCATCTTTATATATATGACTATGAAATTATATAAATCCAGGTCTCTCTTTCCTCAGTTCTCATTCCAGATTACCAATTTTTTACTTCCAATTGGATATTCTGTAGGCATCACAAACTCAATATAGCCAAAATGGAACTCTATCTTTCCCCTTAAACCCACCCCTCTTCCTGAAATTTAGTGATAGGAGACCCCTGACTGGAATGTAGCTCTGGTTGTTCAAATGAAACGGGAAAAGCTAAAATGAGGTTTTTGTAGAAAACAACATATACTTATGAGGTGTCCATTCTGTTCCAGTTGCCTCTTCCTAATGTCCCTATGTCCAACTAGGTACCACCATCCTTCCAGCTACCTAGACTCACAAATTCAGTCAGGTTCAACTTTTCATTCTCCATCATTCCCATATTTAATCAGTTATCAAGCCCTAATGATTCTATCTTTACAACATCTCATGCACCCATACTCTCCTCACCACCAACATGGCCACCAATCTAGCTCAGGCCATCATCACTTCTCACTTGAATTATTACAATAACCTCTTAAGTTATCTGTCCCCACTCTAATCCAACCTCCACAGAGTTGTCAAATTATTATTTCCAAAGTATAAGTTTAACTCTTTTATTGTTCTACTCAAGAAACTCTAGTGGTTTATTTTTGTCTCTAGGATGAAATATAAGTTTCTGTTTGGTAATTAAAGTCCCTCAAAGTCTGACTCCAACCTACCCTCCCAGACTTATTAGACATTACATCCTTCATGTACTCAGTGTTCTAAGTAAATCGCCCTATTTGTTCTCCCTCACTTATAATATTCTATCCCATCCCTGTACTTTTGCATAGGCTATCCTTCATGCCTGGAAGGCACTCCCTCTTCACCTCTGCCTCTTGAAATTTCCAACCTACTTCAGCTGCAGCACCCCCTGCTACATAAGGTCTTTCCTGGTCCCCCTCCCTCATTTCTAGTGCACTCCTCCCCCAGAAATTACTTTATATTTACCTTCGATACTTACTGCATCTACTTGCATGTGCACAGGTTCTTTCCCCTGGTGGCATAAGCTCCTTAAGGACAGCAAATGTTTTAGTTTTGTCTTTCTATAACCTCCCCTTATTTAATCGCAAGTAGTTATTAAGGGATTTTTCTATACCTCTACAATGTGTGAATAAGTATTTAATGAATTCCAGGGGAGTATAGGGCTTCCATCATTGGGTGAAAGGCAGCTGACACCACAGAAAGAGCATCTTATGATTGGTTGGAAGAACCAGACATACTCCTGGATCTATGTATAAAAACAGTGAATTAATTTGGAAGTCCACCAGTCCATCAGAGGAAGAATTTCAGTTTGGAGTTTACCAGCTCAAGATCTGGAGCCAGAAGTAGAGGAACACACACACACCTGAGGAGGAATTACTCTTTGAGAGAAGGAAGGGACTTTTAGACTTTGTCTTCTGCTACTCTTACCCCCTTATCCATGTTATTGGAGACTGTTTAGGTAGGAATCTATATATCCATCTGGTAGCAGAGAGACACACTAATAATCAATCAATCAATAAACATTTATTAAGCACCTACTATGTGCTAGGCTCTGTGCTAAAAAAAAAAAGACCATACCAATGTGGAAAGACTGTCTCTTGAGGAAGGCAAGGGTAGCTTCAGGAAACATGATTCCTTTGGAGACAGAAGCACCACCTATGAACTCAGGAAAGGGGTCAATCCCAAGTTCTCTGCCCAGAAGAGAGCTACATGATAAGGGAGGTTTATGGGGACTGTAGAAAAAGGACTTCCAGTGCGAAGAGTTATGATTTACCCTTTTGTCACACATGAGTCTTAGATGTGTATCCTGCTACCATTCAACATTAAATTTGAGCCCACTCTTTCAATGGACTCTATGTATTTATGGGAGAGGGCACCCCAGGCTTCTAGGAGGAGTCTTTTATATCAGTTATCTTTACTATTACATCTTAGTAGATACCTTTGTTAAGAGCCACTTAATTGGCTACAGGATGATTATTAGAGGGAAGCACAACTGGGAGAATAGTCACTCATAGGGTTATCCCTAGAACTTCCTTCTATATCCTCAACAAGTGCAAATTGGGAGAAGAAGCCCCAGAGGGCATAATTAGATAACCATAAGTCTTTATGGGGACTCAAACCTGTTCTATTTTGACGCAATAAAAAACTTGGGGTCTTAAGTATAGGCATACCTCATTTAATTGTGCTTTATTTTATCGTGCTTGGCAGATGTTGTAATTTTACAAATTGAAGGTTTGTTTCAACCCTGCAAACAAAGCGTTCACATTGTGTCTCTGTGTGACATTTTAGTAATTCTTGCAATATATCAAATTATCTTCATTATTATTATATCTGTTATGATGATCTGTGATCAGTGATCTTTGTTATTACTATTGTAATTGTTTGGGGGCACCATGAACAGCACCCATACAAGCTTAATCAATAAATGTTTTTGTGTGTTGGCTGCTCCAGCAACTGGCCATTCTCCCTGTCTTTCTCCCTTTCTTTGGGAATGAGATACAACAATATCAAAGAATATTACATCATCTTCGTTGATAAAACAGTGACAGGGTCTGAGATGACTGACTCCAATTTTGAAAGAAGTTCTACTGTGGGTAAAATGCTATCAAACAGCATCTCATACTACAGAAAAATATTTAATGAAAGGAAGAATCAATCGATGCAGAAAATGTTATTGTTGTCTTATTTTAAAAAATTATTCTAAGAAATTTTAACAAACATCCCAGCCTTCAACAACCACCACCCTGATCAGTCAGCAGCCATCGACATAGAGACAAGACTCTCCACCAGCAAAAAGATTGTTGAAAGTTCAAATCATGGTTAGAAATTTTTTTAGCAATAAAGTATTTTTAATTGAGGTATGTACATTTTTAAAAGATATAATACTATTGCAATTAGAACATCCTCTGCACTATGTCCTTTAAGGTTTCTGGTGCCAAGAATGAGTCTCTTGTCTCCCAGATATCACTTTGACCAGAAACTCTGAGGGTCTTTTTCTCCATGGTTGATACTTTTCTTATGGTAAATCAAGCCACCTGTTTTCTCAGTTCCTTAGTCATTGAATGGGCATTGCCTCAGACAAACTGAGACTAGAGAAAGACCTTAATTTAAAAAGGCCAAGGTCACCCACTGAATCCTGGGCCATCACCAATCATCTTGACTTTTGTCTTACCACTGAACTAGGATGACTCTGGAAGTGAAAGTGAGGGCAATGAATATCATGAGAGGAGCTCTGCCTCATTTAAATCCAATTCACAGGTATGTCAAGTTATCACCATTGTGTTGTCATTTGGTCCTCTTCAAGAACCAAGGGCAAACAACAACAATCACTTTGTGGCTAAAAAACTGTGTTACCTGTGACCTCTCACCTGAAGTCCTGTATTAAATAGGGAGAAGTGGATGCAACCCTTCTATATTTATGTGTGTTTGTGTTCTTGAGAACAGGGACTATTTCATTTTTGGGTTTGTGTCCCCAGTGCCCAGCAGAGAGCCCGGCATTTAGTGCTTAATAAATGTTGAATATTAAATCCATCTACAAGCTTTTGGTAAGTGCCTGCCATGTGCCAGGAGTTGTGCCAGTCAATATCAAAGACTGAAAATGAGCAATGACTGGATTAGCAGGAGGGAATAGGGAGTGGGAGGGAGGAGAGACAGAGAGACAGATACAGAAGAGAGAAACAGAGAGACAAAGACAGAGAGAGGGGAAGAGGGGGAGGGAGAGAGGGAGGGAGAGAGAGGGAGGGAGGAGAAAGACAGAAAGAGAAAGAAGAGAGGGAGGGAAGGGGAGGAGTGGAAGAGGAAGAGGGAGAGAAAACATCTTGCTTTTTTTTGTGATTTCTGAATATATTCCAGATCACATTTAGAACATAAGGGAAACTTTTTGAGCCTCAAGAAAAGGTTCCTACTGATCCAGTGGGATTGTTAGGACATATATTAGAAGAAAGCAAAAAGGGCCTGAAGCACTGTTTGACTCCTACTGATCTCCATGGGAAAGCTATAATGCCAAAGCAATGAGAAAGAACATAAGCTGTCTTTAAGGATTAAGTAATTAGAGGTAGATGTAAATGAGCTTTTAATTTTTAAAAATCATTAACTGAAGTCAGAGGATCTTAATGGATCTGTTAACTACCCAGGTGAAGAGGTCAGTGTTAATGGAGGCAGAGATGAATAAGCTATGAAAAAAGGCATGCTTTCTGACCCAGAGAATTCTCTGGAGAATTTCTTAAAATTGAAGACTACAAAACAGGGTATGGGTAATCATGTTTGGGAACCAGAATAGAAAAAAAAAAAAGAGCCTCACCCTTACCTTATTTCAACCCTGCTCATATCCCTTCCCCAGGGCTATCTTCTAGTGGGGTAGGCTGGGGGAAGCATTAGAAAGGGGATGTACTTTTAAGGAATTTGGGTCTGCAAAAGAAATTTAAATAACAGGGCAACAAAATTTTAGAACAAAGGCTAATGAGAGCATGGTCTAATGGGGAGGAGTGATTTACAGCATCTGTCATTTGAAGAACTATTTCAACTGAGAGAGTTTAGACGTGATTTAATTAATGCTCTTGAAAACTAAATGAATAAATTGGAAGAGCCAGATGGGGATCCCACTTTATCCCTTTTAAGATGGAGGAAGTGGAGAATCTTGTGCACTTGGCCTCATAAAGATCAATTCTTTCTACAACCCCGTTCCTTTATGGTGGACAATGAGGGAAGGTGTGGATTTGTTTAGAGAGATAGGTTTGATGGATAAATCTATTACACTGCTTCTGCATGACCTGCTATTTTTTTTTTTATCGCCAGCCTGCTTCAATTACAATTAGATCGTGCCTTTTGGCTGGTGTGCCTCATATGAAGTAGAAAGTAAAAGTATCATCCCCCATTTTACAGATGAAAAAACTGAGAGGGGGAGTGATTTAGTGGCAGAGCTCAAACTAGATTCCAGAGCTCCAAACTCCCAGTCATAAGCATCTTGTACTACATCACACTTTCTCTTCAAGTATCTCCTCGAAGAAAGCCTTATATTTTTTTCCAGTACGAGAAGGGCTGCTGGTCCTTCTCTTTCTATACCCTAAAAATTATGCAGTTTCTCCCCTCAGCTCCTGGATCCTCCCTCTTCTCATAATCTAAGAGTCCTTTGATCTCTGTTAGCTCCTGGATGTCCTGGGGTCACCCAGCTCTCCACTACCAGGCATAGCCATCACCACTAAACCTATTGACTTTCATTCCTTTGAAGCAGTTCTGATGAACTGGTTAGGCAGGACCAGGGAAGCTACCATGGCAACTAGAGGCAAACCCTTGGTGGAAGGAAGAAATAACAGAAAAAATGGGGTGTTTTCCAAAGGTGGAGAGTTGCTAGAAGAGAATTAATAAGGACTCAGACTGCAAACCCATCTCCAAAGTCCCTCCCACCCATCATTCAACTCCTTCTCTTAGACCAGACTCTCCAAAGCTAGAAACATTCCAAAAGTTTCACTCTGCCCCAGCTTAAATGGAGCCTAAAGTCAGGACAACGGTAGGTCAAGTCTAGGAGGAGCTCAGAGTTCTCGGTTCATCTTTACTAACAGAG
Source organism: Petaurus breviceps papuanus (assembly GCF_028583685.1). NCBI lineage: Eukaryota > Metazoa > Chordata > Mammalia > Diprotodontia > Petauridae > Petaurus > Petaurus breviceps. Next base: position 10,340,443 of record NW_027187338.1, on the reverse strand, counting down.
GAAATTGAGGCTCTGAGAGATTAAGGGAGCTGGGATTCCCATGTGATCCACATCTTTTAGCAAGAGATCAGTCTGAGCACACTGTTTCATGCTCTACAAATATAGCTGCTGATAGACTTTATCGCCTTTTTGAGACTGTGGCTAACTGTGTTTTCCATATTCCATGTAGAAAAGTTTTCCATGCATAACTGGATTGGAAGGCATGCATTGTTTTGTGTATCATTTCAACTATCTTTCCAGAATATCTGTGCTCATTAAGAGATCCACCATTTGGTTCGCCACCAGTATGGCCATTTTTCCCACAGCCTCTTGAATTTGTCATTTTCTTTTATTTTTGGTCATCAGGTTTGCCAGTCTGATTTGTGTGAGGTGAGGTCAGAGCATTCTGAGAACCTCAGAACTGTTTTAATTTGCATTTCTGTAATTATTAGTGATTTGGGAGTATTTTTTTTCAGTCTGTCAGAGGTAGCCTGGTTTTCTTCCCTTGATAACTGCTTAAGTCATTTATCAGTTGGGGAAATGACTTTTATTCTTATAAATTTGACTCAGTTCTTCATCTATATTCAGAAGATCTTGATCAGAGGAACTTGCTGTAAAGATTTTTCCTAGCTTGTTGTTTCCCTTCTAAACTTAGTTTTGTATTGAATTTGTGTAAAAACTTAAATTTTATGTAGTCAAAATTATCCATCTTATCTTTCATGATTCTTTCTTTCATTTGATGAGGAACTTTTTTTTAAATTTTTTAATCCCATCCCATTTCCCCAAACCTATACTTGCCCCTTCCTGATCCCTTATGAAGAAGCACAACAATCCCTCCTTTTTTCTGTATCACTAACCTAGAGCCGGGAAACCTCTTCCCCTCTGCCATCCAGTGACACTGGCCTCTTTACCCCCATCTCCAGGAATTTTTGCTGGCTGGCCCCCATACCTGAAACACTCTTCCTCTTTATCTCTGCCTCTGGCTTCCCTGGCTTCTTTTAAGTCTTGGAGAAAATCCCATCTTCTGCACAAAGGCTTTCCTAGTCCTTAATGCTGGTCCCTTCCCTCTAATATCTCCCATTTATCATGTATATTGTTGCCATTCAGTCAAGTCCACTTCTTCATATCCCAAGTGGGGTTTTCTTGACAAAGATACTGGAGTGGTTTGCCATTTCCTTCTCCAGTTCATTTTACAGATGAGGAAATTGAGGCAGATAGGGTTAAGGGACTTGCCCAAGATCACACAGCTAGTAAGTATCTGAAGTCATGTTTGAACTCAGGAAATTGCATCTTCTGTACAGTTGTTTGTATGTTGTGCTCCCCCAGTGGACTGTGAGTTCCTTGAGGGCAGGGCCTGTCTTTTGCCTTTATAGCCCCAGCACAGTATTTGGCACATAACAGCTGACTGCCTCAGCTTTCTTCTGTGAGGAAATCGAATGAGTTGTACCATAGGATTACTAAAATCTTTTCCACGTCTGACATTTTATATTTGATTTTCTACCATCCCTGATAGTCAGTCTTTGGACACAGTTTAAAGGTCTCTCCCAGTTTTAATATTCTACATTATAAGGTCCTTCCTGCTCTGACATATTTTAAAAGTTCTAAGAACCTTTCCAGTTCTGACAATCTTTCAAGGCACCTTCCTGCTATGGCATTTTATGCTCTAAGACTCATCCTAGTTCTAACATTTTGTGTTCAAAGGTCCTTTCCGGTTCTGACATTTTACATTGTAGCTTCCAAGACATTTTACATTGTACCTGTCCCTCTTAGCTCTGGTAGTCTATTTTTCTTTTTTTATTTTCTTTATTTATTTACTTTTAATTTACAACATTCAGTTCCTCAATCCCTTGAGTTTTAAATTTTCTCCCCCTCCGTCTCATCCCCCACCCCCCATGGCGGCATGCAATCAAATATAGGATCTGCAAATACCTTCACATTAAACATTAGTCAGGTTGTAAAGAAGGATTATAACCGGTGGAATTAACAATGGGAAAGAGGAAACAAAACAAGAAAAAGAGAGAGAGCAGGTAGTTTGCTTCCGTCTGCATTCACACTCCGTAGTTCTTTCTCTGGATGTGGATAGCCCTTTCCATCATGAGTCTTTTGGAGTTGTCTTCTAACCTTGCATTGCTGAGAGGACTCCAGTCTATCAAAGTTATTCATTACAGATACAACGTGTCTGTAATTGTGTACAAAGTTCTCTTGGTTCTGTTCTTCTCACTCAGTATCAGTTTATATTAGTTCTTCCAAGTTTTTCTGAAGTCCATCTGCTCCTCATTTCTTATAGCACAATAGCATTCCATTACATTCGTATACCACAACTTGTTCAGTCATTCCCCAATTGATGGGCATCCCCTTGATTTCCAATTCTTTGCCACCACAAAAAGAGCTGCTATAAGTATTTTTGTACCTATAGGGCCTGTTCCCACTTCTATGCTCTCTTTGGGTCCAGTAGTCTATTTTTCAAGGTTCCTTCAAGCTCTAACTTTTTTTATTCTATGTTCTAAAGTCACTTCCTATTCTCACATTTTATATTCTATAATGGGGTATGTGAGGTGTGAGGGCTTGCCAAGCCCTTCTCAGGGCTGCTCATTTACCTTTGGTGCCTGCCACCCAACTCTCACCTGTGGCTCCAAGAAGTGGTAACATGTTCAGCAGCTACACCCCAGTAAAACCATCTAGGTAGAGAAGCTAAAACCAAAAGACCTCAGATCCATCAGTGAGTTACAGGGTGTCTACCCCAAGCATGTGAAGACTTCTCCCAGTGGAATGGGCAGATGATAACAGTTTGTTCCAATGGCCACGAAGATGGCTAAAGCAGATGCTATGGAGAACTTAGAGTTTGGTCAGATATCAAAGATGCCAAGATCATCCACTGCATCCCAGTCACCATTGGTCATCTGGACTTGGTCTTGTCACTGGACTTTAGTGACTCAAGACATCACCCTATGGTGTCATTGGTCCTCTTCAAAACAAAAGACAAGCAACAATCTTCTAGAATCACCTCCTACTCAGACATGCCACAGCCCAAGACCCCTTTCTTGTCTAGCACTCTGTCCTAAAGTTCCTTTCAGTTCTAACATTCTAAGTTCTAAGGTCCCTTCCCACTCTGACATTCTATGTTCTAAGCTCCCTCTTACTCTGAAATGCAGTGTTCTAAGGTCTCTTCCAATTCTGACAGTCTGTGTCCTAAGGTCCATTCCAGTTTTGATATTTTATTCTAGCTCTAAATCTTATGCTCCCAACAGTTTCAATTATTTCCTTACAGGATGTAGAGAAATGGTACTTGTCCATGACTGACTTCTGACACCTCCCATGAGCTTGAGATGCATTCCTTCCAAGGATGATTGGGAAGCTCAGCAGTGACCTTTCAACCTCTGCTTCTACCTTCAAGGCCAAGGGGCAGGAAGGTGGTGGGGAATAGGATGGGGGAGGAGACACCAGTGTAGAAGGATATAGTGCAAGGAGGCACCCATATCCTAATAAAAAGGAAGGTGGCAAAGTATAATGCAAAGAATGATTGGCTTGTAGTAAAATAACTGAGGTACAAATTGAAGTTCTGATCATGAATTGTGTGACCTTGGGCAAATCATTTAATCACTCTGAGTCTCAGTTTTCTCTTCTGTAAAATGGGCATGATAATCACGCTTGTACCATCTACTTAGTGATGTTCTCAGGGAGGGGGGAAACTGTATGAGCTTTAAAGGAATGTGAATTATGATGTCTCCAGAGAAGTCCCCAAGTCCTCTGAGCAATCTAGTGTGTGATCCCAAGGTTATTTTATAGGAGAAAGGGTCCTAAATTTGGATTCTGAACACCTAGGTCCAGTTCTGACTCTGACACTTACCAAGCCCTTCTCTGGGCTTAAGGGTCTTAAGGTGACTTAAGGGTCACCTCTTTTGACTTAAGTTTTCTCCTTTGCGGGGGCTGAACAAGATGGTCTCTCTAGCTCCGATCTTCTAGGAGTCTATATAATGAAGGATTTGGAGCTGCTGAAAATTATTCTCCTCCTTTGGTTTCAATGACACTTCAGTCTCGTGTTTTCTACCTCTCCTGCTCTTCCTTCATTGCCTTTCTTGCTGGCTCTTCATCCTTCTTACTTTGGAATGTGAATAGAGGATGGATTGGAGTAGGGAAAGACGAAGAAAACCAATTGGGAGCTATCATAAGAGTCCAAGTAAGAGGTGATGAGACTCTGAACTAGGGGGTAGTTGTATAATTAGAGAGAAGACATATGTGGGAGATCTCGGGAAGGCACAAATGACAAGATTTAGCAAAGGCTTAGATGTGTGGGACAAATGACAATGTCATTCTCTTCATGACCCCATTTCAGTTTTCTTGTCAAAGATACTGGAGTGGTTTGTCATCTCTTTCTCCAGCTCATTTTACAGAAGAGAAAACTGAGGTAAACAGAGTTAAGCCATTTGCCCAGGGTCACACAGTTAGTAAGTATCTGAGGTTGTATTTAAACTCAGGAAGATAAGTCTTTCTGACTCCAGGCCCAGTGCTCTATTTACTGTGCCACCTAACTGCCCTATTTCATTGATACCTTTGTTTATATATATCATGTTTATTTTCCAAAATATCCCTTCTTTTTTCCCTACACAGAAAGCTATCATTGTAAGAAAGATAAAAAAAAAGGCAGTTCAGCAAAACAACCAACATAGCAGTCAAATCTGACAATATAATGTTCCTCTCCCAAAATTCCCCCACCTCTCTATAGTACAGAGGAATGAGCATTTGCCTTAGAGTCATGGGAACAGGGTGCAAATCCCACCTCTCATAATTTAGTGCTTTTGTGACCTTGAATCATCCTGAGCATCAGTTTCCCCATCTATAAAATGAGAAGCTTGAACTAGATGACCTCTGACATGTTTTCCATCTCTAAATCTATTACCCTATTGCTTACCACTCCCCAAAGCATGACATCACACTTTAGGACAGTTCTAATTGTGAGGAAGCTTTTCTTGACATAGAATCTAAACTTGTGTCTTTGTACCCTGTCCTCTAGGGTCAAAAAGAACAAATCTAATCCCTTCTGTCCATGACAGCCATTCAAAGACTTAATGTTCCCTGCTGTGTCTTTTCTTCTCCAGGCTAACCATTCCCAGTTCCTTTTACCTTTGATATCAAAATGCATGAGAAGTTATCACACAACCAATATTCCATGGGCACACCTCTGGAAACACCAGGCACAGAAGACTGGGTGGAAGAGTTGAGATTTCACTAGAAACAATGATTTGTCAGTTATAAAACTATTATTCATTTCATTTTTGTTAGCAAATATAAAATTAATCAAGATGTGAAGGGGTAATCGTTACAGGTCATACATTATTTAAGGGATTGATTTGGGAAGGTGAGCCAATCTAGCCATAATTTATGAATCATTGATGAATATTTTCATATTTTATATCCTAAACCAGATGATACTGAACCTGAGCCAAAGCAATAAAAGAACAGGCTGGAAATCAAGGTTGTCCAGACATGTGCAAAGAAACTCAGGACCTAAACTGGGACAAAGCCCAGTAGATACCTGTACAAAGGGTCTACAGCAGGTAACTCAGAGCTTGGAACACCATCTAGTGGCTAATAGAGACATTACACCCTAAAAATCATTATTCAGGTCAAAGACCCACGAAGGTATGCTTTGCTTAACTGCTTTTCTGTCTCTAATACCATTGTAAATTAGGTGCTTCTGTGGAGAGAAACATCCTTCCTCTGTAACTAATAGGGAGAAGCAACTTCCCTCTTCCTATGGGCCACAGCCTGACCACAAAGACTTGAATCTGTGAGCTTTTACTGACCAGAGTAGGGATGTAATCCAACCTAATCATAGGATATTTGCCCACCATGAGACTTTCCAGGAGATGTGAGTCAACTCTGTGTTCTTCCCTATTGTCCTGGGTTATGGAAATCCCCTCTCTGAATCAATTCAAATATAAGCCCATTCTCTATCTTCATGTTAGACCAATTATCACTGGACTACACTTTGTGCCTTGTGCAAACCAACTGTAGAAGAGAGTTATTCTGCTTGTCAGAGGGGTTACTGGTTACTGAGGTGCCTTGGATTCCATTTATTGGCAATTGTTAGCCTTGCTAACAAACTGATTATGCTCAGAACTTTGTGTCTCAGTTTCTCTTTTTCACAGATTTTATTCATGACAGGATGTAGAGCAAAGTGAGCAAAATTAGGAGAACAATATTTATGGTAACAATAATAATATAAAGAAAAAAAGAACCTTTAAAAACTTAAGAACTCAGATCAATGGCCATTACCAACCACAATTACCCATTACCAACCACAATTCTCAGTGATACCCACCTCTTGAAAGAGGAGGGATGGATTCAAGATGCATATTTTTGGACATGGCAAATGTGTGGATTTATTTTGCTTAACTAAGTTTATTTATTCAAAGAGTTATGTTTTCTTTTTGTTTTACTGGGAGTGGGCATTTGTGGGAGATAGAGGAGATTAAAACAGCATTGACAAAAAAAGAAAAAGGATCATGGGGGGATTTTCTTTTTTAAAAAGGAGAAAGTTCAGAAGGGAACACAATTTTTAAAAATGTGAAGGAATGTGACCTAACAGATCCAGATTTCAAACTATGTTACAAAGCAGCAATCATCAAAACAATCTGGTACTGGCTAAGAAATAGAGTCTCAGTGGATCTGTGGAATAGATTACGTATGCAATAGACAGTAGTAAGTGACCATTATCCTCTAGTATTTGTTAATCCCAAAGATCCAAAATTTGGGGATAAGAAATCACCATTTAACAAAAATTTCTGAGAAAACTGGAAAGCAGTTTGGCAGAAACTAGGCATAGACCAACATCTCCCACCATACAGTAAAGTCAAAATAAATAAATGATTTAAACATAAAAGGTAATATCACAAGTAATTTAGGAAAGCATGGAAAATGTACTGTCAAATTGATGGATAAGGGAAGAGTTTATGACCAAACAAGAAAGAGGAGAACATGAGTTAAAGTAGGTAATTTTGATTACACAAAACTAAAAAGTGTTTGCACAAACAAAACTAATGCAACCAAAGTTAGAAAGAAAACAGAAAACTCGGAGGCAGGGGAGAGAGAAATTTTTACAATAAGTTTCTCTGATAAAAAGACTCCTTTCTCAAGTATATAGGAAACTGAACCAAATTTATAAAAATAAGAGCCATTTCCCAGTTGATAATGATCAAATGATATGAACAGGAAGTTTTCAAAAGAAAAAATCAAAGCTATCAATAACTACATAGGAAAAAAATGCTCTAAAACATTCCTGATTAGAGAAATGAAAATTAAGACAACTGTGAAATACCACCTCACACCTATCAGATTGGATAGCATGACACAAAGGGAAAATGACAAATGTAGGAGGATATGCAGAAAAATTGGAACATTAATTCACTGTTGGTAGAATTGTAAACTACTTGAACCACTCTGGAGAACAATTTGGGACTATGCCCAAGGGACTATAAAACTATGACCCTACAATACCACTACTAAGTCTTTATCCCAAAGAGATAAAAGAAAAGGGAAAAGAACCTATTGGTATAAAAATATGTATAGCATCTCTCTTGTGGTGGCAAAGAATTAGAAATCAAGGGGAGACCCATCAATTGGGGGATGACTAAACAACTTGTGGTTGTGATAGAATACTATTGTGCTATAAGAAATGATGAGCAGGATGGTTTCAGAAAAACCCAGGGAGAATTATATGAATTCATGTAAAGTGGAGTGAACAGAACCAGGAGAAGATTGTACACAGTAACAGCAATATTGGCAGGATGATCAACTGTGAAAGACTTAGCTACTCTGATGAAGACAATAATCCAAGGCAATTCCAAAGGACCCATGATGAAAGAACTCTGAATGTCGAGTGAAGCATATTTTATTTGCTTTAATCTGTTGTTTTAGTTTGTGTTCTCTTGTGTAACATGGCTAATATGGAAATGTTTTGTATGCCTTCATAGGTATAATCAATATCAAATTGTGTGCCTTGTCAAAGTGGGGAGAGGGACCAAAGGGAGGAAGAGAATGCAGAACTCAAAAATTTTAAAGATGAGTGTTAAAAATATTTGTACAAGTAATTGGGGAATATATAATGAAATAAAAACATTTTAAATGACCACATAGGTTTAAAATTGGATTTTACAGAGACCTCAGATTCTGACAGGAAGTTTAGGATATTGAGCTACACTGGGACAAGACTGATTTGGACAAGGATGAGCTGAGCTGAGGTTGAGCTAGGTTTGGCTGGTCTTGGATCAGAATGAGTCAGCTAGGTCTGGCCAAGGGCCACTAGAAAATAAGTACAAGATGTGGAAACTTAACACCTTGAATCAGATCTCAAAGCCAAAAAGGACCTTGGGGACATCTAGTCCAACCCATATCTGACTAGACATGTCTTCTACAACATCCCTGACAAGTGAGCATCCAGCCTTGGCTTGAGAACAACTCATTTCACTCTGGAATGGCTCTTGTTTGGAAGTTTTCAGAACATCGAGCCTGAATCAAGCCACTTCTTTGAACCTTCTACCCACTGTTCATAGTTCTGCCCTCTGGAGCCAAGCAGAACTGTCTAGTAACACTTCCAAGTGAAAGCCCTTTGAATATTAGAAAATAGAGCTCATGTTCCCCACCTCCAAATCTTTTCTTCTGAAATTTAAGCCATTTTTCAGTCATGTTCAAATCTCCATGACCCCATTTGGGGCTTTCTTGGCAGAGATGCTGGAGTGTTTTGCCACTTCTTTCTCCAGCTCATTTTACAGAAGAGGAAACTGAGGTAAACAGGATTAAGTCACTTGTCCAGGGTCACATAACCAATAAGTGTCTGGGGCTGGATTTGAACTCACCAAAATGTGAGTTCAGGTCCAGCACTCTGTCCACTGTGCCACCTAGCTGCCCCTCTTCTGAAACCAACCCACCCCCAACTTCCTTCTGTCACCACTTGCCACCGTCTCTAGGCCCCTTTCCAACCTAATTGCCTTCTACAGGATGCACCAGTTTCTCATTGTTCTTCCTATAATGTGGCATCTAGACATGGACACAACATCCCAAATGTGGTCTAACCAGGACAGAGGACAGTAAGACAATCATCTCCCTGAAGGATTCATAACCACTTTATGTCATGGACACCTTTAGTTATTTGGTGAAGTCTACCAACTTCTTCCTCCTCAGAAGAGTGCTTTTAAATGAAAAAGATCCAATGTTACATGACAAAACAGGAAAATGACAAATGTTGAAGAAGATGTGGGAAAACTGGAACACTAATTCATTGTTGGTGGAGTTGTGAACTGATCCAACCATTATGGAGAGCAATTTGGAACTATGCCCAAAGGGCTATAAAAATGTGCATACCCTTCAAACTAACAATACCGCTTGTAGGGCCATATCCCAAAGAGATCATTAAAATGGGAAAAGGATCCACATGTACAAAAAATATTTATGGCAGCTCTTTTTGTGGTGATCAAGAACTGGAAATTGAGGAGATGCCCATCAATTGGGGAATGGCTGAACAAGTTGTGGCATATGAATATAATGGAATACTATAGTGCTATAAGAAATGATGAACAGGCGGACTTCAGAAAAACCTGGAAAGACTTACGTGAACTGATGCTGAATGAAGTGAGCAGAACCAGAAGAACATTGCACATAGTAACAGCCATAGTGTGAGATGACTGACTTTGATAGACTTAGCTCTTCTCAGCAATGTAAAGACTCAAAACAATTCCAAAAGACTCATGATGAAAAATGCAGTCCACATCCAGAGAGAGAACTACGGAGTCTGAATGCAGATCGAAACAGACTATTTTCTTTTTTGTTTTGTTTTGTTTTTTTTCTCATAGTTCCTCCCATTCATTATAATTCTTCTATATAACATGACTAATGTGAAAATATGTTTAATAGGAATATATATGTAGAGCTTATATCAGATTGCACACTGTCTTGGGGAGGAAGGAGGAGAGGGAGATGGAGAAAATTTAAAACTTATGGATATGAATATTGAAAACTAAAAATGAATTTAAAAATAAAAGAAAAAAGAGATCAGCACACTCCCTACATAGAAAGCATGTGCTGAGTAAGAGGTTTAGTGAACTCCCCCTCCCAAAAAAAAGAATCCAAAATAAAGCTACGTACTATAAAAAAAATAACTGGGGTGGCTAGGTGGCACAATGAATAGAGCATGGGCCATGGAGTCAGGAGGACCTGAGTTCAAATCCACACTCAGACACTTAACACTAACTGTGTGACTGGGCAAGTCACTTAACCCCAATTGCCCCTCCAAAAAGCAAAAAAAAAAAAGGTAATAATAATAACCAATGACAAAGGAAATCAAAGGTTAGTGAAAATAAAGATGTTAGATGAAAATAAAGATCCAAATTCATGGGCTCCCTAAAACTTGCCCATAGTCACCTTGGATAGGTTAAGAACCACTAAGAACAGGGGAGGCTTGGTGGCACAGTGAATAGAGCACTGACCCTGGAGTCAGGAGGACCTGGGTTTGGATCCAGCCTCAGACACTTACCATGTTTCCCCAATAATAAGACCTATCCCGAAAATAAGCCCTCCCCTTACTGTGTAAGATTCCTCTAAAATAAGCCCTCCCCCGAAAATAAGCCCTATTGAGATTGCTACTGTAGTGAAGGTGATCCCCTGCGCTACACACTACATTACAGTACCCTCTGTATGCACCGTCCCCCCCCCCCCCGGGTGAAACGCACGCTGCGCTCTGAGCTGCATCCAATCAGAGCTGCAGCAGTGAGCGCGTCATCCTGTTCTTCTCCAGTGATTTGCTTATTGAATAAAGGTACATTTTTTTGTTCACATTTACCTGTTTATTAAAATTGCTGTCAATGTTCATTAAAATAAGCCCTCCCCTGAAAATAAGCCCTCTGGTGTTTTTCTGTCCAAAAAAATTAATAAGACTGTGTCTTATTATCAGGGAAACACGGTAACACAAAAACTAGCCATGTGACCTTAGGCAAGTCACTTAACCCCAATTGCCCTCCAAAAAGCCAAAAAAAAAAAAAGAAGCACTAAGAACATTATGCATCTATTAATGCAGAGTAATGTTACATTCGCTTTGAAGATCAAATGGGACATTTGTCAAACATAGCACTGTGCCTGGCACATAGGAGGTCCTTAATAAATGCCTGTTTCCTTCTATCTCTTTTTTTGACTGCTGAGTCATGCTGTTGATTTGGATTAGTCTTCACAAAGACACTTTGTCTTTTCTCAGCACAAAATGTCATGTAGCCACATCTCCTCCATCCCATACTTATGACTATTCATGTTTTTGAAAACTCACATTAATAGGAGTTTATCCAGAGTTACCTACCTCTATGATAAGCTTACATGGTGGTGCTTGGGACTTTGATTCACATCTCCTCGTATATTCATATCTAGCAACCCAAAGTGGGTTTCCCTTCCAGGGGAATCCACACCATAGGATGGTACCATGGAGGATGGGTGGAGAGACAAAGATGCCAGGGAGTTTGCATGAATCCTCTGTTCAGAAAAAAAGAGGTACAACCTGGCAGCTGCTTCTGGAGATGCTGCAGTCATGGTTCCGGAAGAGCCAGAAAAGAAAGTTCTCACTATCAAACTTGGCACAATCCCATGTCTATATGACAGGAAGAGAGAGCCTACTTTGCAGGAGTTACCACCAGGGGATGCTATAGACAATGGCCCGATTGTGTGGTTGTTCAGTCATTTTCAGTTGTGTCAAACTCTTTGTAACCCTATTTGGGATTTTCTTGGGAATGATAATGGAGTGGTTTGCCATTTCCATCTCCAGCTCATTTTCCAGATGAGGAAACTGAGGCAAACAGGATTAAGTGACTTGCCATAGCTAGTATCTGAGTCTAGATTCAAACTCAGGTCTCTCTGACTCCAGGGTCAGCCCTCCATTCACTGCACTTGACAATACTCAATAGTAAAAATTAGGTGACGGTTCCTCTGACTCCAAATCCATGTCATCACTTTTCCACTCTACCACATCCTATGGGTATCCTTCCTAGTTAAGACATACCACTTGACATCAGAAGTGATTCTGGGCAGCCTCAGAGTTCTCTTGGACTCTCAGGGAGCCTTTATTCCCTTAGTTCTTCCCTTCCTGTGGGTTGTAAGGCTAAAGGTCTGATATGTAGATTTGCCCAATGTAATGGTAATGTAATTTGAATTTGAAGATACCTTTGTGTTGACAAAGGTAGCAGGTACTTAGCACTTAGTAATTGATCAAGTCTCTGTTGGGGAAACAGAAGGTATGAACTCCTGTCGAGGGGTTGGCTGAAACAGAAAGCTAAGGTTGTGTGTGTATAAGAAAAGCCCCAGAGAGGAAGAGGCAGAATTTCTTGGGATCAGCATCTGGTGGCAGAGTAGCTACAGAAGAGAGAATGGAGAACTGAGCCAGAATCCTGAGAACTTGTGGTGGTGGAGCTTCTTCTGAACAGGATCCCAGGAGCCTGGAGCCCGGAGCCCAGGTGACTGAAGCATGACTGGGATGCTGAGATGTTGTTTGTTTGTGGCTTGACTGAGCCTTGGATTCCCTGGAGCAGAAATGGTGAAGGATCTGAAAAGGACCAGACCCTGTGAACTTCAGTGTGGAGCAGGACCTACCCAGAAAGCTGGACAAGGAACTGGGAGCTGTCTGCCATTGAACCCAGGTGACAGTCTGGTGAATCCAGGTAGAATCTGGGATGATGGAAGGGGATCCAGGGAATCTAAGAACAGGCCCCAAAGTCAAGATGAAAAGACCTCTCCCTGGATACTGAGTAATGATGAAATTGTAGTTTACTAGTGACCTAGGGGTGGAGGGTCTGTATCTTCTATTGTACTTAGTGATTAATGATACTTAGTAATTGGTTGTTGAATAAGTGATTGAGTTCATTTAAGACTTTGCCCCATGAGTGGAAGATTTTGACTTATACTTTGAGATGATTGTTCTTTGTTCTAAATATTGTGACCACTTTGGTGAAAACTATGTGGCCATTTTAATGATAAGCTGTTTGTGAATATAAGTTGTAATATTGTGATTACTGTACCTTGATTTTCTGTGAATATTTTGCTTTGATTTGTTATGGAATAGAGTGTTCACTATACTGTGTAATCAGAACCTTAAAAGCTGTTCACAGTAGCTTTCTTCTGGAAAGCTGCTTGTGCATGGCATTACACCCACTCAGATTTCACATCAGACGGAAAAACCCCTCCCCTCATTCCCAACCCTGTTCCAGTTCAATTGAGGTCATTTACAAAGGCATAATGGCATATAATTCTTTAATCATGAGAATTTTTTTTAATCAATGTCCCTTGTAAATCATGGAGAGAAGAGGATATAGGAAAGAGATACTCATTTAGTCTAACAGTCTAGTTAGTCTAACATTTAGTCTAATATTTTACAGATGAAGAAATTGAGGACTGGAGAAGGAAAGAATTTGTCTAAGATCACACATGCAGCAGGTCCCTCTTACTACAAATCTTTCCAGTTTACCACCCAAGCAGTGCCTGATCAAGCAGGACACTCCTGCTTTGGAAGAGAGTGAAGACAGGGTGGAGAGGAGAGAAGAGCTCCCCTTTCAACCTCAGATCCCACGTTGGCCCAAGGCCATGCAGGTACTAGCTCACCCATGCCCAGACCGTGGCAGACACAACTCTGCTCAAGATATTAAAACCTAAATATTTATTAGTATGTATTTACAGAGAAGAGGATAAGTGGGAGCCAGTAGCAGAAGTCAGGGAGAGGGGAAGGACAGGACAGACAGACAAACCAGGAAGGCAGACAGACCTGACTATGCTGGAGAAGACACAGACACCATTGGAAGGGACAGGATTTATGTTGCATACTTTAACTACAGCGATTGTAAGACTGGGTGTACTTACAGGGCAGAAACACTAGAGGCGGGTTTTGGGGGAACAGGGCCCAGAGGTCACGAGAGTCCTTGCCTCCTCAGAGAGGTTTCCCACCTCCTCCCCCCACCTCCCTGGAAGGCATCCATCCGCCTCAGCCCACCACCCTCCCTACCGACCCGTTCTCAGGTAGGGGAGCAGGGCCAAGAAGAGACAGAGGGAAGACTGGAGGGCAGCTCAGATGATGCTGGTGGGAGCAAAGACGGGGCCCACACACAGTGTGTCTGCGATCTCCCAGCCGCAGGACAGGGGTTTACACATGTCCTCTGTGTCCTCTTCTGAAGGCAAAAGCCTGCCTCGGACCGCTTCCCTGTGGATGAGAGAGTCCCAGTAATCACAACAATAGCTAGCATTTATAGACCTCTATAAGTTTTACAAAACACTTTCAGCACTGAACATATTAAGGACAGTTATTTTTCACTTATGTCTCACTCTTCGTGGACTCATTTGGGGCTTTCTTGGCAACGATCCTAGAGTGGTTTGTCATTTCCTTCTCCCGCTCATTTGACAGAGGAGGAAACTGAAGCAAACAGGGTTAAATGACTTGCCCAAGGCCACACAGCCAATGTCTGAGGACAGATCTGAACTCATGAGGTGCTGCCTCAATCAAACTGAGACCTCAAAAAAAGATCTTAGCTTAAAAAGCTTAAAAAGACCAAGGTCTCCCACCACATCCTGGTCCTTCTCCAGTCATCCTGATCTATATCTGGCCACTGGACCCAGATGGCTCCAAAGGAGAAAGTGAGGCTGGTGACTCTGCATAGCCCTTTCTCACTTAAATTCAATTCACTTGCACATCATGGCATCACCTCCCTGACGTCATGGTCCTTTTCAAGAATGGAAGATTAATAACAACAGGACAGAATACTTTACAAATATTATCACCAGGGGTGGCTAGGTGGTGCAGTGAATAGAGCACCGGCCCTAGAGTCAGGAGGACCTGAGTTCAAATCTGGCCTCAGACACTTACCACAAAACTAGTTGTGTGACCTTGGGCAAGTCACTTAACCCCAGTTGCCCTCCAAAAAGCAAAAAACAAAAACAAATATCACCATTGAACCCCCATGACAACTCTGTAAGTACTCTTATTGTCTGGGTTTTACAGATGAGGAAACTGAGTCTGAAAGGTCAAGTAACTTGCCCTGAGGCAAGATATGAACTCAGGTCTTCCTCACTCTTGTTCCAGCACCCTCTCCACTGTGATACCTCTCTGCCTAAGGCATTAAGAGTAGGAAGGGACTTGAGCCTCCCAGATTCAGAGCTAGAAGGGCTCATAAGAGTCCATCTATTCTCAGCCTCTTACTCCAGCAGGGAGGTAAATGAGTCCCAGAGGGGAACTGACTTGCCCAAGATCACAAAACTATCAGGTAAGCAGAGACTGGATTCAAAGCCAGTTCCTCTGACTCCAAATCCACTTTACCACTTTTCCACTCTATCACATCCCTTGCGTTATGCCCAGAGTTTAAGACAGTGCCTGACACATAGTAAGCATTTAATAAATGCTCATTGACTGACTGTCATTCTCCGCCTTCGCGTGGTCAGTACCAGGCTGGGACTTTTACCCAGAGTCACACACCTAGTCAGTCAATAACATATATTAAGCTCCGACTGTGTACACTGTGCTAAGTGCCAGACATAAAGAAAAGTGAAAGACAGACCTTGCTCTCAAGTACCTTCTGTTGTGCTGGCTCTGCTGTCTGTATGACCTTAGGCAAGTCATTTCCTCCCTTTTCTGAGCCCAGTGTCCTCAGGTCTAGATTGAGGGGGTTGGTCTAGATTGAGGGGTTAGTCTAGATTGAAGACAGTGGTCTAGATTAAGGGGGTTGGGATAGATGGACTCTAAGGACACTTCCAGCTCTAGGATCTGGAATCCTGTGATCCTAAGCACAGTATGTTCATAAAGAATTTGAGAAGCAAGTGAACCTTTACAAACCTCCATGGAGAGGGGACTCAGAGGGAGCTCCATGGAGAGGGCTCTCATCTGAGCTAAGCCTGAGAACAATGGGGCCAAACTTGAATAGAAAGAAGGGCTAATAAACTGTCCATAAAGATCCTTTTGGGCATATGTTGACTTAGAAAACCACATATTGACATTATCTCTGTTCTGTCCTATCTTTATTTTGTTAACTATTTCTCAATTACATTTTAATCTGGTTCAGTTCAGTCTTTGATACCTCTCCCTTAAAGACTCTTAACAGGCAATGATGATGTTGGAGCATATTCCAGAAATGGAAGAGAGAGTTGGTGAGAAGGCACAGAGCAGAAAATGGAATTTTTACTTCAGGGAACAGATGCATAATCCAAGGGGATGGGAAGATAGATTGAGTGGTTTGCCATTTCCTTCTCCAGCTCATTTTACAGATGAAGAAACTAAGGGCTTAAGTGACTTAAGAGACAGAGACAGAGAGGGAGAGAGGGAGAGTGAAGTGCATCCCAAAAGAAGGAATGAGACTCTGCCCTGGTCAGACTACATTTGGGGTGGTCTCTGGAAATAGTGTTTTAGGAGGGATATAACAAATAGGAGAAGTACAGCATCTGAGAATGCTTCTCCTGGAAAATAGAAAGCTTTGCAGGAACAAATATTTGGAGGATTGTCATAGGGAAATGGGATAACTCCCTTCAGTGGGGTAACGTCCCCATGGAGCTATCCAAATGCTGAATGAGTTCCCACTCACTGGAGGTCTTCAGTTCCTGGTGAAAGATGTTATAAAGGGGCTTCCTGGTACAGGTTGGACTAGATGCCCTCTAAAGTCCCTTTGAATGCTGAAATTCTATAATTCTGTCCAGAGTCACTGATCTAAGGACAATACACTGAATTAGTGTTTGATAGAGCCAGGACGGCTGCTCCCTAGTAAGGGCAGATATTTTGCACCAGCTGCCTCTCCACCCCAACCCCAAGCCTCTTACCAGGTGACTCTAGACATGGCGTAAGTAGTCTGGCAGGTTTGGCGCCCACTGCAGGAGGTTGGCGTGCCCACGGTATAGGCTCCCATGTTCTCAAAGATGAGCCAGTCACCAGGCTGCAGCTCTGGTAGCCAGAGGCCCTCAGCCACATGGTCCAAATCATCACAGGTTGGGCCCCAGAGGCTGCTGCTATATACACGCTGATCTGGAGATGGTTTCTACAGACATAGGGGAGGAAAAGGCACAAGTCACTAGAGAGGTCCACCATACCCCTACTCAGGACAAAGACCAAACAACGGACCTGGTAGATGATGGAGACAACCAAGTCAGCCCCACTGAAGCCCAGAGAACTTAGAGACAGGAGAGTGGACTGGAAAGACCTCTCAATTGAGTCAGCATCACAGACCTAAAGTAGAAGGGACTTCAGAGGGCTCCTCATTTTGCAGATGAAGAAAATTGAAAAGAAGGAAAGCATTTATCAAGTGTTCACTATGTATAAGGACTGCACTGAGGGCTAAAGGGGCAGCTAGGTGGTACGGTGGATAAAGTGGCAGGCCTGGGGTCATGAAGATTCCTCTTTGTGGGTTCAAATCAGGCCTCAGATACTTATTAGCTGTTTGACCCTAGGCAAGTCATTTAACCCTGTTTGCCTCAGTTTCCTTGTCTGTAAAATCAGCTGGAGTAGGAAATGGCAAACCCCTCCAGTATCTCTGGGGAAAAAAAAAACTAAATGGGGTCATGAAGAGTCAGACACAACTGAACAACACAAAGGGGGCTAAAAATACAAGCAGAAAGCCAGACAAGACAGTCTGACTGACCTCAATGAGCTTATATTCTAATGGGGGAGATGCATACAGGAAAGATCAATTGCAGAAAAGATGGAAAGGCTCCAGGGTCTGTAAGACACATTACTGGGAAAGGGGGATCTTGGTGAGATGTGGAAGAGTAAGGCTGGGACTATTGGAGTACATCCACTGGGGTCCCACTGAAGTATGGTGGGTTCCACCCTCCTCTGGGTAAACAGGATTCAGGCTGAGGCTGAGGCTTAGTGACATGCCCAAGATCACACAATTTTATAAGTGGCAGAGGCAAGATCAATAGAACCAGGACAGCTGCTTCCTAGTAACGACCTCTCATTCCAAATGTGGTGGTCTTTTCACCAAACCATCATGGGCATACCTGCCTCCCAACCCTCCCCAACACACACACACACACACACACCAGCTCTTACACTCACTAGCATCATGACCCTGGACACTCATTTCTCCAGTCCTCCTGCTCCCCAAGTGTAGAAGAGACAGATACAGCAACTGATGACCAAAGTCCTTTCTAGTTTACAATCCTATGTCTGGCCCCACCCATGTACCCAGCCTACCTTATTTCCATTCTTTTCAACAGAAAACCTCTTTTCTCATAAGAGCCAGCTTATATAACAAAATCACAAAATTTCAGAGCAGGAAGGGACCTCAGTGACCTTGTAAACCCAATTTAGACCCCAAAAAAGAATCCTCATTATAGTCCACCCAACAAATGGTCATTCAGCCTTTGCTTAAAGAACTCTGGTAGGGAGAAACCCCCTATCTTCTTCAGGATCCCATCCCACTTCTCTAACTTTTAGGAATTGCTTCCGTGTCAGCAAACCTAGATTTATCACCCATTGCTCCAGGTTCCAATCTCTGGGGCAAGAATTGGGGAGAAAGAGAAAGCACATTTTACAAATATTTCATTTGATTCTCACAACCCTGGGAGGTAAATGCTATTATTATCCCCATTCTACAGTTAAAGGAACTAAGGCAACCAGAGCTTAAATGACTTGCTCAAAATTACACAGCTGCCAAGTGTCTGAAGTCAAATTTGAATTCAGGCTTCCTGAATCCAGGTCCAACATTCTATCCACTGCACTCCCTAGATGCCTAGAACAAGTCTAATCCACCTTCCAAATGGCAGACCTTCAAATATCTGGAGATGACTCATGCTCCACCTGAAGTCTTCTCTTCTCCAGGTTAACCATCCCCAGTTCTATCAGGATTGTCATATGGCACGATCTGAAGGTTCCATGCCAGCCTGGTGTCCCTCCTCTGGATGTGCCCCAGTTTACTAATGCCCTTCCCAAAGTGCATTTCTGCCTTCCAACGTCCATTCTTTCTTTGCATACATCAGGTATATTCCCACCTCACCTCAGATTTCCTCCTACCAGG
The DNA here is from genome assembly GCF_028583685.1 of Petaurus breviceps papuanus. Classification (NCBI taxonomy): domain Eukaryota; kingdom Metazoa; phylum Chordata; class Mammalia; order Diprotodontia; family Petauridae; genus Petaurus; species Petaurus breviceps. Next base: position 10,321,454 of record NW_027187338.1, on the reverse strand, counting down.
GTTAGACTACTCACCACCAGCCTGACCCGAATCCTACTCACTAATTTATCTGAGCTCTCAGGTACAGCCTTAGAGTAAAAGATGAAGTCACAGATTAAGTATCACCACCAAGGACTATGATGGTAAATGTTTAACCACCAGATGTCAGGGAAGGGGAAGTGGGAGGGGGGCAGAGAATGTATATGTGATAAACTTTTAAGCCTCTACAGCCAACAAAATAATAAATTAAGCCCTGATTTGTTACATTTGCTGGTTTTGAAGGTGAAAATGTTCACAATGAAAATTTAACAATCAGCTCTCTGAAGCCATTTGAGCAGGCTCTAGCATATCCCTGACCCTATCAGAATTACGATCTAGGTTGTCTTTTAGAAGACTTCCTCATCAGATTCAGTGTGTATCTGAACATTAATCCCTTGACAAGCAGGGATGGCACCAAGAAGACAACCAGACAGCCAAAGAAAGACATGAAAGGGGAAGTTAGGTGGTGCAGTAAATAGAGCACTGGCCCTGGAATCAGGAGGACCTGAGTTCAAATCCAGCCTCAGGCACTTGACACACTTACTAACTGTATGACATCTGGCAAGTCACCCCCAATTGTCTTGCCTTCCCCCCTCCAAAAAAAAAAGAAAGACACGAAGATAAACACAATCTCCCCAGACAATCTCCCCATGAGGAAAATTTGTCCTCCTTACACATACCTAGCAAAAATGTGCCTGCTCCAACAAAGCCATGGATATTTATTGTTTTTAGTGTGTCATGTGTTTGCTATGATTCTACAATTATTTATCTCAGTTGTTCCACCTGTAACCTGTGGTCTAGCTCCTCAAACTCTAAACTATTGTGGACTGTGTCCAATCTTGAGGCCTCTCCAAAAGTCATTCCTCTGGCTCATACTGCCCCTCCTTCAGAACAACCTCTAGGAAATTTCAGAATATAGCTCAAATATAGCTCATGTCTAGGGTTATGAATGAAATTAAGATAAGTGGAGACACAAAGTATTGGTAAGGCTAGCAATTACCAGTAAACAGGTTCTCTCAAGCTCCTCAGCAAGTCAAAGAAGAAGACAGCTTTCTTTGACAGATAAAAGGAGGGGCATCCAGATTAGAAAGCAGCATCATAGATGGGGAAACAGTATGAATGGTTACAAAGCTTGTAGCATTCACAAGTATGAGGAACAATATGATTGACTGGAAATTGGGAATTAGGGGCTAGAAACAGCCCTTCTATTCAATAAATTCAATTCAATAAATATTTATTAAGCACTTACAACGTTCCAGGCACTGTACTAGGTGCTGAGGATACAAAAAGAGGCAAAAGATAGTCCCTGCCCTCAAGGAGTTTACAATCTAACAAGGGAGACAGCATGCAAATAAATATATACAAAATAAGCTATTGTAATGGAAATGAAAATGTAAAGATCTTCCCTTCCCCTAGGCCCTTTGATAGGCTTCAGAGACTCTGAGAACCTTCCTTGATTTGAAAATATACTCTGCCTCCTAATAGGCTGAATGTGGTCACATGGAGCCTGTGGCAGGAGGCTTGGTTTTCAGAAATGCCCACAGCTTGACGCTGTGTGATTGGGCAGTGGGTCAAGAGGGTGGTTACATTCTATGACCCAGGGGAAGGCTATATAATCCCTGATGTGAGGCTTTGCTTTGGGGCTCACTTTGAGAAGTGTTCTGTGATTTGATCAGATGAGACTCTGGGAAGCTGATGTTGAGAGCCCCCCTCTCCCCCCTTTGAAAAACCCAGATATTGATTTGGTATGGATGTAATGGTTGGACAGTTTGGAAACCTGTCTACTTGATCTGTTTCTCTGTCTTGATAATTCTGTCTGTATACTCTGAAGTTCGGGGTGCTGACCTTTTTCCCCTGAACTAGGTAAACTATATATATATATATATATTTGACTGATTAAAGTAAGCTTGTTAACCAATTTTGAGTTGCTTTCCTTTAGCAAAGCATATCTAAGAACCTGTGTTGGCAGCCACCCTGGGGACGCTGGGGTGCTTGCTGCTACAGCTATATACAAGAAAAATGGGAAATAATTAAGAGGGAAAGCACTGGAATTAAAAAATGTTCATTGTATGAGTCCACTTGCAAGGACAGTTTAGCAATAGTGGACCAGACTTCTTTGGATAACAGACCAAATTCCCTAGTGTTCATCCTTCAAGAATCATAGATTTCCTTGAGGCAAGAATAGAACAGCAATTAGCAAGAGAACTGAACTTCTAAACTTAACTCAGAGTCAATGAATGATTGCAGAAAAGCTAAATTTCCAAACTTAACTCTAAGACAAATGAAACATTACTTCAGCAGTTACAAAACCATTGGCAATGATACAGAATGAAATCAATTACAAAATAGAATCAATTTGATTTTCCCAATTTTGACTAGATCTCTATCAATGTGGAGGAAAGGGTCTTTTGTTCCTGTATAACACTCAAGGTAAAATTGTGTATACTGGGCATAGGATAGCCTTTATTCTAACCCACAGAAAATACAAAGACAACATACTTACTTACTGTGATTCATTATGTTATCCTCCAAGTTCATAATGCTAACCCTATCATTTGTGTTCCTTTTGGATGGGAAACTTGAGATAGCTAGGAAAGAAACCTTCAACATTCCAATGAGAAGAGTGTATCCCCCTGTCTGAGAATGGACGGGTTTGGGATATCTGAGCCATTTCCAGAAACTGGGATGGAAATACCTAAGCCAGGTATACCTAGGACCCCATATACACTCCACAGCAGGGCCCATATGCACATGCGTGGGACTTCAGTCCTGGGGGCTGCCTGGAGTTCAGTCAGTCTGGAGGATCAGCCAGGATCTGTGCCTCTGCAGAGGACTTAGAGAGCATCCCTAAGATGGAGAAATCCTTCCCAACCTAGGCTCTAAGCTGGGAAGCCTGATCTGAGCCCTTCCAAAAGGTCAGATAGCAACCTTTCTTAATCTCCTCATTCTGTCCAGCTTCTAGTCTATCCCCTTGGAAATCTTTCCCAGGTGTCCCCCCAACAAAGAGAGGGGGATATCTCAACCTTGCCTGGACATCAGGGAAGTAATACAGGTTTTTCACCTATCTTTACTTCAGTCAGCATGGCCAGCCCATCTTCCTTTTCCAATCTCCATCTTTTATGCCTCTTCTGTATAATTTTTTATAAGTTGTATTATTTTATGCATTATTTTTAAGTCACAGTCATCTGAGTGTATTCTGTCCCACTGCTTCCACTATTCTGAATCTTCTCATTGTAACAAAGAAAAATAGTTAATCAAAAACTATTGATAACATTGATCCCATTTCACAATAAATGCAGCTGCTTTTCTCCACAAACTAACTTCTTCCTACCTCTCCAGTCTTACACTTAACTCCTTTTCACACACTCTGTTGTCTGGTGATACTGAATTACTTTCTTCTGTTCTTTCTCTCTTCCACTCTGGTCACTGACCTCTCTGGCTTCCTTTAAGAGCCAACTAAAATCTCACCTTTGGCAGGTAGCCTCTTAATTCCAGTGCTTTCCCTCAATTATTTCCTATTTTTCCTTTGGCTTGCTTTGTATATATTTGTTTGCATGGTATCTCTCTCATTAGATTGTAAGTTTCTGGAGGGCAGGGATTCTCTTCTGCCTCTTTTGGTATCCTCAGCACTTAGCACAATGCCTAGCAGAGGGTAGGTGTTTAATAAATACAGACTGAATTGAATTTTGCATCTCCTTGCCTTAGTACAGGCTGTTTTCCAAGCTAAGAACATTCTGCCTCTTAACTTTCATCTCTTAGAATCCTTGGCTTCCTTTTAAGACTCACCTAAGTGCCACCTCCCTACAAAGGTCTTTCTACATCAGCTAGAACATACCCCATGAAGGTTATTGTGATCAGAGCAATATATATCAGAGTCCCTCATCTCCAATGTAGACTGGGCTAGTTCTTTTCCTTAAAATGTATTGAAAGCATCCTCCAGACTTAATTGACTCAGGAGACTGAAGACTTGGAACATTGACATCAATGCTCCAGAGTGCCATAAGAGAGAGTGAAGAGGCTCCATCCATCTGACTTTTTTCCTCTAAGTGATTTATTTGATCCCAGAATCCATTAAGATTTGTGTATGTCTATCTGTTCTGGCCTGTAGCCCTAGATAACACTCCCTCAAGCCTTTGCCTCACTCCTGAGTCACTCCTGAGTCTTTCACTTCTCTCCTCCTCACTCCTGAAAGACTCACTCCTGAGTCTTTCACTTTTCTTCTTCTACCACTAGGCCAAGCAACTGTGGCCCCCATACTAAAAGAATTGGCCATACTAAATCTGATATGGTCTTAACCTTGGGAGATTAAGATATCTGGTTCATATCTCCTTGTCCAGTTTTATAGTTCCCCTGCTTTGATAAAGGTCACCTTCCATTCCCTTACTATCCTAGACCCATTGACACCACCCAAGTTAATGATCAGGAACTCCACATGGGAAGCACAGGTCTTGGTAAACCTAACCTTTCCACCTCTTAAGTGACCACCTCCACAAGCGTTAACACTGGGCCTCATCACAGTGTGGTGATGACCCTGTTGTCCTGAAAAGTATGCCAGCAGAAGACAAATTCTGACAGGCTCAGGGTACTTATAGGCTGTGTCTGTGACCCAAAGGCCAGGTTTAGAAAGCTCACCAAAAATGAGTTGGCCACCAGATGGATTCATTCACCACAGCAACCCATGGAACCAAGAAAAAATACAAAATGTCCCCAGTCCAATGAGGCCCCCTTCTGCTTCTGCAGTGATGGTGTCAGAATGGCAGAAGGGGGCAGGACTAATACAAATCACATGGTTTGTAGACCATCTATAAAATATTAATTGAATTCCCAGGCTCTGAATATGAGATTCCTCATTCGACAGCCAAAAAAAATTATATACTACTGGAGGAACTGAGCTAAGTCAATAGAGGCATGTTGGCTATTGACACAAGACAGGACATAGAAGGAAGCTTCTAGGAGGAAAGACAGCTCATAAACTCTGCCTGGAGGAGCAAAAATAAAGGTGCCCCCAGAACCAGCTTCAACAAGTATGTCTCCAAAGTCAAGGAGAAATCTCGTTTCATGGGACATTTGCTTTTCTCCTCTTGAAGGTTTCACAGACAATATAAACAAAGGTCAGCCAAGGAGATGAATGTGGCAGTTTGCTGTGCCTACTTTTGATACTAATAGCTAGCATTTCTACAGTGCCTACTATGTGCCAGGCACTAAGCTAAATGCTTCTTACAAATATTATCTCCCTTGACCCTCACAGCAACCTTAGGAGATAGGTGCTATTATTATCCCCATTTTATAGTTAAGGAAACTGAGGTAAAGTGACTTTCCCAGGGTCACACAACTAGTAAGTAACTGAGACAGGATGCGAACTCAGGTCTTTCTGAATTCAGGCCCAGCATTCTATCCACTACCACCCACTGCCTCTACTGCAGAAGTCAAGAGGTAGAGAAATCCTAAGAGGAACTCAGCAACATCATCAGACCAAGTTAACATGTAATCAGATTCCTGGTGATGTGGATGTGAGCAAAGGGGAAGACAGCAAGGGGAAAAAATGGCAGAAAATGTCTTTGTTCATCAACTAGAAAGGCCCAAGACCTCTGGACTGCTCCAAGATCTCCTACCAATGTATCATGAGAATTTGCTTCCAGAAGAGAACAATGAGGTATTAGATATGGTGAGGACCAAACAACATCACAGAACATGAAACTGCCTATTTGAACAAAGAGAAGATGAATTCAGATGTGGTGACACTGGCCTGTAATCCCTAGACACTGAGGCTAGAGTTGAGAGATGCAGCAGGGCTAATGCAAAACAGGTGACCACAGTTAAGGAGGGAGGGAGGGAGGGGGAGAGAGAGAGAGAGAGAGAGAGAGAGAGAGAGAGAGAGAGAGAGAGAGAGAGAGAGAGAGAGGGTGAGCTGGTAGGAAGGAAGGAAGGAAGGAAGGAAGGGAGGGGGGGAGGGGGGGAGGGAGGAAGGAAGGGAGGGAGGGAGAGAAGAGAGAGGAGGGAGGGAGGAAGGATCAGTTAGCAGTGTGGGAGTTATGTCTAAATCAGTTGGGTGCAATTCAACTTCACATTCTCAGAAAGATTATATAGAGGTGAGAAACAATTTTGAGAAAGAACTGCCTACATTCATTGAGGGCACTCAAGGTACAAACAAGCAATCACAAAAGATTTTCTCCAGCATAACCCACAACTGTGTACCGAGTAAAAGATCACACTGTATTTCATGTATGTTCTTTTTTTAAAGTATTTTACTCAGAGGGTGGTCAAAAAAGTTTCCATTTCATATACAACAAAATATTAATCATAGCACTTTTTGTAGTAGCAAAGAATAATAATAGCTCAGATTTATATAGCCCTTTAAGGTTTGCAAAGCATCCTGCTATCTCATTTGGTTCTCACAATAAACAAGGGAGGTAGGCACTATTATTTTCCCTATTTTACAGATAAGGAAAGTGAGGCTGAGAGAGTTAGTTGTAAAGTCAGTAAGTTGCTGGGTCAGGATTCAAAGAACTGGAAACTAAGGAATGGCTAAAACAAATTAAACTAACTGTCTAAACAAATTCTGATATAATGGATGTAATGGAATAGCCCTGTACTGTAAGAAATGATGACTTCTATAAAGACTAAAGAGAAGGATGGAAAGACCTCTATGAACAGATGCAGAGTGAAGCAAGCAGAATCAGACAAGGTCTACTGAATGACTACCACAGTGTAAATGGAAAGACAAAACAGAATTGAACATTGTGTGATTATAATGACTAAACATGGTCTGAGAGAAGAAAGGAGGAAATATGCCTTCCTTCCTCTGTAGAAGTGGTGGACCATGGGTGTGGGACATTACGTATATCATCAGACTTGGTGAATATATTGGTTGGTTTTTTTGAATTGCCTTTTTGTTCCCTCTTTTTTAAAATTCTTTGTTACAAAGGAATGGCTATCTGCAAGGGGGTGGGGGAAATATATTTGTAATTTAAGGAAAGGCAAAAATAAAAGATACCAGTATTTATTTTTGTCTTGGCAAAATAAAACTGAGGCTCTCCTCCAAGACAATGCCTCCTATGTACATAATACAAGATTCCTTGACAGATGCAACCAGAGATAACTTTGTTCAATGATCTACTGAATAGGAAGCCACACAGCACACACAGAGACCACTGATGGTTATTCAGAATCCAAAGAATCTGAATTCAATTCCTAATTCTGGTGTGTGACCTTGGGCAAGTCACTCAGTCTTTCTAGGCTTCAGCTTCCTTGTCTGTCAAACGGAGGGGTTGGAATATATGACCAAGGTCCCTTCCAATCATATATATGTGATCCTATGATCAGTTTTGTAGTGAAAAGATTAAAGACCAGTTCTCTGCTGGCAGAGGTCTTTAGCATGTGTCTCCAGGAACCTTTGGAAACAGTAAGTTTCCTGGCACCAATGCCCCAGGACAAAGCCTGTCCACTCTTTTCTTGGTTTAAGGAGGAAAAGTCAAGAGACAGAATGGAGGTTGGAGAGATAGGCTAAGAGAAGGAAAGATGAGGTAAGCTAGAAAGTTCTGTGATTTTGAAGAGCTACAAGTAAGGGTGTATATAGGTAAACATTTAACAGCGGACTCTCCAGAAGAAGAAGAAAAAAGTACAAAGGACAAACTTTAAACTTTAATCTGCATTATTAACACTTTCTGAAGTCTAGACAATCAACAAAACAATAAATCAGACTGATTTTTTGGAATCACCGATTTCCAAGATGTAAATGCTCACACTGAAAATTTAACCATTGTCTGTCTAGAAGCCAGTTGGGTCCAATTAGGTCCAGCATACCCCAGCTACAACTGTGATTGCCACCTCCATTGTAGATATCAAGCAGAGCTTAAAAGAGGAAGTTGGCCAAAGACGCTCACCTCTTTTGGGCAGCATACAAATGGAAGATTCCCTATAGATAGTGAGTTCCTTCAAGATGCTCCCATACATGGATGATCTCATGCTGATTGCATCAAGGTCCATAATATCTTCACAGTACTTCTTTAATGAGATCCACAACCACTATTGCCTAGATTGTGACATGCAGCTGGCTAGATAGCCCATTGAGTTGAACCATCAGTACCCATACTGTGGTCAGGCACTGAGTATGGACAATAGGTGAGGTCAAGGATGACAACTATGAGTTGTATTGTACTTGAGAAATTGAGCCACACTTCTGATAATTCAATCTTTTTTAACCCTAATATTTAACTCTAATAATAGAAACAATGGGTGGCAACATAAATGGAGCAGAGCCTGGAGTCAGGGAGACCTGAGTTCAAATCCTGCCTCAGATACTTAGTACTGTGAGACTCTGGGAAAGTCTGCCTCAGTTTCCTCAACTGTAAAGATCAAGATAATGGTAATACCTATCCTGCCCAGGTTATTACAAGAATAAAATGTGATAACATCTGTAAAGTGCTTTTCAAAATTTAAAACACTATGTAAATGCTAATTCATGTTAAAGGTCTTTTGGTAATGCTGCAACGAGTCATACATGAACACCACAATTTCTGGCAAATCACAATTGAAGCAGAAGGACTGTTGGATTTAGAATCAGGAGCCCTGGGTTCTGGCTCTGCTATTTACTAACTATGGGATCTCGGACAGGTCATATAAACTTTTGGGGGTTCAATCTCCTTGTTTGTAAAATAAGGTTAGACAAAATGACTTCTAATATCCCTTCAACTTCTAGGTCAGTGACCTAGGTCAGATGACTTTTCTCATCTCTGGGCCTCAGTTTCTCCATCTGTCAAATGAAGGTGTTGGACTAGATTGCCCCTGAGCTCCCCCTTCCAACTCAAAGTCCTGGAGCCCTTTGATATAATAGTTATGTTCCTGAGCAGCTGAGGAACAGACTTCATCCAGTTAAAGCAGCTCAGCAATGCCAGATCGGAGATAGTTGCTCAGGCAGTTAATTCTATCCAAGCTTCAACAGTGCTATCAGGAGCACTGAAACATTAATAATGTTGACATTGAGCTGAGGACTTGAGTTTTAGATAAGAAATCTTGGTCTGGATAATCAGCTAAGATTGAAAAACCAAAACTGCTTCAAGTGACATATGTCTAATTTTCATCTCACCTTCCACACAAAGCAGGAACCCCCGCCAAGACAACTGGGTCAGGTAATCATCCAGCTTCCTCTTTCTATGACAGGAAACCCCATACCTCCCAAGGTCACCTATCCCATCTGTGCCCATCTCTGGCTATTAGCTCTTATTTCTACTGAGCCAACATGTGACTCTAGAGGGTTAGCAGAGTGCTGGACCTTGAGTCAGGAGGAGGTAGAGTTTACATGCCATTTTTCATACTCATTAACTATACAGCCACAAGAACATCACTTAACCCTTATCTGTAAAATGAGGAAAATAGTAAAGTTATATATCCTATATCACAGGAGTGTTCTTTGGATCAAACAAACTAATGTCATAAAGCACTCTGTAAAACTGCTTTTTAAAAGTCAGAATAAGTATTATTCGTTATTATCAGTATATTTTATTGATTGTAATAAATATTATAATTATAGCACTATTGATATTTATTATTATTAGATTGTTTATGATTGGTTTAAATAGTCTTTTTTTCTTTCCCTCATCATCCCAACCCTGAAAGCCCCAAAAGAATAAGCAACATGATGTTAAATTGCTTGGAGAGTTTTTATGTAAAGAGAGTCAATCTTTCTCTGTCTCCCCAAAGTAGGGATGTCTGATAAAGAGTGACCCTCACAGCATAAATTTACCAGATGGCTACCCAGTCAACTTATTAGGATCCCCCCAAACCGAAGCAATGACTATTTCTGAACAATGAGCCTCCAGTGAATGACCTCAAATCCTGTTAAATCACTGGCCTCCCTACAGGTTTTGCCTGGGGACCATGCAGGAAGCAATTGCTAGCACTCCAGGAGTCAGAATGTGTGATGGTCATGGTGAGACACATTGCATCTGGTGAACCAATTACTCTATCCCTTCTCCCTTTTACCTCTGAGTGGATGGGGAGTTGAGGGCTCAGCAGGGGGGAAAAGGCTGTTAAGAAACTCAGAAGTTTTAAAGCTAAAGCTATTCATTTCAAATGTCTGCTTTAGTCCATGTATTATCTCTAACCCATAAGTCAGTAATTCTTTCAAGTCACACAGAGTTGAGGAGACTAGAATCTTTTTTGCTTTTTTATTGGGGCTTTTTTTTGTTTGTTTTGGGGGGGGGGGTTTGGAGTGGTAATTAGGGTTAAGTGACTTGCCCAAGGTCACAGGGCTAGTTTTTTGTGTTAAGTGTTTGAGGCCACATTTGAACTCAGGTCCTCCTGACTCCAGGGCTGGTGTTCTATTCACTGTGCCACCTAGCTGCCCGAGACTAGAATCTTAATGGCAATGGGAACATGAGCCAGCCACAAGTCATTGCTGGACTATTTTATATCCTGAACCAGATGAGACAGAATCTGGCCCAAGGTGGTCTGCACATGCACAAAGGGATTCCAGATGACTGGAGGAGAACATGAGGCTGAGGACTTTGCACAGTTCTGCCTCAGTCAAACCCAGTTCATGCACAAATCAAGACGTCACCCTTGCAATCCCATTGGTCCCTTCAAGAAAGAAGGGACTCTGGACGTAGACAAGATCCTATACACTTGTGCTGGTAATTCATGGCTTGGAATGCCACCTGGTGGCTTTTGCAGAGAGTGCACTATGGCTAGCCATTCTTTGGACAATGTTTTGCCTGCCTTTGGAGCTAGTCAAAAGCAAATGAACCCAAGGAAAGGAACATTCCTGCTCTACACTCACTATTAAGAGGATGCAGCCTGTGTATTGGAAAGAGTACTAGGCTTGTAGTAAGAAGACTCGAGTTCAAATCCTGGCTCTTATAATCGTTGGCACTGTCCAACAGCTCAACATCAGAAACTGAAAAGATTTTACTAGTAGAAATGATATTCAGGGAGAGGTATTAATGTCTAATTTATGGCTACCCACTAAGGACCAGGGGATCTTCCCAGCTGACTTGCAGCTGAAAGTTTCCCTGTGCCATATCTCCCCATTAGAACATGAGCTCCTTACCTGTCAGATTTGTGGAGAGGGAAAGACTTTATGACTAAACAAGAATTAGAGAACATTATAAAATGTAAAATGGATAATTTTGACTACATGAAATTAAAAAGCTTCTATACAAACAAAACCAATGTAACCAACATTAAGAGGGAGGTGGGAAATTGGGAAAGAATCTTTACCACCTATGTCTCTGACAAAGGACTCATTTCTAAAATATACAGAGAATTGAGTCAGATTTATAAGAATACAAGTCATTCCCCAATTGATAAATGGTCAAAGGATATGAACAGGCAATTTTCAGAGAAAGACATTAAAGATATCTATAAGCACATGAAGAAATGCTCTAAATCACTATTGATTAGAGAAATGCAAATCAAAACAACTCTGAGGTACCACATCTCACCAGTCAGAGTGGCTAAGATGACAAAACAGGAAAATGACAAATGCTGGAGAGGATGTGGCAAATTGGAACACTAATGCATTGCTGGTGGAGTTGTGAACTGATCCAGCCTTTCTGGAGAGCAATCTGGAATTATGCCCAAAGGGCTATAAATACTTTCATATCCTTTGACCCAGCAATACCACTCCTAGGGTTATATCCCAAAGAGATCATAGAAGTGGGAGGAATACCCATAGGTACAAAAATGTTTATAGCAGCTCTTTTTGTGGCGGCAAAGAATTGGAAATTAAGGGGGTGCCCAAACAAGAAGCAGACGGTCTTCATATTTACCTGGAGAGGCTTATACGAACTGATGCTGAGTGAGAAAAGTAGAACCAGGAGAAATTTGTACACAATTACAGACACAACGTATGTGTGATGTCCAACTTTGATAGACTGGACTCTTCTCAGCAATGCGGTGATATAAGTCAATCCCAAAAGACTCATGATGGAGAGAAATGTGTGCATCCAGAGAAAGAACTGAGTTTATATCCAGATGAAAGCAAAATACCTGATCTTTTTCCTTTTCTTGTTTGGTTTTATGTCCTCTTTACCACTTTTCATTCCATCTTATACAATCCGTGGATGTATAACCTGACTAATGTATAATGTGAAAGTATTTACAGATCCTATACTTGACTATATGCCTCCATGGGGGGAGGGGAGGGAGGGGGACAAAATGTGAAACTCAAGGAATTGTGGAATTGAATCCTGTAAACTAAAAGTAAACAAATTAATTTTTAAAAAAATTTTAAAAAAGAGAACGTGAGCTCCTTGAAAGCAGAGACTATCTGATTCTTCAGAGGTTAAAGTAGTGCTTTTTACATAGTAAGTGCTTAATTCATGCATTATTCATCCATTTAGGCAAGAATTAATAGGTCACATTTCAACAGCACTTTAAGGGAGTGAGTTGAAATAAAAAGAACCAATGGACTTGGATTCAGAAGACCCAGGTTTGAGTCCAGACTCTCACTGACTCATTGTGTGACTTTGGGCAAGTCACTATCCTTCTCTGGGTGGGCCTCAGTCTCCTCATCTATAAAAGGAAGGGTTAGGTTAAATACCCTCTGAGGTTCCTTCCAGTCCTAAATCTATAAGCCTATAGCCCTGTGGAAGGAAATGAGTATTAAGGGGATTAAAGATTATCTCCAAATTCTTTTTCAGTCCTAAGCATCCTTTGTCTCTAAAACTCTATGATTTGTAAGGTACTTTCTTCATGTCAGCCCTGGGAGGGAGCTAGTCCAGGCATCATTATTTGCATTTTACATATGAGGAAATTAAGGATCAGGTGATCTGCCCAAAGTCACACAACTAGCCAGTATTAGTACCAGACTCTCCCAGGTCTCCTGACTACAGCTCCAGCCATGTTTCTAGTATATATGCTGCCTCTCAAGTTTACAAAGTTTATGTATGATATTATACATCCCTCTGACCCTCCCCCAAAAGGCTCTGCTATGAAATAAACAGAAATAGGGGGACCTCTTCCTAGGGACTACAGTGGTTAGATATTCTGTGGCAGCATCTCTATCAAGGAACCTGGCTGGAATATTTTGTTTCTCTTATTATTTCTGCCTAAGTGAAAAAGATTTTTTAAAAGTTAACTTTATTAAAGGAAAAAAATAGCCTCCCAGCCTATCCCATTTACCTTCTGCAAGATGGGCATGGGACAAGCGTTGTCAAAGAAGACACAGTTGAAAGCTCCATAGACACCCTCAGAAATGTGGTACACGATACTCTTGGGAGAGGCCCCGTCTTCCTCTGTGAAGGGGAAGGGCAGAGGGTCAAGGGAGAGCAGTCAGAACTCTGGTCAGGGAAATTCCCTAGGCCTTCCTGGAGTTAGGGCAATGATGGATCCCCCTCCCAGTAGGCTATCCCTACAGGCTGACCAGGTTCCTTGCTCACCAAGAGACCAGGCCATTGCTAGTCACCTCAAAGGGAGAGGAAGCATAGCGTAGGAGAAACGTCAATGAATCTTCAGCCCTGGGTTTGAATCCCAGTTTTGCAATAGACTACCTGAGTCACACTGGGCAAGTTGTTTTATGTCCCTGGGCCTCAGTTTTCTCTTCTGTAAAATGGAGAGGTTGGACTAGAATTACATGGTCTCTAAGGTCCATTTCCTGAGAGATTATGGAAATATCCCAGAGCAGTGAAAAAACTGCTAGATTTGGAGTCAAGGACCTGGGCTTGAATGCCAGCCCTGCTTATTATCTTTAGGACTATGGGCAGCCTCTCAGGGACTTAGTTTCCTCTTTTTGTAAAATCAAAACTGTTAGACTAGATGCTCTCTGAGGTCCCTTCCAGGTCTAATGCCATGATCTGATAATATTTCTAGCTTTAAATCATGTGATGCTATGGGTTGAGGATAGGCAAAGAGAAAAGCACATCCTCCTTCACTCCAGGCATATGCTCTGTATACTAATATATTCTAACTAGTATATTCTAATACCCTTTGGTATCAATTATCTTGAGCTTCACAATATGCTTGGGAGGCAGGGGGAAGAAAAGGGTTAGAATCCCAAAACAGCAGAAGCAGAGTCTCCCATTTCCTCTACCAGGTCTGGGTCCCCATGATCAGAACGCTTCTTCCCATCTTTGCCATGCCAGTTCCCACAAATCCTCCAAAAGCCTGCCCAACAGCTACCTCCACCAGGCAGCCTTCCCAAATTAATCCCAGCCAAATCCAAGCATTGTTGTCATCTCACATCCCTTTGCATGTGGTTGGTGTATTCTGTTCACACTCTTGAAATCATGCCTGCAGACAAGACCAACTAGCCTGAGAGGAGTCTGCCAAGGGCAGGGGCACGAAGTTTCCCTGGCCATCTCCCCACCATCCAAACCCCCACCCAACTTACCATCCAAGCCAACCTGATCTGATGGAACTTCCTTCTTGGCAACAATCCTGATGGCCAAGGTAAAGGCAGAAGCCACGTAATAACGTCCAGGCTCAGCCAGAATGTCCACTCCACAGCCTTCAGGAAAGTACATGTCCAAGGCTGAGTTGATCACAGAAGCCATCTGGGACCAGGAAAGGAAGAAAAGGGAAAGGGTGAATGAGCAATCAGATCCCTTCAGAAGGAAAATCCCAGCTCAGAAATCATTCTACCTAGAAGCAAAATTCTACTTTTAGAGCTGGAAGAGAGCTCAGTGATTATTTAATCCATTCCCTACCAGAAGAGGCATCCTTTTAAACTACACCTCCCCCACCCCCTGGCTGGTAATTCTGGGACCTGGGGCCAAGCAGAACTTGCAAAAGAGGCATTAAACCTGTCCATTTAGGCCCTAATATTAGTGGAAATTGAAAAGAAGCAAATTTAGGCTTGACATAAGGAAATAGATCCTAAGAATTAGAGCTGTCTCCAAGTGGAATGAGCTGCCTTGGGAAATGATAGGTTCCCTTTCTTTGGAAGTCTATAAGCAAAGAGACTGAAGGGGATGACCATGTGTCAGGTAAGCATGTGATAGTGAAAACTCCTTTCAGGTATGGGTTGAACTGGGAAGTCCCTGATATCTTCTCCAAGTCAAAATCCTGTGATTTTCCAGAACCTAATAAATCACTCCTCTCTATGACAAAATACTTAAAGACATATTCAAATACTTAAAGACATCTTTCATGTCTCCCCTCAGTCTTTTCTTGTCCAGACTTAAACCTCACCCAGCTCCCTCAGTAAGTACTCTTATGGCATTGGTCTCCAGGACCCTTGTTGCCCTGGGTCTAAGAGAGAGCCCATTACCTCTGATGGCAGTTCATTCTGCTTTTGGACAGCTCTGGTTGTTAGGAAGGGGCAGCTAGGTGGACAAGTAGATAGAGTACTGGACCTGTAGTCAGGAAGACCTGAGTTCAAATTCTGCCTCAGATACTTCCTAGCTGTGTGACCCTGGAACAAGTTACTTAACCCTGTTTGCCTCAATTTCCTCTTCTGTAAAATGAGCTGGGGAAGGAAATGGCAAACCAGTATCCTTACCAAGAAAACCCCAAATGGAATGACAGAGAATCAAACAGGACTGAAAGGAATGAACTGCAGCAATTGTTAGGAAATCTTTCCTGATATCAAACCTCCTCTGAATGGACTCTAGATTATCAACATCTTTCCTAAAATGTAGTGTTCCAAATGAGACCTAACTAGACTGCAGTACAACAGAATCTCCCTTATTAGGGGTACTGTGCCTCTGGAGGCTGTCTTGACCCACACCAGGCATATGGGATCACTAAATTTTTTATACCCAAGTCAGTCTAGACAAAGTCTCCCCAGTCTATACTTGTTCAGTTGATTACTTGTCTCTGGGCATAGATGCTTTGGAGTCCCAATTCTCTTATCCTGTGTGTTCATTATTGGGCAAGTCACTTAACTCCAACTGCCCTCCAAAAATAAAACAAAAATAAAAAGGATGGCTAGGTGGTGCAGTGAGTAGAGCACCAGCCCTGGAGTCAGGAGGACCTCAGTTCAAATCTGGCCTCAGAAACTTAACACAAAAACTAGCCGTGTGACCTTGGGCAAATCACTTAACCCCAATTGCCCTCTAAAAAGAAAAAAAAAAAACAGTGTGTTCATTATCCTCCCCCTCCTCACCCAGTTGTGAGTAATCTGAAAGTTTGATGGGCCTGCCAACTATGCTCATCAGCCAATTGACAAAAATATTAATTTGAAGAGGATAGGACCACATAAGAGTCATTGTAAAAGCACTCTATCTACTGCTCCACCTAGCTGGTTAGAGAAATCACCAGCACTGGAAATTCAATTGCCTCCTCAAAATCCAAAGAGAAATAGTAGGGAGTGGTGACTGAGGAAAAAAAATACTATGATCATTATTCAGAATATGGGCAAGTGACTTCAGCTCAAAGGGCCCCAGGAAAAATTCTAAGACTAATTTGCAGAGAAGCCTATCAGTCTGCAATGGTGGGGCTAGTTTCCTCACAGGAAGTTCCCTATGCCAATCAGGTCATAGGTCCAATTCCATTGTCCGACCCCAAGAGTGCTCATAGTGGTTAGTCATGAATGCCCTCTGCTGCTCTTTCTTCTTCTTGGTGGACTGGAAAGAATCTTGGATTTGGAGTCCTTGGACCTGAGTTTAAATCCCAGTTCTCCACCTTTCTACTGTAACCTAGGGACCTTGGAGGCAGATTCCTTCTCCCTTTTCAGGCCTCGATTTCCTCATCTGTAAGCCTACTGAGCTTCCTACTAACTTAAAATCCTATGACTGTTGATCTCATTATTATTCCAACACTAAAGGGCCTCACCAGGGCTTAGATAAGAGCCCTGGGTTCTCAAAGGCTAGCGCAGCATGGAACGAGCTCTAAGAACTCCATAAGTTTGGGCTGATGATGTGCCTGGAGTCTTAAAGATCAGCCCAGCTAAATGCAGAGAAATTCACCAACAGAGGGTTAGCCACAAAGCTATGGGGTCATGACCACTCATGAAGGCCACTAGGCAGATAGGAGCTGCTATCTATATAAGTGGAGGAACTCACAGGTCCCTGAAGTGCTGAAGCATTATTATTATCAAAATCATTGTTATTGTTAACTGTAGTTGATCTCCATCAATAGAGTTCTTTCACATAACTTATACCAATTTTGATTCTTAGCAAGAGGCCTGACAGGTTAGACAACTTTTAGCCTTTCTATTTTATAAGGGGGGAAACTGAGGTTCAGAGAGGTTAAGTGACTTGCCAGTGGTCACACAGCCCACCATGTAGCAGAGCCAGTATCGAAATCCAGCTCTCCTGATGACAGGTCCAGGGCTCCGTCCAAATTGGGGGAACAGGAAGGGGAAGGAAAGCTAGAATATAAATACACATATCTAGGCCTCTTGATCTTCTTCCTCTTGCTCTGCCCTCCCCAACTCTTCCCCTAGCCCTCCTTATTCTAGCAGTGGGGAAGTAGGCACTTTGTTCCTTGGGACATTACTCAGGTCCAGAGCCTTTCCTGATTCCCCTCCTCACCAAGTTGTGCTTTCAAACTCTTAAAATTACTTTCTATAAATATTGCATTTATTTATCTGCACAAGTTTAATCAATCAGTCATCAAGTATTTATTAAATAATATGGCCCACTATGTGCCAGGCTCTAGGGATACAAAGGAAAAATGAAAATTGTCCCTGCCCTCAAGGAGCTTATACTCTACTGGGAGAGGTAAACAAAAGTAGATACAAAGTAACTGGGGGGGAGGGGGCAGTCAGAAGCAGAGATCAGAAGAGAGCAAGAAAATCCTCACATAGAAGGTGGTACCTGAGCTGTATCCCTCCCTCACACCCACTAGAATATAAGCTCCCCGAGGCTAGTTTCCTCTCTGTATCCACAGTGCCAAGTACTGTGCTGGTAAAATGGGATTGTGGAAGTACATGACTGGGGTTGCAGACCTGAATCTATCACCTTAGACATTAACTGAATTGAAATGATGGCTGGGCTGGCTAGACTAGGATGGAACCTGGGGCTTCTTGGTGGATTTTAGTCCCACAGCCTCTGTGCATCCCCCCACACCAGGACCCTCCGAGAGGGCCGGAGGGGGCGTGTACCTCTTCAAACCTGACTTTAGAGTCCTCAGTGCCAGGAAAGCCACCTCCAAGATCCAGGATGTGCATGCGGTAGCCCAGCTCAGTCCCCATTTCAAACACCAGGCGAGCATCTGCGATGGATTGAGTAAAGGCCTGAGGGTCGGAGGAACAGCCACTTCCAACATGGAAACTAAAGAGAAAGAATCTTACTCTGAGCTGATGGATTTACTGGAGGGGGGGGGAATGAGAGGAGGGGGAGGAAGAGAAAAGGAGAAGTGGAGGAGGGGAAGGAGAAAGAGGAGGGGGGAGAGGAGGGGAGGAAGAGAAAGGAAGAAGGAGAAGGAAGAGAGGGAGCAAGGGGAGACAGGGAGGAGGTAGAGTTGAAGGGGTAGAGAGGAAAGGATAGGACAGAGGAGAGGAAGGGAGAGGGAAAAGAGGGAAAGAAGGGGAAAGAGAAAGAAGAAAAGGAGGGGAAGGAGGAGAAGGAAGAGAGGGAGGAGGGGAAGAGGGGGAGTTAGAGGGGGGCGAGGGAGTGTTGGAGGGGAAGAGGGGAAAGGAAAGGTGAGGACATAAAGAAACCTTTCCCCAACCCTACCAGCCAGAGTTGTAGGTCTTGGAGTTAGAAGGAACAATGTATGGAAGGAGGAATGTGTCCATTCTATAGAGGGGGCAACTGAACTCCAAAGAGATAAATGACCTTGCCAAGGGTAATAGAGCAAGATAGTAGAAAAGGTGGTCATTACTTATTCGATATAATGAATTGTACTCTGGGAAGGAAGTAGTAGTATAATGGTAAAGGAAGTTGAAGATCTTCCCCACCCCTTAACAGGCCTCAAGTGGAACCCAACAGGAGGGGTTTGATTGGGAGGAGGCTTGTTTTTCAGGAAGGCCCACACCTTTTGTCACTTTGTAATTAGACAATGGGTCACTAAGGTTGTGATGTCCTCTGAAGAAGGGTATATATACACTGAGGTGAGGTTTTGCTTTGGAGTTCACTTATGGGAAGAGTTGTGTGATTTGGCCAGATGAAACTCTGGGCAGCCATTGGAGCCCCCCCCCCCAGCTTTGAAAACCCAGATATGGGTGCTTCTCTCTCTGGTAACTATGTATGTATATAATGGTCAGACAGCTAGAAGCCCTGTCTGTTGTTCTATTGAATTGTGCTATTTTCTCTGTCTGTATTTTTTTGGTCTGCTTATAATTTCTGTTTATATTTTCTGAAATTCAAGGTACTGACGTTTTCCCCTGAACTAAGTGAATGATATATACATATACGTATAAATGTGTGTATGTGTATGTGTGTTTGATTAAAGTAAGATTGTTAACCCTTTTTGAGTTGCTTTCCTTTAGGAAAGCAGATCAAAGAACCTGTGCTAGCAGCCATCCTGGGTATGCTAGCATGCTTGCTGTTACAGTAGGTTACAAGGGGAAAATTAGGCAATGCTATGGTGGTGGGTTTTTTTAAAGGCAGGCGGGGGGGAGATCTGACATGTAGAATGTTAGACCTCTAAGGGCGCTTTAAGGCCGCCTACTTCACCTCCCTTGGTTTACTGATGAGGAGGTGGAGGTTCAGGGAAGTGATAGTACACAGCTACTAAGCACCAGGTCATAGCAGCATCACTAATGGGTGGAGTCTGGGCAGAGGGTTCTGTAATCTCTCCCATGCCCTTTCCTAATCCCACCCCTGAAAAGGTCAGTTGGCTCCACAGGTCACCAAGTTAGTGCAGGGCCTTCTGGGATGCCTCCATCACAAGTGGTCCCCAGATTCTTCCTAACAACACTAATGAATAATTATGAGAGAAACAAGTCTCAATCAATGCAGAGAAGTTAATCAGCGGGAAACTGATTGCCAGGTGATTTGGTTTTGCCTAAGAACCCACTTTACAATTCCAGAGTACTCTCTCTTCCATTTTTCTCATCATATCTTCACAATATTTCTGTGACCCAGGCAGGGTAGATAATAACATGCCCATTTTGGAGATGAGGAAAATAAAAGTTTGGGGTAGGGAACTGATTGTCCCCAGGTCACATAGCAGGACAGAGCAGACCCACAATAGGAACCCAAAGTCTGACAGGTTTCCATCCACCCAGAGAAGGCAAGGTTCTAGAAGCGCTCAGGAGCCAGGCCACTCACCTAACACCCACCACCTCCATGTTCATCTTCTTGGCAGTTTCTAGCAGGTGTCTACAGGATTTCAGAGTAGCACCGAGCTTCATGCTCAGGCGGGCAGGAGAGCAGGAGTCATCTGTGGCAATGCGTAAAACCATCCTGTGGGGAGACACGCACACCCCGCCCTCCCCGCTGGGTGGAGATCCACCCCCCCTCCACAGGGTCCCCCTGCTTGCTGCTCTCCAGGAGATCTTTCCTGGGCCAACAGGCTGCAGAACCATTCAGCCACCAAGTATCACCAGGAGGTTAGCCAGAGCAGGTGTATACTCCCAAATCCCTAGCCTGAGGGGGGGTCAAGGCCATGGCTCAACCTGGGTTAATTTGTTTCCTACTTTCCTACCATTGGCCACCATCCTCTAGTCTTCAGTCATTTTTCTTTCTTCACCCACCTCTCCCTTCCTTTTTTTCCCCTCCCTACCCTCACTCTAGATAACAAATGCTACCATCAGATCATAGACAGGGAATTCTATGTCAAAGACATGAAGGCCACCCTGGGCAGATACCCTCAGGTCAGCCGGACTAGAGTGTGAATGGTGCCATGTAGCCCAAACACCCTCCTACTAATGACAGGGAGATGTCTCACACAGTCACCACTACAGATAAGTAATATGCATTTTTTTCCCATTGGCCATCTTCATCTCACCACTCTCTCACTCAAAAACTTTCAGTGGCTCCCCACTTCAAAACCACTCCACACCCTTCCCCCACCCCTGGCATTTTCAGGCCCTCCACTATCTGACCCTAAGCTTCTAGGCCCAAAACAAATCCTATATTTTAGATTGAGTAAACAGGAGAAAACCAATATTTATTGTTCAAATTGTTCATGTAGGTATATATTGCCTTTAAGGAACACTGGCTGAGGGTCTCATGAATTTGTAAGGTCCTTAATTAGCACAGGGCAAATTGTACCAGGATCCAGAGTAAGAAGACCACATCTGTAAAATGTGCAACATTGGACTCAGCAGCCAATGTATGGCCACTCACTGTAACCTATGAGGCCTCAGGTAAGTCACCTCTATGGGCCTCTGTTCCTCATCTGTAAGATGAGACAACCTGTAGATGCCCCTTCCTACTCCGCAAGTCTGGTCCTCTGATTGACCCAAGTTTAAATCTGAATTCAAAATCTATGCTCCTATCTGTACAGCTGGGGGATTATAAAAGGCCAAATCCAACAAAGCCACCCACAGCTCCCATCCTTGCCCTCAGTGTGCCCCTAACAACAGCTCACATTTCTATCATGCTTAAAGGTTTTCAACCTGCAGTATGCTGCAGCCTGTCCTGCCCAGCTTGATCTCTCAAGCCGGTTGTTAAATGTTCAGTAGGAGCATTTGACACCTCAAAAACCAGCAAATACTACAAATTAGGGCAAATGACTTGTTGTTTTGCTGATTTCTAGACTTTTCAAGAGTGATGGAGAAGATGTTATTAATGTTTAAAAGTGTAGCATAGATACAGTTTTTCCCCCAGATAGTCTATTGTTAAACACTGACTAGAACACCCTTTTCTCCAAAGGTAAGTGCTATGGGAGTATTATTATTCCCACTCAATAGAGGAAGAAATTGAGAGGTTGGAAAGTGAAGTGACGGAGAATCAAAGGATCACTGATGTAAAACTGGAATGGCCCCTTAGGGCAATATAGCCCAAACCTTTCATTTTACAGGTAATAATTTATAGTGTAATTTTATATAATATATAACATATTCGTATATTATAGATAATGTACTTGTATATAATGTATGACTACAATATATAATGTAATGTATACTTATATACTTTATATAATAATTTGTAAATATTATTCATTTTATGCTCACAACCCTGGGAGGCAGGGGCTACAGATGAGGAAAGTGAGACCCAGAGAATTTAAGTAGTTTGCCCAGGATCACACAAATCAGTCTTTTGGCTCCTAGAGCACTATCTATACTTCCTCTTAATAAAACTCATAATCTCATTATAGAATCATGAAGCCTTACTAATTATATTAAAGACAATCCAACATCTTCATTTTCTGAGGGAACTGAGGCTCAGACAGGAGAAATTACTATACCAAGGACACACAAAGCATGCAGAGACGGGTTTCAGAATCCCAGAGGTCATTTAGCCCAAGCAACAACCTGTGTTGTGGTAGAATTCTCCAAGTGTGGTCTGAGGACTAGGTTCAAACCCCAGCTCTTCAAGTTACCTTTTGTGTGACCTTGGGCAAGTAGACTAACCTCTCTGAGACATCAGTTTCTTCATCTGGATAAGGTGAGAGGAGTTAGATTAGATGAATTTTAAAAAATTAGATGAACTTTAAAAAGGTCCCTTTCAATTCTAAATCTGTGATTTGAGGAAATGGCCACTGAGGCATAACCCAGTTCTGAAGTTCTGTGCCTGTTACACTCCGAACTCTCATTGTAAATGGTCATCCAGTCTTCTCTTGAAGATTTTCAATCCTAGGAATCCCCACCTCCTCCCAAGGTTGCCCAGCCTCTTTGGATGATTCTTTGGAAAAGTTTTCCTTACAATCAGCCTACCTGGCAGTGGGGTGGGACCTCGCCACCTTGGCCAGCTCCACCTCGTTGTCAAAGCTGAGCACTCGAATGCCAAGCCTGGCAGCCTGCTTCACCTGGGCAGCCTGCTTGCATGGGCTGGTATAGATGATCTTGTGGGCAGGGACCCCAATGTGCTGCAACAGCTCCATCTCTGCCTACAAGGACAGTAAGGGACTGAACTCTGGCCTTGCTTGTCCAGGGTCCCACCCAGCAAGACTCCAGCAAGCTGGCCCATTACTATCCCATGGGCTAATCAGGCTCTTAGGCTTCTTGCATGAGTTGGTATGTGAGTTAAGATTTTAAATGGTGGATAAGAATTCAATAAAAGGCAGCCTGGCCCAGTGGATAGACAGCCAGTCTCAGACTCAGCTAGGTTCAAGGCTCATCTCTGGCACAATACAGGCTGGGTAACCTTAGACAAGTCACTTAGATTTCGATGCCCTTGGGTCAGCTCTCTAAGACTAAAAGGTGCAGAGCAAGTGTCTCTGTACAGAAAGAGTTTCCACATCAGGATTTCCCTATAGGAAAGAAAGGAAGGAAGGAAAGGAGGGAGGGAGAGAGGAAAGAAGAGAAGGAAGGAGGAAAGGATGAAAGGAAGGAGGAAAGGATGAAAGGAAGGAGGAAGGAAGGAAGGAAGGAAGGAAGGAAGGAAGGAAGGAAGGAAGGAAGGAAGGAAGGAAGGAAGGAAGGAAGGAAGGAAGGAAGGAAAGGAGGAAAAGGGAAAGGGAGAGAGGAAGGAGGAATATAGATATAAGAAACCAGAATAAGAAAAGGGTAGAGAAAGGAAAGTGAAGGATGTTTGTAGGGGATAGAATTCAGGTTGGATACAGTTCAGAATAAAAAGAGGGTAGCACAAGATGAGACTAAAAAGAAAGGGGGTATGGGCACTGGTAGTGGAGGGCCTTGAATGCTGGACAAAGAAGAGTTTGAGCAGAAGAGAAATCTGGACAACTCAGGCAATGATCCGTAATAATACTCTGTTCCCTGGTACACTTAAGTAGTTGTTTAAAGATTATTAGTTGACATTCATTCATTGACATGGTAGAAGACAGAAGCAGATGCAAGGTCTTGACTTGGAACAGCAGTTGAGACTGCAAAAGATCACAGAATCCCAGAAACCCCAAGGCTTTAAGGAGGGCAGGGTACTTATCAGTACCTGAATCCCTACTCCAACTCTGACAAGTGGTCCCCCCACATGGCACATGAACATACTCCAGGGACAAGCAGCTCAAATCCAACAGTTCTGGATGTTATTGGAGGCAGCGCCCCCAAATCTTCCAATTACCTAGGCTCACATCCTCATAGCCACCCTCAGCTGCTCATAACCTCAGCTCTTACTTCTCCCTTACCTCCTAGAGCCAATCAGCTGTCCACTCTTGTGAATTATGCCTCTACACCATCTCTCACATCAGTTCCCTTCTCTACACTCCACCAGGCCACCTACCTTTGCTTCAGAATCTCAGAGAAGGAGGCATGGGGGAAAGCTTATGATACAAGGAGATGGAATGGGACTGGGTGCTTCCTAAGAGTTCTTAAGACCTTAGAAATGGATCATGAGATTAATAGGGGTCATATTTTAGACTTCCACTAGTTATCATTCCCTGCCTTTTCTCTTTTTTGTGGCTGAACTCCTTGAGAAGGCCATCCTATAATCAATGCTTCCACTTACTTCCTTCTCACTCTCTTTTTAGGTTTCTACAGTCTGGCTTCTTACCTCATTATTCAACCAAAATTGCCCTCTCCAAGGTTACCAATGATCTCTTAATTGCCAAATCTAATGGTCTTTTTTTCAAACCTTATCCTTCTTCTCTGCATCTTTTGACATTGTTAATCATCTGTCTTCTCCTTGATGCCCTCTTCTGTCTAGGTTTCCATAATACTACTTTATCCTGGATCTCTTCCTGACTGTCTGACTACTCCTTCTTCTAGGTCTCCTTTGCTGGATCTTGTGTTTAGGTCTCACGCACTAAAGGTGGGTGCCCACCTAGAAGTCTATTCTGGGCCCTCTTCTCTTCTCCCCTCTATATTACTTCACTTGGTGATTTCTTATCAGTTCCCATGAAACATTTCAACTATCATCTTCATGCTGGTGATTCTCAGACATAATTTATCCAGCCCTCCTAATCTCTAGATCTCTCCTAATTTCCATTTCCAAATGCCTATTAGATATCTCAGATATATCCTATAAGATGAATCTTAAACTCAACGTGTCCAAAGCTGAACTTAGTCTCTTTCCCCATAAAGCCTTCCAAATTTCCCTAATATGGCCAAAGACACTTCCATTCTACCAGTCACCAAGGCTCAAAACTAGGTACGTCATTCTCAACTCCTCACTCTTTATCAGCACCCCCATCCAATCAGTGTGTTGCCAAGTCCTACTGATTTTACATTTATAACATCTTTCTTTATATGCCCCCTTTTTCCCCTCTGACACCACCACCATCCTTGTACAAACACTCATCATCTCTTACCTGAACAACTGCAAATAGCCTGCTGATTTTTTTCCTTGCCTCAAGTCTCTCTCCACTCCATAATATAGTAATTGCTGTCCAATTAATCTTTCTAATGTGAAGATCTGACTATGTCACACACACACACACACATACCACCACCATTCAATCAACTCTAGTGGTTCCCCATCACCTCCAGGATCAAATATATAATCCTCTGCTGTCATCCAAAGCCCTTCCACAACCTGCTTCTCACCTTTCCAGTCTTATTACACATTACTACCCCCACTGCACCCCCCACCATCCTTGCTATTCTTTAAATAAACAGGACACACTCTGTCTCCAAACTCTGGGCATTTTCACTGGCTGTCCACTATGCCTGGAATGTTCTCCCTCCTCACCTCCACCTCCTGGCTTCCTTCAATTCCAGTTAAGGTCCTCTTCCTTCTAGAAGAAATCTTTCCTGGTACCTTTCCCCTATGGATTATCTCTCCAATTTACCAATTATATATCTTGTTTTACAGTTATTTGTATGTTTTTACCCCTTTCAATTGTACTGAATGCAGAGACTGTCTTTTGCCTTTCTTTGTACCCCCAGAGCACACAGTGGGAGTTTAATAAGTACTTATTGACTGACTAGTAAAATAATGCTATCCATTGTCTTTAAAGGACACATTGATGTTCCACCAGAAATAGCCACAAGAGGGCATCCTCCACTATCTAGACCAGGGATCCCCAAGAATGAGCTTCTAAACTAGGTGATGTCACAGAATTTCCTGTAATTGAGCTCATAGCATCACTTGTACCTAGAACTGTCTAGAAAATGGAGGTTTAGGTGGAGACACATCTGTAAAGAGAGTAGAAAAAAGAGTCAACCTACCTATTAGCATGGGACTCCCTGCCCTGGCAGTCATTTTCCCCACTCTCCCCCAAACCCTGAAGAAGATAAAGCCACTGACCCAGCGGTTCAATCCCAGGGTCCAGCAGGTTCCCCTTCCACCACCACCCCACCCAGGAAATGGGTCCTGAGGGAGTCCAAGGATCTAAATCCCCAGAAGGGTTTTCTGTGGTCAGCCTTGGGAGAGGGAGGAGGTAATAAACAAGTGAAAATTAAGCCAACTCTATTCTAAGCAACAACAAAATGCTCTACAGAGAAGGTTTATTACAATAGTTCAAGTCAGGACAGATTTCACCCCAGGGCTCATTCTCTCAGCCCCATCCAAGTCTTATCTCCTTCGATGTAACCCACAACCCAAATTCATCTTCCTTCCCTTCTGGCTGGTTCAAAGCCTATCCACCCTTCAAGATTCTCTATCAAGTCTTCCCTAACAACCCTGGCCCAAAGGTATGAGAATGAATATTATTATAACCCGAGAAATGATGAAGTAGATAATTTCAGGGGAAAAAAACCTGGGGAGACTTATATGAACTGATGCAAAAATGAAGTCCGCAGAACCAAAAGAACATTGTACACAGTAACAGCAATATTATAATGATCAGCTATGAAAGACTTGACTACTCTTATCAAGATAATGATCCACAATTCCAAAGGACTCATGATGAAAAATGTTATCCACCCCCAGAGAAAAAACTGATGAATTCTGAGCGTATATTGAAGCATATTGTTTTTCACTTTATTTTTCTTGTTTTTTGCAACACAGCTAATATGGAAATATGTTTGGAAGGATTTCACATATATATGAGTATCATATTGCTTGTCTTCTCTAGCCCCTCAGCTAGAGGGAAGAAGACAATATGGAACCTGAAACTTCTAAAAATGAATGTTATAAACAAAATTGAAAATCAAAAATATTATTATAGCCCTTTCCATTTTGCAAGATGCAATAAGGACTCCTTAAGGTTCCAATAAGGAACTAGAGAAATGAAGTAAGCCTTGCCCTATAGACTAGGCTCAAGTACAGTTTTCCTGACTCCAAATGTCTGTCCACTCTACTCCAATTGTCTTCTCTAAAATCTCACGGCTGGGCTCTTCAAATATTTATTGTCCTTATGATAATAGTTGTTTCATACATGGGCATCTATTCACATTTTAGTTCTCATTCTATGATTTTTTAAAGTTTGTAAGTACTTTTCTTACAGTAGTGAAATTAATATTTAGAATGTTAATGCCCATTTAACAGGAAAGAAAAGTGAGGCTTAGAATAGAGCACTGGCCCTGGAGTCAGGAGGATCTGAGTTCAAATGCGGACTTTAGACACTTAACACTTACTAGCCATGTAACCATGTGACCTTAGACAAGTCACTTAACCCCAACTGCACTGCATTCCCCTCCAAAAAGCAAAAAACAAAAACCCCAAAAGTGAGGCTTAGAGAGAGGCAATCACAGCTAGGAAATGACAAAACTTTAAAACTTGAATTCCAAGTTTTCTGATTCTGAGTGCTGTGATTTTAAACTTTTTTTGTTGTGTTTTTCAAGAGGTGGGGGTGGGGGTGGGGTGTTGTTTCTTCCACTTCACATCATTTAAAGGCAGCCAGAGGTGCCATAGTGCATAGAGTGCCAGGCCTGGAATCAGGAAGACTCATCTTCCTGAATTCAAACCTGGCCTCAGCTCAGACACTTAGCAGCTGTGTGGCCCTAGGCAAGTCACTTAACCTTGTTTGCCTCAATATCCTCATCTGTAAAATGAGCTGGAGAAGGAAATGACAAAAGCCACTCCAGTAGCTTTGCCAAGAAAACCCTCAATAGGGTCATGAAGAGTCAGACACAACTGAAATGAAACACTTTGACTCAGTCTTAGACCTTTTGGCTCCCTTTATTGTGTCTTTAGTCCAGAATGCTGAGCAAACAACAGACACTCAATAAAATGACCAAATAATCGGAAGACATATTTTAGTGATGGTAAAAAGCCTTGGAGGCGGGCAAGTCCCATATGTCACTATTGACATTGCAGATAACTTTGGGCATCACTCACTTCCTCCTCCCTGGATCCCAGCTTCCTCCAACTGTATGTAAGAGGAGGAGGAAGATAGACTACATTGTTATCTCTCATTCTCCTTCCTCCAATATGCAATCTATTGCCAAGGCCTGTCAATTTCACCTTTGCAAAATCTCTTAAATACGCCCCCCTCTGGGGTGGCTGGCTAGGTGGCACAGTGAACAGAGCACCAGCCCTGGAGTCAGCACCAGGACCTGAGTTCAAATCTGGCCTCAAACACTTAACACTTACTAACTACGTGACCTTGGGCAAGTCACTTAACCCCAATTTCCCAGCCTTTCCTCTTCCAGAAAGCAAAAAAACCAAAACAAAACAAAAAACCACCCCCCTCCTCTCCTATACCACTACCAAGACTCTAGTGCAGGTCCTTATTCCCTCGTACCTAAACTATTGCACTAGCTGCTGGTGGGTCTCTCTGCCTCAGGTCTCTCCCCACTCCAGTATCCTCACTCAGCCATCAAAGTGGTTTTTCCAAAAGCACAAGGCTGACCATGTCCTCCCCTACTCAAAATAAACTCCAATGGCTCCCCATTGCCTCCAGGATCCATTACAAAAATCCTCTCTTTGGCATTCATATAACCTGCTTTCTATGATACCCCTCCCACCAATGTACTCTTAATCTAGTCCTTGCTGTTCCTAGAACAAGACCCTCCATCTCCCAGACTACGTGCATTTTCACTGGCTGTGTCCCCTGCCGGGAGTATTCTTTCTTCATTTTTTTCATTCCTTTAAGACCCAGCCAAAATTCCACCTGCAGGAAGCCATTCTTAATTCTAGTACCTCCCTCTGTTTATTTCCTACTTATACCGTGTGTGTTTATACACAAGTGTGTGCATGTTTTCTCCCCCATCAGACTGTGAGCTCCTTGAGGGCAGGGACCTTCTTTTGTGTTTCTTTGTCACGTCTCCCATTAGATTGTGAGCTCCTTGAGAGTTTTCGCTGATGTTGTTCAGTTGTTTCAGCTACTTTCAACTCTTTGTGAGTGGAATACTTTGCCTTTTTCCTTCTCCAGCTCATTTTCCAGCTGAGGTAACTGAAGCAAACAGGCTTAAGTAACGTGCCCAGGATCACTCAGCTAGTAAGTGTCAGAGGATGGATTTGAACTCAGAAAGATAAGTCTTCCTGACTGCAGGCCCAGCACTCTGTGCACTATGTACCATAGTGGGGACTGTCTTTTACCTTTTTTTG
Source organism: Petaurus breviceps papuanus (assembly GCF_028583685.1). Lineage (NCBI taxonomy): Eukaryota > Metazoa > Chordata > Mammalia > Diprotodontia > Petauridae > Petaurus > Petaurus breviceps. The sequence continues at coordinate 10,292,172 of NW_027187338.1, read as the reverse complement.
TATCCCTACCACTTACTTAGTAAATGCCTGGCACATAGTAAGCACTTTAAATTCTTACTGACTGAATGATTTTAAGCTTCTTCCTAAGAGCTAATATTCTGTAAGGTCAGCAGCTAGGTGGTGCAGTGGTTAGAACACCAAGCCTGGAGTCAGGAAGACCTGAGTTCAGATTCAGCCTTAGACACTTACTAGCTATGTAGACTCTGGGCAAGTCACTTTAACGCTGTCTGCCCCAGGTTTCTTATCTGGAAAATGAGCTGGAGAAGGAAACGGCAAAAACCACTCCAGCATCTTTACCAAGAAAACCCCAAGCAGAGTTATGAAGAGTCAGGCATGGCTGAAACGACTCAACAGTCTATATGTTAAGGTTCCTCACCCTCCCTTTTCCAGCTTGATAGCCTATGTCCTAAGGTTCACCTCCCAGCTCTGACAATGTATGCTCCAAATTCTTAAAATGAAATAGGACTCCTGAGGTAGACTAGAGAAGGGAAGAGGGAGGCATCTCCTTACCTTATTAGCACAACTGAAACCCAGCCCCAGCTCCGCCAGGGCCCTCAGCACCCCGGGGCTACTGTTGCACTTTACGACATAGAAGGGTCTGACACGGGGCAGGTTCTTCAGAAAACGAAGATGCTTCTTCACCACATCTCCCAGATCAGCCACAAAGAAGGATGCACCTTCATCCTACACAGAGAGTGGGAATGAACCAGCATTGAGGCCTAGGGGTCCCTGCCCTTCCCCACAGCCCTTCCCTGTCCAAACACCTCATCACACCAGTAGGGACGGCAACCACTGCTAGGTCCCGGGGGTCACCTATTTAGCTATTTCCCAAATATTTTCTGGCCTAACAGTTGTGCAAGGCTAGAATACTTGAGCATGCCCTCCTGGGGTTCATTTCCTCTACTTAAAAATGGAAGAATAGGGATTTAGATCTGGAAGAAAATTTTAGAGGTTATCAAGCCCAGTCCTCTTTAACTGGCAGGTGAAACCCCAAAGAAATGGTGTTAGTTGTCCAGCATCACCAGTAACTGACAGGAGGTCTCTTCTTCACATTCCTGCAATTAGCCTTTATGCATCTGCAAGGTGAGGGTCCCTTGCTTTAGAGGTCTCTAAGGATCCTCCCCAGCTCCTGAGCCTGGATCTTTTCTCGCCTTCCACTCTAGCTTATTTATCTTCTGTCTATAAACATCTTGAAAGTGATTTTTATGTTGTGGCCAGGTGGCTCAGCAAGTAAGAGTACCGGCTCCAGTGTCGGGATGACCTTGGGATCGAATCCAGGCTCTGACACTTAGCACCACACCCAGAAATAACTGGCCGTGTAATCTTGAGCAAGTTACTTAACCCCAATTGCTCATAAAAAAAAAGTGATTTGTGTTTTGTTGATGCAATTTTTTTCATTTCAGTTGTGTCTGATTATCCCATTTGGGGTTTCTTGGCAAAGATACTGGAGTGGTTTGCCATTTCCTTCTCCAACTCATTTTACAGAGAAGAAAACTGAGGCAAACAGGGTTAAGTGACTTACCCAGGGTTACAGTGTCTGAGGCCATATTTGAACTCAGAAAGATGAGTCTTCCCTATTCTAGGCCCAGCACTTGGTGTACCATGGCGCCACCTAGCTGCCCAAGCATAGGACCATATTATAATGAATTTGAGCTAAGGTGCCTCAGAGGTCTAGTCTGACCCCTTCCCTTTCTTTATCAATAAAGAATGTTAAGATTGATTTAATTACTTTTCCGAGGACATCCAGGAAGGAATGGAAGAGGCATGATGCTAACCTACATCCCAATGACTCCAAATCCAGGGTTTAGCCCACCATACTCCACCATACACCTTCCTAGCTAGTCTCTGGATCTTCCCCTCCCTGCAGGGCATCCAATTATTTTGCTTCGTCTCTTTTCGTACCTGTGAGCCCCCCAGGGTCAGCTCCTCCAGCAGGTCTCTGGTGGTGAAGCCCTCCTCCACCATTACAAAGTCTGATTCACTCAGGTAGCCAGCCATGCTTGGGAGCCACAGGGAATGCTAGGTGGACCGGCTCCCACCGCCGTAGAAAGTATGCAACACACTGCCAGGTTTGAAAGAAAGACAGGAAGAGAGGGCCCCCACAAGGAGGCCCAGGGCTCACTCAGGGCCCTCAGTATCCCTAAGCCCCAGCCTGTTCCCAGGAACACATCAGCATAGAGTGGATTGGGGGAGAGCAGGAATAAGCTTCACCTTTCCAGCAAGGAGAGTCTCCAAGAAAAGGCCTGGGATTTCAGCCTGAAATCCTCAGGGGTCCTGATCTAAGAGTGTTGGATACTGTTAGTATAGGAAGGACGATGAGTTGCAGAAAAATACCCACCTGGGAGGTCTCTCTGGGGCTCAGTTCCAGGACACCTATATGTGGCACATCCCTCCCAGGTCACCAGGCTGGAGCCCTCCCTTCCTCCCCTCCTCCCCTTAAGGCTTCCTTCCCCTAGGCAAGGGCCCCCACTTACCGGGCCCCGTCCTCCTTGGCGGGGGCAGAACCGGGTGCGATGCTAGGGGGGCTCGCAGGTGAGCTCAAAACTTGGGCAACACCCCGAGGAGTAGCTGCTGCTGGGGAGCTGAGGCCCCTGCTTCCCACCAAAGGGGGGAGGGAGAAAGGGAGCAGCTGATTAGAATAGGGGGAAGGGAAGAAGAAAGAAGGAGGAGGGGGAAGGACCTGCAGCGGGGAAGGAATTTAGTGACCGTCTGGTCCAAGCCTCCCCCATTTCACAGACAGCAAAACTGAGACCCCAAAGACTGTAAAGGACTTGTCCGGGACTGGGAGGAAGAGAGGAAAACCTGGCATAGAAGGAGAGGGGAGATGGCCCGTTCTCTTCCCATCCCCTTGGGAACACTCCCTTCCACTCACCTTAAAACGCATTTACACGGCTTCTGCCCATAGGTCTCCCCAGCGACTGAATCGGATACCGGCGCCTCCGCTCCCCCCGCGGCTCCAGCCCGGCCCTTCGGCCTGCGCCCCGCCCGCCCGCAGCAGCGACTGATTCCACACCCCACCTCCCGCCAGCCTCTCCCCTTATATACCCCCACACCCCCACGACCTCCTCGCCCCGCCTCCTCTGACTCTCCCGTAGCCCTGGCAACCGGGCATTGCCAGCCCATTGGTCGATTCCGACACAAAGCATTCGTCCCCGGCCGCACCCTAGCCCGCGACACACACCTCAGCATCGTCCCCCACTGTCATCCCTGTCTCCTGGACCTCACCCTCCACACTCCCTCGTTCACATTTGGTGCCACAGTGCACTGTGGTCCCAAGGCAGGCAGCCACCTCTCAGCGCCAAACCTCAAGGAGGAACGGCCCGGACATCATGAGAGATAGGTGATGCGGGAGGAGAAAGACTTCCCAGCAAAACAGGCCATCCCCTTCCAGTTCTAAATGCCAAATCCAGGGTGGGTATCCCTTCAAGGCCCAGACCCAATCTACCTCCTGCACTGCTTTTCCCACTCACCCCAGCAAGGGAGATCTCTCTCTTCTCTGAAATACTGTATCTTATCAAATGAAGACATTAGACAGCAATCCTAGCATTTCCCGGTAGAGAGGGATCCACAATCATACTTCAATCATTTATTTGATACTTGAGGAAACTGAGACCCAAAAGACAAGTGACTTTCCCAAGGTCACCCAGTAAGCAGCAGAACCAGAATTAAAATTCAGGTTCGTAGAGCCAGTCATGTTTCTAATATTCCATGCTAGACGCACTTGAATCTCTTGCAGCCCCAAGGCCCAAGTCTCTGTAGGCCCCTTGGTTCTTGCCATCTAGGCATAAGGCCTGAGGGTCATACTGCCAGTGCTCTTTGCAGGCCTTCTTGCTGGCCCCAGCGCTGACCCTGAGCACATTGCTCCCCTCTCTCCTCTTTCTGTAAAAGGACCAAGGTTTGGAATCGGTCTTCCTCTCTAGATCAAGATTCTTCAAGGCAGAGAAGTGTAAGCCCTTCAAGGACAGAGATGAGGCCTAGGGATCCATAGGAGTGTGAGCTGGAAGAGATGTTAGAAGGCATCTAGTCTAAGTCCCTCATTTTACAGATGAGGAAACTGAGGCCCAGAGAAGGATAATGACTTAGCCAAGGTCACAGAGGTGGTCAGTGAGAGACAAAGGATGTTAGCCTGAGTTCTCTAACTCCAAAATTGGTGTTCTTTTCACTGTATCACAGATTCAGGCACAAAATTTAACTATAGAGATTTCTTTATGACCCCAGTAGGAAGCACAGTAAACAGGGAGTGCTGACCCTTTGTGGGAAAGGAGACGGTAAAGAATTCAGCCCTGAGCCCTGGACCTTGATGATGTACATCATCTTCCCAGAAATTGATGTTGCAGTGGAAGGAATGCTGGGTTTGAATTCTGGCTCTGCCACTTACTCCTTGTGTGGCATCAGGCAAGATGCCCAACCTCTCTAGGCCTCAATTTTCTCATCTATAAAAAATGAGGGAATTAGATTTGATGACCAATGAGGTTGTTTTCAGTCTGGAATTTCTCATTAATTTCATCTCCTTCTCTAAGGCAATAGCACTGCATTCAACCCCCAAGGGGTTCCCCTCTCATTATCAATTAACACACAATCATTATATGTGGGAAATATAGTAAGGGATAGGGCTACAAATCTAAGAGTGAAGCAGTGCCTGCCCTCAAGGAGCTCATATTCTAATGGGGGAAAGAGAATAGGAACACACAAGTATACACAAAATATATACAAGGTGGTTTGGGATGGAAGGGAGGGCATTAGCAGCTTTGGAGGGAAAACCTCCTGCAGAAGGTGGTGTTGCTGCAGAGCCTTGAAGGAAACCCCGGGAATTCCAAAAGGCTGGTGGGGGGCGGGGAGAGGAGCACATTCCAGCAACAAGACACAGTTGATACAAAGGCACAGAGAAGAAAGATGGCACACTATAGGGACAAAACACCAAGGAGACCAGTATGGGAGGAATGCAAGGTGCCAGCAGGGTGGTAAAGTGTTAAGAAACTGGAAAGTCAAGAAGGTAACCAGTTGTAATAGTCAAAAATTTGGTCCCAGAGGCAAGAAACAGCCTCTGAAGGTTTTAAGTAGGGGATGATATGATCAGACCTTCATTTTAGGAAAATCACTTTGGCAGCTGTATAGAGGAGGCATTGGAGTGCAGAGGCAGAGGGCAAGGAGGTCAAATAGAAGGCCAGGTAAGGGATATTGAGGAAATGGATTATGGTAGTGGCTATATGAGTAGAGAGGAAGTGATGTATAGGAGAGTAGTTGCAGAGTTAGAAATAAGATTTGGTAAATGATCGAATCTGTCCAGATCTCCATGCCAAGACCACCCCTCTCTTTTAACTCCTCTCTCTTTACTCTTAGGAAACATCCTATTTTTTAGAGCTAAGGCCCAGCAAGCAAGCTGTAGCATAACAACAATCCTTTGTGCTCACCCTCTGAATGAATTTGGCCACAGCAAAATCCCAAAATTGTTTATACCAGCACCAAGTGGTCCCTGAGCTCAGATAAGTACTTGAAGAAACCATGTTCCAGTCACGAAATCCCACTACGAACCAAACTTGTCTCATTGCTGTTACCTTTCATTGTTGAGCACAGCTCACTTCATAGTCACTAGTTTATGTATTGAGATTTGCCCCCCCTAAATCAGGTCAACTCAGTATCAGAGAAGGCCCTGGCACATGTGTCTAGTTTCCTCCTCCAATGAAATAAAGAAAGCTTTTTGCTTATGATCACAATTAGCTCTTTGTTTTATTTTGTTTTTCAGAGTTAACTGTGGTTGTAATAATCTATGTGAACTCTTTGGTTTTTTCAGAGTTAACAGAGGTTGCATAACCTCTGTGACTTTCCGGCCATTTGTTGTCAGAGTTGACTGATCTATGGGTAGGTAAAAGTGAGAAAGTTTTCAATCTGGATGACTGGGAAGATTATCGTGTCCAACAATTTGGAAGAGGGGTAGGTTGGAGGTTGGAGTTACAATGAGTTCTATTTTAGACATGTTGAGTTTGAAACACCCCCTTAGACTTTGTTGGAAATATCCAATAGGCAATTGGTTATGCAGAACTAGAGCTCAAAGGAGATAGAGATTGGATCTACAGATTTGGGAGTAATCTGTGTAGAGATGATAATTGAACCCACAGGAGTTTATCAGATCACTGAGAGACTACAGCAATAAAAGAGAAGAGGACCCAGGACAGAGCCTTGGGACACCCCCATGGTTAGGGGCCATGACATGGATGCTGAGTCAGCAAAGGAGAATGAGAAGAAGCAGTCAGGATCAAGAAAACTTCATTAACTGGGGTGGCTAGGTGGCTCAGTGAATAGAGCAGCAGTCCTGAAGTCAGGAAGACCTGAGTTCAAACCCAGCCTCGACACTTAACACTTACTAGCCATGTGACCTTGGGCAAATCACTTAACCCCAATTACCCTGCATTCGCCCTCCAGAAAGGAGAGAGAGAGAGAGAGAGAGAGAGAGAGACAGACAGACAGACAGACAGACAGACAGACAGACAGACAGACAGACAGAGACAGAGAGAGAGTCATCAAGAATCATGAAAACTCAGGTGAAGAAAGTAGTCAGCAGTCAAATGGAGCAGAGAGGTCAAAGATAAAGACTGAAAAGTGGCTGTTGGACTTAATGTTTAGGAGATCATTGGTAACTTTGGAGAGGGTAGTTTCAGCTGAGTGGTAAGATCAGAAGCCAGATTATAAGGGGTTAAGAAAGAGAAGAAAGAAAGGGGAGACACCAAGTCTAGATGGCTTCTTCAAAGAGTTTAATTGAGAAAGGGAGAAGAGACATAGTATGATGGTGCCAAGAAGGTTTTATTGTTTTGGTTTGGTTTTTTGAGAATAGGGGAGACTTGGGTGTGTTTGAAACAAGGAGGCAAGAACCAGTAGCCAAAGATTAAATACTGGTGAGAGGAAATCTGCTTAAGAAGATGAAAAGGGATCAGATCAAAGATGCATGTAGAAGGGCTGGTCTTGTTGAGGAGAAGAGTCATCTCTTCACTGGAGACTAGAGTAAAGGAGAAAAGGGTGGGGGTTGGTGTTATGAGAAGAGATATAAAGGTTGTCAGGTGAGGAGGAAGGGAGAAAAGGGAGCTCCCAGTGGAAAGTCTCAATTTTTTTTGTAATCCCTGAATTTCCAACCCAAGACCCATAGTAACCTGTTCTCAGTCCCTTTGTGCATTGAGCTCCGGGACCTATTGTTCCCAATACTTAACCACCTTCCTCCTTCTCCTGTCACTTCCATCACAGCTAGACATGAGTTTCTCCTCTCCTTCCATTTTCTTTTCTCCCCTTTGTCCCCACATAGGCCAAACCACAAGTCCTGGCTCTCCTTTATCATTTGTTCTTTTGTTTCCCCTCTTCCAGTGGAAGGAAAAACATGGAAATACAGATTAGGGTCACCACTACTTCATAAATAGAATATAATGTCACACAAAGACAAGCCCATCCATCACAGAGGCAGACACTTAAATGATTTGTCAACACCAAAAGGAAATCTCTAGCAGAGTACTACAGGACTCTGTCCATATCTATTTAATTTTTTTAATTAATTTTTTTTATTAATTGACTTTTCATTAACAAAAATCAACATTTTTATTAATGACTTGGATGAAGGCATAAATGGCAAGCTCATCAAATTTGCAAGTGATGCAGGGCTGGGAGGAATGTGCCAGATGACAATAGCAACAGCCAGAGCTATCTCAAAGGGCTGAAACATGAGCCATGATCCAAATGTAATTAGATGAAATTACACTTCATAGGGGCCGCTAGGTGGCACAGTGAATAGAGCACGGGCCCTGGAGTCGGGAGGACCTGAGTTCAAATCCGACCTCAGACACTTAACACCTACTAGCCATATGACCTTGGGCAAGTCACTTCACCCCAATTGCCCTGCCTCTCCCCCTCCAAAATACAAACAAAGTAAATTACACTTCATCACTTCAGTGATATATGACTTGGGGTGGGTGCTCCCTAGTACAATGCAGATGGCAACCCCCCTCTAGGTCTTGATAGATAGTCTTCATGACCATTACCTGGTGGCTAACTTTCCAGTGATAAAATGCTCTGAAATTAGCTAGGCTGGTCCTTGGACTTAATCCATATTTAGACCTGAACTTGAAACTTTTTAGCTTAGAGAGAACTTTCAGTTTGTGGTCCTATGACACAGGGTCCCTTTTTGTCAAGGGAGCAAATCAGGGATGGGGAATGGTCCTTAGAACCAATGAATCCTTGGTGCAAGTGCAGTAACCCCTCATTTTGTGAACATCCTGCATCTCTCCCCATCATAGAAGAACTACCTAGGAAACCTGCCTAAAACTCAACAAAGCAACAAACCTGCCAAGTAAACCTGCCCAGACCTGCTACTTGAAGCTCATAGCACCCCTCCTCCCCCGCCCCGTCTTCTGTTCAGTTCTCAAAATAGATTTAGGAACTTTCCAGTTGGACATCAAACTGATTGCTAGACAACAATTGTTAAGCAACACTATCCTTTGGCTTCTGTATTTTCCCTGCTTGCTCCCCTTGGAGACATTTATGTTGTGGCTTTTGTCTATATAAACCCTAAGATGTATATGCTTGGGGCTGCCTGATTTGGATACATGACCCCAGGCAGTCCCTGGGTTAATTATGCTCCACAATAAACTCCATTTAAAATTATTAATGGTCTCCATCTCACAATTTCACATTACAACACAAGGAACTCCCAGTATGGACATTCTCTTTGCTGATTCAGTTTAGCAATTCTGTAACTTATCATCTTGGACAATTGCCTGAGGCACTGAGAGGTTACACCCATGATTCTACAACCAGGCTATATGAGAGGCAGGACTTGAACCCAAGTCTTCTTGACTCCAAGGCCAGCCCTGTATTCCTTATGCTATTCAGCCTCTCACAGCAAAGCATCACAAATTTAGAGCTAAAGTGATTAGAGAAAGTGTCTGAAGGAAAGCATCTCTGCCTAGTCCAGCAGTTGAGAAAACTGAGCCTCAATGAGGACAGAATTATGAAAGAAGATAAGAAAGTAGCACTTTCCAAGAATAGGGGAGAGCCCGTGCAAAGACACAGGAGTCGTGAGGGAAGGAATAAGTGTCTACTATGTGCCAAGCACTATGTTAAGTGCTTTACAAATATTATTTCATTTGATCCTCACAACAACCCAGAGAGGTAAGTGCTATTATGATTCTTATTTACAGTTGGGAAAACTGAGGTTAAGTGACTTGTCCAGGGTCACACAGCTAATATGTGTTTCTAACTGCATTTGAACTCAGGTCTTCCTTACTCTAGGGCTGGCGATTTATCCACTGGGCCACCTAGCTGTTCTCTATTCCCTCTCTATTTAAAGATATTCTGACAAGTTGAATAAACAGCTAGTAAAACAGTTTGGTTTGTAAATTGAGTGAATAAAGGGGGAAAATATAAAATAAGTCACTGATTAAAAACACTAAACAACACAGGACTAAATAGATCCCTGGGACATTCCTCTAGAAACTTAGCTCCAAGCTAGCATTGATCTACCACATAATTGCACTGTCATAGATATTATCTAGCCCGTAGTTTTCCATCTTATCTGTATGAAGGACTTGGTCAAAAGTTTTGTTAAAATCTATACAGATTATATATCTACAGCATTTCCCTGATGTAGCAGCCTAGTAACCCTGTCAGACAATAAAATAAGGTTAGATTGGCATGACCTGTTCTTGCTGAAACCCAGCTGACTTTTAAGTTTTCCTTTTCTAGATGCTCATTCACCATCATCTATTTAATAATATGTTCTAGAACTGAAGTCAAACTCATTGGCCTGTAGTTTACAGAGTCTACTTTGGGGACAACATTTGCCTTCTCCAATCCTGCAGTTCTTCAGTCTTTCCAAGATTCCTAACAGAGGTTCAACAGCAGGGGTGTATTAGAGCCAGGTGAACCAGCTCCAAAGTCAATTGTCAAATGCAGCATGATCCTTTACACTTCAGAAATACAAATCAAGACTTGATTTATTCTTTTGTCTAGACTTTTAAAAGTAATGGGGAAAAGGGTTAATAATATTTATTCAACTTAAAAGTGGTCATTGATAAGGAGAGTATTAAACATTAAAAGCATGACTGCTCAGCAATCACATCCACTAGGATAATAGGGTGACATCATTTCATCTGAGCCCGGTGACTTAAACTCATCAAGTCTAGTAGGTAGGCTCTATCTTACTATCTCCTTACTGATAGAGGGTTTTAACTAACTATAAATTGTTCCTTTTCCTTTCCAGTCAAAGGATCATTCTCCTTGGCAAAGGAAATATAAACCAAATAAGTGATTTCTTTAGACATCTCTTCCTTTTCTTCCTCATTTAAATTATTTTTATATGCCCTCAGATTTTCATTCTTGGGTATTTCCCATCCCTCCTGAGTTGACTTCCTCTATGGTATTTTAAGCCATGGGATCCTACCTAACCTTTCTCTGAACCTTTGAAATCTGCTTCACCAAACCACAGAATGCATGTCAGACCATGGGCTGCTTACACAAGATCTCAGCATTTATCACTTGGTCTCCAGATTTCCCATCATTTCTACTTAAGCAACCAGTTTCTTCTCATTGATGAGAATAAGACTTAAAATAGTAGTTCCCCTTGTCACTTCCCCTTTTAAAGACACAAATTATCATAAAAGTAAGCCAAGAATTTATTAGCTGCTCTGCTTTGGCAACTTCAACAGATGCAAAGACATTAGAAGCCCCATATCACTACTATGTCATACCCAAGTCAGATTTGTTAGATCATTTCTCAGATCCCTCCTCTATTTCCTCATTCTTTCCAAAGGGTAAGGGGAGGTCATATACACAACACTCTCATTACAATATTACTTTTTCCTCCCTCTCTTGTTCTTTATCCTTTGTCTTTATTTGCTCTATAAGGTTTTAAGGTTAAGAGAATGAGGGTTGAAATGGTAAACTCTGGAAAGGAATGGGTTCATGGAGAAGGTGATGAATTCTGTTTTAGGGAGTCTGAGGAAAGACATCCAGGGAAAGCAGAAACTTGAGACAGGGATTGAGATTGCCATATGAGAATGCATTGAAGGAAATAGGATTGTTTCATTTGGAGAAGAGAAGGATTGGGGAGAAATGACAGCTCTCTCTAAGTACTGAAAATAACATCATGTGCTAACATTGTTCTCTTAGGCCACAAAGGGCAGACCTAGAAACAATGGCTTGATGTAAGGAAACCTTCCTGCCAAATGCAATGGGCTAGCTCTAGAGGCAGCAGGCTCCCCTTCCGTGAAGTTCTTTAAGTAAATGCAGGATGTCATTTGTTGGGTGTGTCTTACAGGAGATTCATTGGAGGGTATTGATAAAACTAGATGGCCTCTGAAGTCACTTCCAAATTTGAAATTATGTGATTCTGTGACTTGGGGAGATTATTTTGAAGATAGCACCCTTTGTCTAAACTTAGCTGTTGCCACTGAGAACGATGAGCATGTTGACAATGGACTGCTCTGTGGCTGAGGAAGCTGGTGTATAGTGTGGCCAGGACAAAAGGAAAGAGAGAGAGGGGGAGGAGAGGAGAGGAGAGGAGAGGAGAGGAGAGGAGAGGAG
>NW_027187338.1:10256950-10275613 GCF_028583685.1 Petaurus breviceps papuanus | reverse complement strand
CTTTCTTTCTTTCTTTCTTTCTTTCTTTCTTTCTTTCTTTCTTCCTTTCTTTCTTTCTTTCCTTCTTTCTTCAGTACCTGCAGAAACAGTTGCCAGGTAGCAACTCCACAAGGATCAATTCCCTAGATGCCTGAAAGGACTGAGATAAAATCAGAGCCAATAGTCAGGGAGCATGGGAAGGGATGTTGCTGTAATTCCCAGGGTTCTTGGACACAATTATCTTCCCACTGGTGACAGTTGGTCACCAATCGCTAGTGGTAGTGGTGAGTCCCTTGATGTCACTTCTGTAATGGTACCTGCTTTTATAAAGCACAATTACAACAACACCAACACATCATTGTCTCTCATTTCCATTGGTTTTCTAGGGATTCCTGTTTGTATTTGAAAGTTCCTATTCCACCCTAAGCTTTTAATCAGAAATTAAAGCCCTCTGTTCCATTAAAGATCCATTTTTTTCCTCTTTGGGATTATATCCATTTTTGTAGGATAAATTCTTTTTGGTTGTAAGCATATAGCTTTTGTCTTTTGGAATATCATATTCCAAGCTTGTGTACTTACAGCAGACACCACTAGGTCTTGGGTTATCCTATTGTGATCCCTTGGCACTTGAATTGCTTCTTTTTGGTTGCTTCCAGTGATTTTTCTTTAACATGGGAGCTCTGAACTTTAGCTATGCTATTCCTGGGACTTTTCTTCTTTCATGAGGAGATCCTTTCAGGAGATTAATGAATTCCTTCTAGCTTTGCTTTACCCTCTCATCCTAATAGATCTGGGCAGTTTTCATTTATACTTGATTTTTTTGGTCATGGTTTTTAAGGTGTCTGATGATTCCTATTATCTCTCTCCTTGATCTGTTTTTCAGGTTAGTTGTTTTTTATATGAGACATCTTACACTTTTTTTCTAATTTTTTTCAATCTTTTGATTTTATTCTTTCTGGGTGGTACAGTGGATAGAGCACTGGACCTGGAATCAGGAATATCTGAGTGCAAATTCAGCTTCAGACACTTATGAGCTGTGTGACCATAGGCAAGTCACTTAACTTCTATTTGCCTCAGTTAACATATTTATAAAATGAGGATAATAATATCAACTACCTGCCAGGGTTGTTGTAAGGATAAAAATAAAATAATTTTAGCATTCTTTGCAAATCTTAAAGTCCTGTATGAATGCTAGCTAGTCATTCTTATTCTTATTATTTCTTGCTATCTCATAGAGTCATTGATTTCTATTTGGTTTATCCTCCTTCCAATTTATTCTTCTAGAGAACTTATTTCATTGTTTATCTCATTTCTCCTAGATATTCATCTAGTCCTTGTGGAAAATTCATTTTTTCCTTTGAGTCTGTACCTGAAGTTATTACAAAGTTACCAAAGCAGTCCTCATAATTACACAGATTTCAATTTCATTTTTTTTAAATTTGTCTTGTTCTTTCCATTTACAGTGTGGTAATCATTGTGTATGTAATTTTCCTGGTTCTCTTACTTTACTCTGCATCAGTTCATATAAGTCTTCCCATGCATCTTTAAATTCTGTTTTGTGACAGTCCTCTGGCATAAGGGAATCCCTCCTAAAGAGGACATAAAGTTTTCCTATTGACTCTTGCTTTCTACAATTGGACTTACAGCATCATACTCCCCCAGGGTAGATGTGGTTATCAATACATTAAATCCTTGTCCCAGTATATTGTTTATGTCTAAAGAAAGGCCTATGGGCCAGGCAGAGACAAGGGGGAAAATAACCACTTAATGAGTTCAGATGCTGAGAGTAATATGTAAAACAATGGGAATCACATCAATGCAAAGTTTTATTGCAAGCAATAGGGAAGAAGGAGGAGGGGGGAGAAGAAAAGGAGACCCAACATACAACTCAGGTATAAACACAAACATAGATTATAGCTTAAGTAAGGGCAGAGCTATATTGGGTAGCACAAAGACACAGGTTCATTTAGCAGCAAAGGAGTGCTGTAGAAAGAAGTTGTTCGCCTTCTGGAGAGGATGGTGTGCTCCAAAGGTCCCTTCTAAGAGTGGGGTTTTTATGCTCTGATCATGAATGGCTTCCCTGGATCGGGTCAATTTGCATGTCAGATCAGGGCAAAATATCATTTGGGGGGTTTGCATGTCAGGGGAAAATAAGCTAATGGTAGACAAAATATTATTTGGGAGATACAGCTATACTAATCTTTGGGAAAAGTTATTGTCAGTATTTTTCCATAAGTATGTACCATAAGCTTACAGCCTTTCTTAAGGGAGACTGTCATGATGGTCTCAAGACTGTCAGGCTCAATCTCATAACATCATCTTATTCATTGTTTCTTACAGCACAGCAAAATCCCATTACTATCATGTGCCACAGTTCATTTAATGACTTTCCATTCAAAAGGCATCTATTTTGTTTTGAGTTCTGTGCTTCTATAAAAGTACTATTATTAATATTTTGGTATTTCTTTCTGTCTTTGACCTTCGTGGGATATATACCTAGTAGTGTGATCTCTGGATCAAAGAGAATGGGCCTTTAAGTCACTTTTGAGGATAATTTTATGTTGCTTTCTAGAATGAATAGACCAATTCACAGCTGGGTGATTTATAAGGTTTCTTCAAGCTCAAAATCCTATCATCATGCTGAATGCACATATGAAAAATAATTATCACTAGAACTAGGGAGTCACCATCTCTAGTGTGAAATCCAAATAATTCTCCCTGATATGAAGGAGAAATCCACCTAACATTCTAAATTAGATCATAGATCATGAAACACTAATGACCCTATATATTAACCTAATTTCTATCATCTTACAGATAAAACTGAAGCCCAAAGAGATTGTGACTTCCCCAAGGTCACATATACAACAAGCAGTAGAGTCAAATTTTGAACTTCAGTCCTTGGACACCAGTACCAGAACTCTTTCTATTGAAACACATAACCGTTTGCTGCAAGAGCAGAATGGGAATAAGAAAAATCCTAACTTCATAGTATTTTCAGATATACAAAGTGCTTTCCTCACAAGCCTATGAAGTAGATAGTGCAAGTAATAGTATTCTAATTTTACAAAAGGGGTAACTGAGGGTCAGATAAATAGAATTACTTGCTCAAGGTCAGACAGCTAGAAAGCAAAGAGTGAAATTCAAAATCAGGTCATCTAACTCCCAAGTCCATCACTCTTTCCACTACCCGTGTTTCCCCGATAATAAGACCTATCCCGAAAATAAGCCCCCCCTTACTGTGTAAGATTCCTCTAAAATAAGCCCTCCCCCGAAAATAAGCCCTATTGAGATTGCTACTGTAGTGAAGGTGATCCCCTGTGCTACACGCTACATTACGTTCTTTATTGAATTCATTATTGAATAAAGGTACATTTTTTTGTTCACATTTACCTGTTTATTAAAATTGCTGTCAATGTTCATTAAAATAAGCCCTCCCCTGAAAATAAGCCCTCTGGTGTTTTTCTGTCCAAAAAATTTAATAAGACAGTGTCTTATTATCGGGGTTACACGGTACATGACACTGTTGGAAAATCTGTGAATTCTAATTTTCCCACTGCAAGAAAAACCTTGAAATAGAAGCCTAGAATGCTTAGTCATCTTCAGGTATATAAATGTTTTTACAAAAGTATTAAATCAGGGGTTCTCAGGTATGCCCCAACATTAAAGGAGAATTTCAGACAGTTGTATCTATAATAAATAAGCAAACTAGGCAATCTCCAGAAAGTCTTATTATCACAGATTTGCCTTATTTCAAAAGATTGACCAATGGAGACATACAATTCAATCGATCAATCAGCAAGCATTTATTAACTGCTTTCTATGTTCTAGGCATTGTGCTAATTCTGGGGATAGAAAAAAACATAAAAATGAAACAAATCTTTCCTGGCCTCACAAAGCTGCTGCTCAGCTAGGAATCAGTTTGGAGCTGTCCCTGCCCATAGGTGCTGACTCAACTCACTATTCTCAGCTTCCTTTTTTGCTCTTAGCAGAGATACTGACACCTTGTGATTTTTTTGTAGTCCTCCATGTGTACAAGGTGCCCAAATAGCTAAACAAACACTGAGAAATCCCCATTCTAGGTAGACTACCAGATGTTCACTTGTATAGCATGGGGAGGGCAGGGAAATGCATGCATTCCAAAGGTGTCATGCATAGTGATAGGTACTTAGGCTCAATGCCACTGCCACCAGCATTGTTCTCTGGGGTGGAGAAACTGAAAATAAGTTCAGATGATAATACTGGGATAGTCAGTGGCCATTTGCACCTAAACATAGTTTTCTTCCTCATCACTTAACTTTCCCAATTTTTTTATATCATGTGCTTTGGGTCCCTGGCAGCATGAACTAAGACCCAGAATGACACAGACTAGCCCCTTAAAACAGCCTCACTATAGGGAAGAAGATATAAGGGGAGGATTCCCCAAAATCAAGTGTCATAGATATCACTTTCCCCACCATGTCTCCCAGATTGGATTAGTCTCTCCTTTAGGTTCAACTTCATTGACTCACCCCATATTTTTTTACTATGTTTTCTTTAGAATCATTGTAGTATGGTCTATAGAGTGTGAGACCTGAAGTAAAAAAGACCTAGGATCAAATCCAGTCTCAGACATTTAGTAGTTGCAAGACCCTTGGCAAGTCATTTAACCTCTGGAAGACTCAGTTTCCTCATCTGTAAAATGGAAATAATAGTGGCGCCTACCTCAAAGTCTGATATGTATGTATGTATGCATGTATGTATATAACTATATATATTTGAAATCAAGAAAGCAATACATAAATGTGAGCTATTATTATTACACCATACTCCCTCATCACCAAGTATACTCTAAACTCCATCACCTCCTTTACTACTCTCTGATCCATCCTAAATAGACTAAGTATTATACATTCTCAGGGCAGCTAGGTAGTAGAATGGATAGAGTTCCAGATCTGGAGTCAGGAGAACTCCTCTTCCTGAGTTAAAATCCAGCCTCAGACACTTATTAGCTGTGGGACCTTGGGCAAGTCATTTAATCCTGCTTGCCTCAGTTTCCTCATCTGTAAAGTGAGCTAAAGGAGGAAATGGCAAACCACTCCAATATCCTTGCCAAGAAAATTCCAAATAGAGTCATGAACAGTTGGACACAACTAAAAAGTCAACAACAAAAATTGCACATTCTATTTTCTATCCCCATAATTTCATATTCCACCTAGGGATAGGTCGATGGATATCAGTGGCTAGGTAAAGTGCCATGGGGAGGAACAATTCCTTCCTAGATAAGAGTTGGGGGAACTGAATGTGGATTCAAGTAATCATAAGCGAAAATGACTGGCCCAAGCAAGACATTCAAGCTGATGAGGCCCTGGTGTCCTGGGGGATGAGAGGATGGAGGAACACATGGGCTGGGGCCAATTAGATATAAAGGACTGAGTGGCATAAAAGACATCATCAAAGAAGTGACTGACATGAAAAGGAACTGAACTGGTCAAATAAGGAAAGGCTTGAATGATAGATAGACTATTGCAAGGCTATACTGGTATCAGTGAAACAATCAGAGAACCAGAGAAATGTTTTCAGGGCACTTACTGGATCTATATTCTGTAGATGATTCATGGAAACACATAATTGAACAATTCCCTAGTTTATTTTTAGTTTTCAACATTCACTTCCATAAGTTTTAAATTTTCTCCCCCTCCCTTCCCTCCCTTCCCAAGACAACATGCAATCTGATATAGTTTGTACACATACATTCCTATTAAACACATTTTCACATTAATCATGTTGCATAGAAGAATTATAATGAATGGGAGAAACCATGAGAAAGAAAAACAAAAGAAAATAGTCTGCTTTGCTCTGCATTTCAACTCCATAGTTCTTTCTCTGGATGTGGATGGCATTTTCCATCTTGAGTCATTTGGAATTGTTTTGGGTACTTGCATTGCTGAGAAGGGCTAAGTCTATCAAAATTAGTCATTGTACACTGTGACTGTTACTGTGAACTATGTTCTCCTGGTTCTGCTCCCCTCAGTCAGCATCAGTTCTTATAAGTCTTTCCAGGGTTTTCTGAAGTCCACCTGTTCATCATTTCTTATAGCACAATAGTATTCCATTATATTCATATGCCACAACTTGTTCATTCACTTCCCAAGTGATGGGCATCTCCTCAATTTTCAGGTTTGACCACCGCAAAAAGAGTTGCTATAAATATTTTTGTACATGTGGGTCCTTTTCCCATTTTTATTTTCTCTTTGGGTTACAACTCTAGAAGTGGTATTGCTGGGTCAAAGGGTTTGCACATTTTTATAACCCTTTGGGCATAGTTCCAAACTGCTCTCCAGAATGGTTGGATCAGCTCATAGTGCCACCAACAATGAATTAGTATTCCAACTTTCCCACATCTCCTCCAATATTTATCATTTTCCTGTTTTGTCATGTTAGCCAATCTGATAGATGTAATGTGGTACTTCAGAGTTGTTTTGATTTTCATCTCTCTAATCAATAGTGATTTAGAGCATTTTTTCATATGACTATAGAAAGCTTTAATTTCTTCCTTTGAAAACTGCCTGTTCATATCCTTTGACCATTTATCAAATGGGGAATTACTCGTATTCTTATAAATTTGACTCAGTTCTCTATATATTTTAGAAATCAGTCCTTTATCAGAGACACTAGTAAAAATTCTTTCCCAGTTTTCTGCTTCTCTCCTAATAATCTTGGTTGCATTGGCTTAGTTTGTGCAAAAGCTTTTCAATTTAATGTAATCAAAATTATCCATTTTGCATTCAATAAACATTTATTAAGTACCTACTGTTCAGCATGCACCATGGGCATTGGGAATAAATACAAAGACAAAATGAAGACATGTCCTGATCTCAAGGACATTACATTCTACTGGGGAAGAAACAATATACACACAGAAAAGTAAGTATAAATTAATTTCATCAGGATGGGATGGAACACAAAAAAATATGGAATCCTTCCTGAATTTGTATGTCACACAGGATATAAAGGTACAAATAGCTTACAATCTACACCAGGGGAGGGAGACTCCAATACACTGATGAAATCATTCTTCTGTCAAATTAGTCAGATACTGAATGACAGTTACTATGTGATCTGGAACCACCTGCATTATACCTGGTAGAAGTCAGTCAATCAACAAGCGTTTCTTGTTTATTACATACATATCAAGCACTGTGCTAAGTGTTGAGGATAAAAAAGAAGGGCAAGGGGTGGCCAGGTAGCACAGCCAGTAAGAGCACCAGCTCCAGTGTCGGGATGACCTGGGGATCAAATCCAGGCTCAGACACTCAGCACCACACCCAGAAAAAACTGGCCGTGTAACCTTGATCAAGTTACTTAACCCCTATTGCTTTAAAAAAAAAAAAAGAAGGGCAAAAAGCAGTTCCTTATCTCAAGGAGCTTGCACTCTAATAGGGGAGACAAGATATAAATAACTATGTAGAAGAAAAAACTATACAACATGCACAATATGTCCTGCCTGATATCAACTCCTGCGGAGTATTTCCAGAAATACAAGATAGAATAACCGCCCCCACTTCTATTAAGGACTTTTATTTAAAGAAATAATGACAATGATATGAGATTCAACACAATCTCACCTTGAAGAGATACACAGGAGTCACTGGTAGAGGGGACAAAGAAGCTGAGTAATTTGATTGGTGAGAACATACACATACAACCCTTAGATGAGTAACCTTTGTGCCACCCATGCAAGAGGAAGTGCTGAAGAGAAATTGGCAACCAGCTTCTCTGAAATCTTGGAAGGGGACAAGTTGGTAGAGATTCCTGTGGGTAGCACTCTTCAAATTTGTTAACTGAAGAGAGTGTAGCCATGTACCTCACTACATATGAATATAAACCTATATGTACTGCAAGGGTCCTTAACCTGGGATCCAGGTATATAGAAGAATTTCAAAGAGGTTCTTGAACTTTGATGGGAAAAAACACATCATAATTTTCAATAACCTACAACTGAAATTTGATATTTCTTTCTATTATTTACTTTTTTTAAGTTCTGAAAAGGCACAGGCTTCAACTGACTGTCAAAGGGATTCATGATATATACACACAAATGCTGCCTGGAAGGATCAATGCTTTCATCCTGACCTCTAATGATATAATGAAAGACTGTCTCCCCATAAGGAAATTTCAGACTTCAGGAGAAGGGGAGAGAGAGAAACAGGCTTGCATGCCAGAGGCTGCTAACCCTTCCTCCCCACACTAGGGTTAAAAGGTCCTATACCTTCAGGTTTTCAGGATGTGAGCTACAGGATGTAGGTCCTAATTCTGGTGTGCATTTCAGAAGAAAAGCTTGGGTTGAAAAAAAGACTTGTGATCTGGGTCAAGTTTGGCAGCTGAGAAGGGAGGGTGCCAGGTAGAACAGGGCTGACTGATCCTAGCTAATGAAAGGAGGAAACCACAATTTAAAAGATAGTCATTCCCTATGTCTGGACTAAGTCCACAGCCCTTTCATTTCTGAGTTTGGCAGGGGTGGGGAACCTGTGACCTTGAGGCCACACATGGTTCTCTAGGTCCTCAAGTGTGGACCTTTGACTAAATCCAAACTTCACAGAAGTTTTCAAAAAATATAAATTTTTAATGACACATCTTTAATAATTTGTTGTAAATTTATTGAAATTTTGATGATGCAATATTGTGTCATATAATATATAGTATCACATTATAAATGTCATTACACACACATATTCCTGCTGATACATGCAATACTTCCCAACAATGTGCAACACACTCTTGCCTGTCAACACTTATTTGTTAAGACTTGTCGATGTACTTGACCACTGATGGATCATAATTTGCATTTTGTGTGTTTATTTGAAAAATAATGTAGTAAGCACAACAGATGAAACATGTACAAAAGGTTTTTCAAAATTTTCTTCTTTACTCTTCTTTCCTTATGTTTCTACTGCCCCCTTATTTTTATTCAATGCCCCTCAACTGCACCCAAGGTTCCTACCATACCCCCCCATCGCATCGTTCCAATACCCCCAGGGAGAAGTATCACCCGCTTTGGGAACCTAAAAGTGACCAGTCTGTGAGGGAGTACCCTTTTCTATTATTCAAAAAGGGATGTGATATATTGATCTGCAGACAAGAGACCTTTTCAGACTTTGAAGGGAATGATCAAGAAAGGAATTGAGTAGTAACTATTGTTCTAGAATACCAAACCAAAACTACATTTTGATGTATTTTTATCTTTTTCCTTGTTCAAGATGTTGCTTCAAATTGTCTTGGAGTAGAGAGAGATCTGAGAGCATAGGGGACTGTGCCAATTTGGACATTTCTCTAAACTAGAAATGTTTGGATATTAATGTTAGATTAATTTTTAAAATTGTTTCTGGCAGACTCGGGCCTAAAATGTAGAGTGCAGTATTAATGTTTTTTGGTTTTGCTTTCTTACAATACAGAGCATAGAGACTTCATTGTGCCAGTGACTGTCCTGGCCCTTACTACTGAAAAGTCAGGTAATTTACATTTCATTTTTTCCCCAGGGTTCTCTGGCACCCTTAAGAAGGTAGGGAGAGGGGCAGCTAGGTGACGCAGTGAATAGAGCACCAGCCCTGGAGGCAAGAGGACCTGAATTCAAATCCGGCCTCAGACTTAACACTTAACACTTATTAGCCATGTGACCTTAAGCAAGTCACTTAACTCCAACTGCCCAGCCTTTCCCCCTCCAAAAAGCAAAAAAAAAAAGGTAGGGAGAAATATCTATTCTTTCTGCCACTGGCTTAAGCCTTTACTGACTGTGCTCCATCAATTTATGAGGGTCCTGTGTACTCCATCTCACTAGCTACCAGTCAAATTCATTTTTACAAAAGCATATCTACTTCAAAGTTATAGCAAGAACCCAAATACCAACCTCCACCCAAAAAACATGAAGGCATAATCTCCTCCATACCACCCAAGTCTCTGGGGAAGAGATGGAGATTAGGGTTCACAGGTTAACTCAGTTCCTATATAGCATGACCTCACCAAATTCCAAGTCTAGAGCCCCCTGGGGTTGTGTCCCAGCACCCTGGCTTTTCAGGGCTTCCCTGCTAGACTGAGAGCAATATCCAGCCTAGAAACCTGCCTCCAAGGTCACCATGGCTTGAGCTCGGTGCCCAGGGACTCTACTGTCTATACCTAGAACTGGAAAGGACAAGTGAAACAAATGTCAGACCTTAGGGACCAGACCAGGTCCCCCAAACCTACCTACTTCTTGGTATTCACAAGGTCCAAAGAGGTCAGGGAAGGACAAGGTAGTCCTTCCATTCACCCAACTCAGTCTGGCCCCCAAGCTATGAGTAATGAAAACCTTCATGCCACTTCTACCCCCTTGTATGCTATAAGAAAAGAGACATTGTCCCATTCTGGCAGTTTTTAAAATACATCCAGCTATGTAACCAATAAAAAGAGGCTGTTCCTACTTTCATGATTGGGGAAGGCAGAAAAGTCTTCTCCCAGGAGCAGGGCCCTGGCATCTCCTAGATAGATGTCTCTATGCTAGATGATCTGGGCATGTACAAAGCCAAGTCCCATTTCACATACTAACATAGGGATCCCAGAATCAAGAGCCCCCCTCTACCAATTCAGGTTAGCACCTTCTCTGCAACTTAAAAATCTTGGAGAATTACCTAGAACCACGAACAGCAAGGTGACCTGCCTAGGAGCCAACATCACGGGCAAGACTTTAGCCCAGGTCCATCTGGCTTCAAGGCCAGCCCTTTGTTCACTCTCTCATAGCTGCCCCTCTCCAAATCCAAATATCGTAAACAATATGCTTATCCAGAAAGACCTTAGATTTGTGTTCCCAATAAAGATTTAATAACTCACCTAAAAGACTTCATAACAATTTCCTTTATACAAGCTAGTATTTGTAGGCATTATTTCAATTCCCCACCATATGTTTCTCACATATGTGACTTACTATTTGGAGTCTTCTATGGGCAATGTACCAAAAACAAACTGCCACCCCATAAATTCCTCAAAGGTTAATTGAGGTAATTAAGGTATATGCTTATGACAATGCTTGGCACATTGTAAGCACTTAATAAATGTGTACTGACTGACTGATAGCTACGTTGATGCTTATTGGCTGACAAACTCTATTGGTTAATGGATTAGAGAAGGCCTGCTGCCTTATAATTCAACTCAATTAAACAAACATTTATTGAGTGCTTACTGTGTGTAAGGCAGAGCTGTCAAATCTGCTTCCTGTAATACTCCTAACAGTCAGATGAAAATGTAATTAAGAAATATTTAACAAAATATATAAAAATACAATAAAACATAGATAATGTCATTCTGTGGTTTTCTAAGTCAATACTAGAAGGAGGAGAATCTTTATGTGAGATTTAGTGGTTCCTATTTCTACTTGAGTTTGACAAAATTGATGTAAGGCAAAATAAATACAAAGACAAAAGCAAACCATCTCTAACCTCTAACACAGGTTCCTAAAGTGGGTGATAAAGCCCTTGGGGGAACCGGAAAGGAATGATTCAGGGAGGGGCTGTAGTAGCCTCAGGTGCAGTTGGGAGGCATTGAGTAAAAATAAGGGGCAATGGAAGTACAAGAAAAGAGAAGAGGATTTTGAGAAACCATGCATACATATTTCATCTGTTGTGTTACAGAGTTAAAATCACAGTGATTACATTATTTCCCAAATCAACACACAAAATGTCAAGTCCACTGACAAGTCTTAACAAGTAAGTGTTGGCAAGAGATTGTGTGGAGCTTTAGCAAGAAGTCCAGCATGCTTGGGCAGGAATACGTACATGTAATGACTTGTTTACAATATAATACTATACTATACATATACAATAGTTATATGTATGCAATACTATGCCATACTATACTATACATATACAACACTATATCATATTATACAACACTATATGGTTACATGATGCAATATTGTATCGTCAAAATTTCAATGCAAGAAAAATTCACAAATTTACAATAGATTATTAAATTTAAGATGAATCTTTTTAAAAATATTTTATCTTTTTTGGAAATGATGCAAATTAAAAAAAAAAACATTAGGGGAGGTTAGGTGGCCCAGTATACAAAGCACTGGCCCTGGGGTCAGGAGGACCTGAGGTCAAATCCAGCCTCAGACCCTTAACACTTCCTAGCCGTGTGACCTTGGGCAAGTCACTTAACCCCAATTGCCCTGCCCTCCCTCCTCCAAAAAAGCAAAAAATAAAATTAAAGGGTTAAAGAAAGTAGATTTCTTGCAGGGGGGAGCTGAGCAATATTTTTAAGAGGGCTGTAGGCCAAATAAGTTTGGGAACCTCTGTTCTATTCTACTGGGGTGGGGAATAAGTGGATACAACATTTACACAAATAAAGTATCGGGTGCTCTAAAAGTCTTGGAGTAGTTAGCTTAAAGCTGCCCTGAGACTGTAGGGCATACTGTATATGTAACCCTTGGGATCACCATGTTAGTCTGATGTCTGATGAGGTCGACTTTAAAAGGCACCACGTTTATAGGAATTCCACCCTTGAAAATGTAGTTAGGAAACATAGGAATGGTTTTTGATGATGCACTCCTCCCCACTCCCCCTCCTGTTAGAGAGCATTGGGATCTCAGCCCTATGCTAAAAAAGGTTACTCTCTGCTAAATGGTTCCCCGAGCTCCCCTCCTCATGCTGCCAACACAAGAACACTAGAGCAAGCAAGGATGGGTGACCCACAGGTATAAGCAGAAACATCAAATCAGTCGGTGCAGTCTTTAACAGAATTAAAGGATGTTATTGGGGGAGGGAGGAGGGCAAGGAGTACTAATTGCTCCTGTCTCTTTTTTTCTGCCGTTTCTTACCTCACTTCTCAGCCAGCTGCACCCCTCTGGGATTTTTCTAACTTCTCCTCCAGACCCCAGGAATCTCATTTTGGGGATAACCTCATCATCCTTTAAGATCACGGCAGCCTTGGTATCCCCTCTCAGCACCACCCTCTGCCTCTCTGACTGAGTAGACCCATCTATTCCAAAACCTCCATTTAAGAAGGGAACTCATTCAACCATCTCATTTCTCACCTGACCACTCATTTGTTGTCCTTCGTTCTCAGAGAGGACCAAAATGGCATCACTGTGTTAGAGTCAAGCTGCAGTGTGTCCGACTGTGGCTGATCAGATGAATACAAGCTCAGAATGCTCTACCACAGGTCAGGCACAAATAGTCTGTGTGAACATTAGAGTGGATTCTCTAAATGTGCACATCCTTCATTTCCTTTGAGCTGCCTCGATTCTGCTTTGCTCATAGAGCATGGCACCTTCCCTGATGTGGTCACACCGTGCTGAGCCATCCTGTGCCAGTGTCTTCATGTCACACAATCAATCCCAAAGTTCTTCAGAGAGACTTTGAGAGTGACCTTATATCTCTTCTTCCGACCACCATGTAAGCACTTGTCTCGTATGAGTTCTCTGTAAAATAGTCTTTTAGGGAAATGTAGTTTTGGCATTTGATCAACATGACCAGCCCATCGGAGTTACGCTCTCTGAAGCAGAGTTTGAATACTTGGCAGTTCAGCTCAAGAAAAAACCTCAGTGTCTGGTACCTTATCCTGCCAGGTGATCTTCAGAATCTTCCTAAGACAATTCAAATGGAAGCGATTCAGTTTCCTGTCATGGAACAGGTAGACTATCCAAGTTTCACAGGCATACAGCAATGAGGCCACTCTTAGACTTAGACTGCAAGTTACCTGAGGAAAGGGACTGTCTCTTTTTTTCCCATATTTGTAACCCCAGCACTTAGCACAATGTGCCCAATAAATGTTTACTGACAGTTGATTATGGTCAGTGCTCCAGGTGCTGGAGAAGCACTCAAAATAAACACCCTGCACAGGCAATAGTTTAATGCCTCTCATTTGTCTCTCTAGACTTCAGTACTCAAGGTTGCACTTGAAGGCTTTAATTTGAGGATGGTCTCTGCCATCAGTTCCTGCATCCATGCTGTTCTATTGTTTCATGCTCCACGAGCGATGGGAAGACCCAATCACCTCCATTTCTCTACTCTCTGGAGAAATCCTCAGAACTCCCACTATGGGGTGAGGGGAAGGGGGAAAATCTCACCCTCTAGTCCTTGGCTTCCTCTTTCCCAAGCTGGAAAGAAACACAACTGCCAAGGTTGTTAGAGATTTAGGTCCCCTTGCAGGAGGTAAGCCTCACTCTTCCACTGTTATATATAACACAAAATACTTTCAAGAGGGAGAAAATACTACAATGGGGGTATCAGGAATGGCCTTGTAGAAGAGCTTTGGTTTTATTTTTTTCTTCCCAGAGGGGAAGTGGAGGAAAGATAGAGAGAAAATAGATTTATTTGTTTACAGAAAAATTAAATTTTTTAGAAGGTGAGATCTGAGCTATGCTTCAAAAGAAGTTTTGATATTGTTAATATGAAAATATATTTTACATGACTTCACATGTATAATGGGCATCATAATGTTTGCCATTTTAGTAGGTGTGGGACAGGGTAGAGGGAGGGAGAAATTTTGGAGCTTGAAATTTTAAAAATGAATGTTAAAATGCAAATATATACATATGTGGGTGTATATATATATATACATATATGTGTGTATATATATGCATATTATATATATATGAACTTTGATAGCAAAAAAATAAAAGCACATTCCAGACATGGAAGGGCAGTCTGGTTATGTGGAGTGCTGGAGTTTAATGATGGCAGAGGTGGCAGGGACCTGGTGGGTAGAGAAGGGAATGAGATTCTAACATTCCCATGTGACCTTCTGGGGCAACAAATGAAACCTACAAATTCCATTCCTAATTCCTCTTCCTGAGTTCTCTGAACCTAAAACTGGGGCCTTGCTTCTGACCAGATCCCTTTCAGGCCTTGTTACAGAGCTGTTGCTTTCCATCCTGCTTCTCTCTCAAGCGTCCCCTGCCTCTGACCCTTTCCAGCTTGCCAGTTGGTCTTCTGAGTTCCTAGTATTGTTGCACCACACTTCTCCAGCATCTTCTATTCTGGGACTCCCCTCCCCCTTCCTCCTTCCTTCTTCCTCTTTCCTCACAACCCCCAGCAAAGAGAATCCACACATGAGAGGTCTTGGATCAGCTGAAACAGACATTTCGGTTCAACACATTTCTTTGCTTAAAAAGTTAGCGAAGCGTGTATTTAGGCTGTTCCATCTGGGGCTTTTCAGCCCACTCTGTGGGCTATGAGGAGGAATCTGGGAACATCTTTATCTGAGAGCCAGTCTAGGCTAGGCTATATCTAGATGTCCTTCTCCTCACAGACTCTGCCTCTACCGAAACACTAATTCCTCGGGCCCTGGAGGACCTCCCAGGCATAGTCACAGCACACAAAGAGATAAGTGATAGAAAGCTCTATCACATTGCTTAATGGAGGCTTTTCTGCTGGTCCAAACTGGAAAAGATACAAAGAGACACACCCATGTTAGGAAAACTTCTCAAGTAACCCAGACAATGGAGCCATATAACAATAAAATACAATGATCATTATAAAAACAACTAGAATTTATATAGTACTTTAAGATTTGCAAAATGTTTTATATGTTATCTCATTGGCTCTTCACAACAACTTTGCAAGGTAGGTACTATTATTATACCCATTTTCCATATGAGGAAACTGAGGCCGGGCAGGTCATGTAACTTGTACAGAATCACACACAGCTAGTATCTGTTGCAGGGTTTTAACCCACACCTTTCTGACACTCAGTCCTTTACTCTAACCACTAGATTACCTACCTGCCTAATCTTCCTGACCTCTGGAGGGCGCCTTGTTCTGACCTCACACTTAAAACAACCAAATCTTCCTAAAGGGAAGGGAGCAAGGATTTATTAAGAGCCCACAGTGTACCAGGCACTGTGCTAAACATTTTATAAATATTATCTCATTTGATCCTCAAAACAACTCTGTGAGGCAGGTGCTTTTTGAATTCTACTTACAGTTGAGGAAACTGAGGCAGACAGGAGTTAAGTAATTTGCCTAAAGTCACACAGCTAATAAGTAACTGAGGCTGGATTTGAACTTATTCCTGCTTCCAGGTCCTGCCCTCTATCTGATGTACCACCTAGCACTAATTTAACAATCTCCTGGTATTGGTGACCTCCCTTTGTTCCCCTTAAATACCATAACCAATGCTTCCTCTTCTATTTCCATGGCCTGACAAAATGGATGACTTGTACACTCAGAGCGCTTCTCCTGGTTCCCACAAGTTATTTCTCTAATTAGACTTCACACACATTTGCTGTATTTTGTTTATGAAAAGTTTTAAGATGTTGGCTAGGTGGTGCAGTGAATAGAGCACTAGTCCTGGGGTCAGGAGGACCTGAGTTCAAATTCTACCTCAGACACTTAACACTTACTAGCCACGTGACCTTGGGCAAGTGACTTAACCCAATTGCCCTGCCCTCACCCCTCAAAAAAAAAAAAGCAAAAAAAAGTTATTTTTAAAAATGTTGCCAAAACCAAGGATTGATGTTTATTAAATTGGTAATAGCACATACCCTGGTATCAGGATCACTAGGATTTTTTTTTTATTTTTTTCTCTACTGAAGATTTGCTCCTCTAACTAGATCCATAGCTCTTTGTATCAGCATCAGAATTTTAATTCTAAATAGGTTCAAAGATTCAGAGCTGGAAGGGACCTGAAAGATTAAGACTAAGTCTCTCATTTTGTAAATAGAATCTTGATCAAGCTGAGATGCTGACACCCCCATCAACCGATGAGAGGCAGTGTGGTGTAACTGACAGAACCTGAGGTCAAAAGAATAAGGGTTCAAATTCTACCTCAAAACACTTATTAACTGAATATCTTCCCCAGCAAGTCCCAGCTAAAATCCCACCTTCTAGAAGAAGCCTTCCCCAATCCCCCTCAATGCTAGCATTTTCCTTCTGCTAATGTTCTCCAATTTATCCTGTCTATAACTTGTTTCTACATAGTCGTTTTCAGGTTTTCTCCCCAATTTGATTATGATTAGAGCAGGGACTATTTTTTGTCTTTCTTTGCATCCCCAACACTAAGCACAGTCCCTGGCACATAGTAAGCACTTTATAAATGTTTACTGACTAACTACTTCCCTGGGCCTCAGTTTCTTCATTTGTAAAATTAGAGGATTGGATTCAGTGACCTTCAAGGTTCCTTCTCCCTATGCTCCTTGATCTATTATTCCCTCTTTGAGAGGACTGAGGATAGTAGTCTTTGATCTATTCACACCTCATGTAGGAGAATCCCTGAACGCTATCGGCCACAGGAACAGAGATGAGAACCCAGCACGTGGTCCCCAAACTGGAGGAACAGCAGGACAAATATAGAAAAGCAGAGCACTAGATTTTGCCCTTCTCCTCTGCAAGTCCAGTGAGAAAAGGGTGGTGGAATCCATTTTCTTTGCAGGAAGAATCAAAGGTTATTCACAGTAGGCAAAGAGGGTTTCCTGATTCCTATTGGTTCCCATGAATCAAGGGATTTTAACTCATAAATTCTTAGAGACCATCTGGTCCAACACTCTCCTTTTCAGATGACAAAACCAAAAAACAGGAAGTTTAGGCTTTTTGGAAGGTCAAGTAGATAGTAAGTATTGGAGGCAGGATTTGAATACAAGTCTTCCTGATTCCTAATCCAGACATCCAGATGATGTCCTCACCTGTTGA
The DNA here is from genome assembly GCF_028583685.1 of Petaurus breviceps papuanus. NCBI lineage: Eukaryota > Metazoa > Chordata > Mammalia > Diprotodontia > Petauridae > Petaurus > Petaurus breviceps. Next base: position 10,257,992 of record NW_027187338.1, on the reverse strand, counting down.
GGTCTCTTTTGGAACATGATTTTGGCATTAATATGTTAGCTATCCCTCACAACTTTGTGATACCCACTCTGCATATCATCTCAATCTTCATCTATGACCTTCAGAGAAATGTTGGCCAAAGAGGCCAGGAACAGATTGTTCCACTAAAACCTCCCTCCAGCTTGACATTGATTTCTTAATCAATACTGTCTACCATCCCATTAGAAGTCTCCATTGATTGGGGGTTACTGGGAATCTTTTATATTGTTTAACATATTTTTTTTAAAGCAATTGGGGTTAAGTAACTTGCTCAAGGTTACATGGCCAGGTGTTTCTGGGTGGGTGCTAAGTGTCTGAGCCCGGGATTCGATCCCCAGGTCATCCTGACACTGGAGCCGGTGCTCTTACTTGCTGTGCTACCTGGCTGCCCCTGTTTAACATATTCTTTATTGTGAAATAGAGGCTGATGTAGTCTGATATATGTTCTTACCCAAAATGCTTACAGAGGCACTGGGGATCCTTTTACCCATATTAGTGAGTTGTACATTCTGAAGTTCCCAGAGGAGACTGCATGGGGACAAAATAAGCCAAAGAGAACAAATTTTTGAATGAATTCCCAACATGGAACCCAATTCATGTAGACACAGAGCTTGGGGCTCTGGGCCATAGTTTACATAAAGATGATGAAACTAAGACACAGAAAGGTCAAGGGATTTGTCCAAAGTCACATAAATACCCACAAGTAAAACAAAGTTTTGGACTTGGGTTCTTTGACTCCAAATCCAAGGGGTTTTCCACTTCACTATTTGCTGTCTATTCCTCAAACTTCCCAATTTTAACCAATTCTGATCATGGATATTGATATATCAATATATGAAAACAATTACAATAAAAATAAAATATCTATGCATTTGTTTCATTGTCTTTTCATTGTTGTTTCATTGGTTCAATTAAACCAGTTATTTCATTGGGTGCATCCAATAGTTCATTTTAGATCAATAAGAAGCTAACTTTTCTGCCATCAATTTCATCTCTCTCTCTCTCTCTCTCTCTCTCTCTCTCT
>NW_027187338.1:10212069-10256850 GCF_028583685.1 Petaurus breviceps papuanus | reverse complement strand
CTCTCTCTCTCTCTCTCTCTCTCTCTCTCTCTCTCTCTCTCTCTTCCCTCCTCCTCCTATTTGTCTCTTTCCCTCTCTCACCCTGTATGTGTGTGTGTCTCTCTCTGTCTCTCTCTCCCTCCCTCCCTCCCTCTTCCCTCTTCTCTGTCTCTGTGTCTCTTGTCTGTCTCTCTCTTTCTCTCTCAGCTCTATGGATTAGCTGAATGTACATAGTGGATGTAAATCACACAAAAAGCATACTGGATGGGTTTACTGTATGTACTTATCCATTATTTCAACTTTTTTCTTTATAGAACCCTTACAGTGCGTTGCCCAATACCAGGGTTTCATGGAGCACAGTCTGAGAAATATGGAATGGCCATATTGAGCATATATCCCTAATAAGTTTAATCTCCTTAGAGTCAACCTTGATGTCCTCACCTGTTGAGGTCTTTATTGCACCATGATTCTAGCATTAATATGTTAGCTATCCCTCACAACTTTGTGATATTCACATTGGGTATCATCTCAATCTTTATCTATGACCTTCAGAGAAATGTTGACCAAAGAGGCCAAGAACAGATTGTGCCACTAAAACCTCCCTCCAACTTGACATTGATTTCTTAATCAATACTATCTACTAGTATCTCCTTGGAAAAAGATGACTGGAATTTAAGAATTTAAGTGATTGATAGGGAAGCTTGATTCCACATAATTGTATTGCAACCCATCCAAGATCATGTGGTTATAGCAGAGGGTCAGGTGGGTTCTGAAGGGAGTCCACAGAAGAGGAGCAAGAATCCTTCATAGCAAGAATGTTATATGGCATAATCTCTGGCCTAGGGGTTAAAATTCTTAGGTTCCAAAACAGGCTCTCCATCAACTAGCTAAAAATCCCTTCCCCACTCTGGACCTCTAGAGAAAATGATGAAACTGTTGCCCCTATTGACTATAATTTTATGCTTTTTATCCTCAAATGATAAGGCAATACAACGGATAGAACTCTGGGTCTGGAATCAGGAAGGCCTGAGTTCAAATCTTGTCTTAAACATTTACTAACTGTGTGACTATGGGCAAATCATTTATTCTCTGTCTCTCATTTTCATAATCTGTAAAATGAAGATCATAATTTCACCTACTTCCCAGGGTTGTTGTGAAGATCAAATGAGATAATATTTGTAAAGCACTGAGCACCCACTATGCCACGTAGTAGGTGCTTAATAAATGTTTACTTCCTTCTTTCCAAATGAACCCTCACTTCAAAGTAACAGTCCTTTTATTAATCTCTTATCAACTCCCTATCATAGTACCCAGAGCAGATGTTATAAATCTCTCTCCTCAAGCCCCAGATTGATCCCACAATCCTCTATCTCTTATGAGTCAACCTTGCCCCCACCTGACACTGAGAATTCTCAGGCTGTCCACCCTGCCATCTTCTCCACACTAGCCTTTAACTCATCCCCCTCCTCCTTTTCTCTCATCTCAAATGATAAGATGCCCTTTCTCTCTACCAATAAAGTAAACTCCTCCACCCCTGCTTTCGATCTGACTTCCTTCTGTCTGTTCTGGAAACTTGCACTATTTATAAGTCAATGTCAATAAGTCATAAGTCAATGCCCCCCGTCTCTGTCTCTGTTTCTCTCTGTCTGTCTCTCTTTCTCTGTCTCTCTCTCTGTCTCTCTCTCCTCTCCTTTCTTTTCCTCTCCCTTCCTCTCTCTCTCCTTTTGTCCCCTCTCCCCTCTCTCTCCCCTCCAATCTATCTTCCCTTATTGCTTAGAACTGCTCACTCTCAAACAAGTACTTCCTTCCTGAAGTGGAAGAAAGCATGTGATAAGATCCCATTCGAACTCTTCTTGCACTCAGGTTTTTCTTTTTCCACCTCCATCTCTTGTGCTCATTTCCCCAATATAAAAAAAAAAACCAAGACAAAAGTTTCCCTTGACTTTGTCATTCTCTCGTGTTCTTATTTTATCTCTTTTCCCCTACATTGCTAAACTTTTAGAAGGAATAGTCTACACTGCTTTCCTCTACTCCTTCATCATCCATTTATTCCTCAACTCCTTGCAATCTGGCATCCAACCCCACCAGTAGGCTGAAACTGCTCTCCAAGGTCACTAGTGACCTCTCAATATGTGTCATATAAGTTAATAATGACAGTCGCCTTTTCTAAGTCCTCATCCTCCTCGAGCTTTCTGCAATAGTTGACATTGATGACCACTTCCCATTCCTACATAGTCTCTCCTTGGTTGTCCTCCATGACACTGTTTGGTCCTGGTTTTCCTTCTACCCGCCCCCAAAGTGTAGGATTCCACTAAGTCTTGGTCCTTCACTCTCTCCTCTTATCTCTCTACCCTCTCTCCTTTGGAGATCTCACCGATTTCCTTTGGATTCAACTCTCACATCTCTGTAGATAACTCTAAAATGTAGCTATAGAACCTCAGTCTTTTCTTCCTGAGCTCCAAACCCACATCTCCAAGCGCTTGTTTGACATTCCACCTGGATCAATCCACAAACATGTATTGAGTGCCTGATCTCTGTGCTAGGCACTGGAATACAAAGACTAAAACAAACAGCCTCTGTTCTCAGGGAGCTTACATGTATTACACGTATGTGTATAAATTGACACAAAGTAAATATTTGAGGGGTGAAGCCATAGGAGGTGGAGGGATCAGGAAGGGCTTCCTAGAAAAGATGACACTTGGGCTGAACCTTGAAGGAAGTAAAGAATTCTAAGAGGAGGAAGAGAGAAGGGAGTGCATTACAGAGTCCTGGGTGACAGCCTGTGCAAAAGCATGGAGATAGGAGACCTTGTGTACAAGGGACAATGAGTACACCAGTTTGGCTGGACTATGGGGTATGTGAAAGGGAGTAATGTGTAAGAGTTTTTCTGGAAAGATGGTCTATAGCCAAATGACAAAGGGCTTTAAATGCCTTAAGGGGGGGAGGGGAGGGCGGGATTTGATCATAGAAATAATAGGGAGCTCCTGTAGCTTCCTAAGAAGGGAAGAGACATTGTGCTTTAGGAAGGTAATACCGAGCAAGTCTCATATTTGAACTTAAATCCTCTAACTTCAAATTCAGCATCTATGTTCTAAGTACTATGGTACCTTCCCAATCAATTCAATGCAAACATTAAGCACCTGCTATATACAGAGACCCTGTTAGTGATACAAGGATAGTCACAACAGTGACTTTGCCTTTAGGGAAGCCAATCTAATGAGCAGAATCCACATGGACACAAATAATTGTAGTACCTAGGAGTCAGATAAATGCTGGTGGGTGCCGAAGCCAGCTCTAACATCTTTGCAGTACTGATTGTTACATTTTCAGCATGAGCATTTATACACACAGAAATATTTATACTCTGAAATCAGCAATCTACAGATCAAAGCTTGATTAACTCTTTCATTGATTTTCAAGACCTAAGAAAGTGTTAGTAATGCAGATTAAGCTTTAAAAATTTTGATGGGGTGGGGGGGTGGTTCCAAGATGGTTTTGTAGAAGCAGGAAAATTCTGTGAGCTCCCCCTTAACCACCTCAAATACCTATAAAAAAATGACTCTAAACAAACTTTAGAGCCACAGAACCCACAGAGAGAAATAAATCTCCCACTGAAGGCAGCCTGATAGGCCAGCAGGAAGAGTCCATTGCAGCAGGCTGGGAGCTGAGCCCAGCCCTGCATGAGTCCTTGGTTTTAGCCTCAGGGTGGCCCCAACCAGCAGCTGCCACAGCAGACTTCAGGAGAGTGGATCACTAACAGCTCTGGCAGTTTCCAGAATTATCTACCCATAAATGCCAAAGGCAAAGTAAAAGGTCAGTGTGGACTTTGGGAACAGGGGGACCGAGAGTGTGGTCAGGCCTCTGCCCCTGGGGAGAGAAGGCGAGAAGCAGAGGAGGCACTGTGGCCATGAAGCTGCTGCTGTGGGGCTGCTTCAGAGCTCCTGGCCTGCAGATCGTAGGGGGAACAAGCAACCATTCAGAGGAGTAATCTCTATGGCTTTAACCTGCTTGGATCTGGATTGCTGTCTTGGGTGGAGGTCCTGGGGTGTGTGACCAAGTGCCAGAGCTTTTGGAGACTTCAGGGAGGGCACTCAACTAATAGCTCTGTCAGCTGCAAAAACCCCAGAGATTTGGGACAAAGCCCTCCTCTCTGGAAGCAGAGTTCTACTGTGACAAAAAGCTCAAAATTCAAGTAATTGAGTGGCAACATGGGCAAGCAAAGGAAACAAAACAAGCACAGTAGTCAAACCTTAGATTCCTTTTTGGGGGACAAAAAGGATCAAAGCATGGAACAGGAGGAAGACAACAAAGTCAGAACTCCTGCACCAAAAGCTTCCAAGAAAAATATGAACTGGTTACGGGCCATAGATGAGCTTAAGAAGGATTTTGAAAACCAAATAAGAGGAGTGGAAGAAAAGAAAAATGAGAATGATGCAAGAAAATCATGAAAAGAGAGTCAACTACATGACTGAAGAAAATAACACCTTAAAAAATGGACTAACTCAAATGACAAAAGAGGCCCAAAAAGCCAATGAGGAGAAGAATACCTTAAAAAGCTGAATTTGCCAGATGGAAAAAAAAATCTCAAAAGCTCACTGAAGAGAATCATTCCTTCAGAATTAGATTGGAGCAAATGGAAGCTAGTGACTTTATGAGAAATCAAGATGCTATTAAACAGAACCAAACAAATGAAAAAATAAAAGGCAATGTGAAATATCTCATGGGAAAAACCACTGACCTGGAATATATGTTCAGGAGAGATAATTTAAAAATTATTGGACTACCTGAAAGCCATGATCAAAAAAAGAACCTAGAAATAATCTTTCAAGAAATTCTCAAGGAAAATTGCCCTGATATTTTAGAACCAGAGGGCAAAATAGAAATTGAAAGAATTCGCCAATCACCTCCTGTAAAAGATCCCAAAAAGAAAACTACTAGGAATATTATAGCCAGGTTCTGTAGTTCCCAGATCAAGGAGAAAATGTTACAAGCAGCCAAGAAGAAACAATTTGAATATTGTGGAAACACAATCAAGATAACACAGGATCTGGCATCTTCTACATTGAGGGATCAAAGGCTTGGAATATGATATTCCAGAGGTCAAAAGAGCTGGGATTAAAACCAAGAATCACCTACCCAGCAAAACTGAGTATCATGCTTCAAGGGAAAATATGGTCATCCAATGAAATAGAGGAATTTCAAGCATTCTTGATGAAAAAACCAGAGTTGAATAGAAAATTTGACATTCAGATACAAGAAGCATGAGAAGGTAAACAGGGAAAAGAAATCATAAGAAACTTATCAAAGTTGAACTACTTACATTCCTACATGGAAAAACGATAATTATAACTTATGAAACTTTTCCCAGTATGAGAATAGTTGAAGGGAATGTATATATACATATATATATATATATACACATACATATACCGTGTTTCCCCGATAATAAGACACTGTCTTATTAATTTTTTTGGACAGAAAAACACCAGAGGGCTTATTTTCAGGGGAGGGCTTATTTTAATAAACATTGACAGCAATTTTAATAAACAGGTAAATGTGAACAAAAAAATGTACCTTTATTCAATAATGATCATGTCATCTTCTTCAACAACATCATCATAAGTGTCCATACCCTGAATTCTGTCCTGGATGTCTTGCGCCTCCATTTCCTTCAGAAGAAGTGGACCCAATCTGTCATGTCCAGCAATATAGCTCTCTTTAAATGAATATGTCTTTTCCAGGTAACCTGCTCGTAGTGCCTTGGCGACACAGCTGTCAGTAATTTTGTCCCATGACTTCTTCACCCAAGTCACGACTTCTTGCAGACAGGGCTTCACAAAGTTTCCATACTGATTTCTTTCCATTCTATTTTCAATGTACAGTAGTCATTGACTTCCATGCGCAAATGGTCCTTGAATGGCTTGTTTATTGCAATATCAAGAGTCTGGAGATAGGCAGTCATTCCTGCAGGAATCATTACTTGATCTATTCTTCTCTCTGCAAGGAAGTTCTTCATTTCTTTAGCGCGGTGAGTGCTGGCTGAATTCCAGACTATCAGACCTCTTTGGTTACCTCGCATAACAAGTGGCAGCATTAAATCAACCCACTTTCTTATAACGGCTTGTGTACACCAGGCTTTTTCGGTTTCAAGAATGTAAATGCCAGATACACGTTCAATCTTATCTTTCTTGCCCTTACTGATGATTAGAGGTGTGGCTTTCTTTCCATCCAAACGAATTGCCAAAACACAGGTGACCTGTGCACTTTCATAGCCAGTGGTGGGAATGTAGATTGACGTTGCACCCCTGTGATGAATTGTTGTTTGAGATCCTTGTCCCATAAACACTGCAGTTTCATCCATAGCAATCATATTGCAGGTTTGGTACTTGGAAATGTCGATCCTATCGATAAAGGACTTGAATGCAAGTGCACATTTAATAACTTCAGCATCTTCCAGCTTAAACAGTGTTGTTGATCTTCTTAGGGACAGTTCATACCGTTGAAGGAAACCGTCCAACCAGTGTTGTGATGCTTTGAATCCTTCTGAGACCATTTCAAACTCTGGTGCCATTGAAAGGGCAAATGCTTGAATATCAGCCCTGCGCACAACCAAGGCCTTTGCTCTCCTGTCAGCAATCCATTCACCAATGAGGATCTCCAAGTCAGGATATAAGGACGGCCGACCTGATCCAGACCTGCGCTTTTTCCCTTTTCCCTCATCCACCTGTTGATTGAGGTTATTATAATCTGCTCTCCATTTTCTGACCATTCGAAGATCCAAAAGTTTTTCTTTACAGAAAACTGCAAGATTCTTGCCATGTGACTCCTCTACAATTGCTTTCTTATACTCAACAGTATAGCTCTTCCTTTTTGTACTCATGTCTGGGGGTCAAAACAGACAGAATAGTAAATTATGACCATCAGTCCTTCTTTTCACTCCATCATGCCCCCTGAGTTCTTCTTTTTTCCTCCATCATGCCCTTTTTATCCTCTATCATGCCCCCTCACTCCCGCTTACATACCGGGTTTTTATGTTGTCCTGCCTCAGCTCTCCTCTGCGGCACTACTCTCAATGGCGCCAGCAAGCAAATCACTGGGGAAGAACAGGATGACTCGCTCACTGCTGCAGCTCTGATTGGATGCAGCTCAGAGCGCAGCGTGCGTTTCCCTGGGGGGGGGGGGGGGGGGGGGAACGGTGCATACAGAGTATACCGCAATGTAGCGTGTAGCGCAGGGGATCACCTTCACTACAGTAGCAATCTCAATAGGGCTTATTTTAGAGGAATCTTACACAGTAAGGGGAGGGCTTATTTTCGGGATAGGTCTTATTATCGGGGAAACACGGTATGTGTATATATAGGAGGGTATATGTGCATATGAATATATATGTGAGTATGTGTTTATATGTGTACAAGTATACGTAGAGGGCACAGGACCAGTTAAATAGAAAGGGATGATATTTAAAAGGTGAAATTGAGATGTGAGAGAAGAATATAATGAGAGGAGATGGGGAGAGACAGAATAGGGTAAATTATCTCATAAAAAAGAGGCAAGGGAAAACTCTTACAATGGAGGGGAAGAACAGGAAGGTAAAAGGGAATGGGTCAACCTTACTCTCATTGAATTTGGCTTAAGGAGGGAATAACATACACACTAAACTGGGTATCTTACCCTACAGGAAAGTAGGGAGGAAGGGGATCAGAGGAGGGATGATAGAAGGGAGGGCAGATTGGGGGGGGAGGGTAGTTAGAAGCAAACACTTTTGAAAAAGGACAGGGTCAAAGTAGGAAATAAAACAAGTAGGGGGCAGGATAGAATGGAGGGTAATATAGTCAGTCTTTCACAATATATCCACTATGGAAATGTTTTGCATAACTACACATGTACAACCTATATTGAATTGCTTATCTTCCCAGTAAGGATGGGTGATGAAGGAACAAGGGAAAGAATCTGGAATTCAAAGTGTTAAAATCAAATGTTAAAAAAAAATTATTATTATTGTACATGCACTGGGAAATAAGATATACAGGCACTGGGGTATGGAGATCCATCTTGCCCTACTGGAAAGTTGGAGAGGGAATGGGGGAGGATATAGGAGAGAGCAGATTGGAGGAGGGGGTATTCAGTGGGATCACTGTTATGGGGTGGTGGATAGGGGAAAGACAGGGAGAAAATTTGTAACTCAAAATCCTGTGGAAATGAATGCTGTAAACTAAAAATAAACATAAAAAAATTTTTTTAATGTATATCCAGAGGACCTGGTTGTTAAAACGTTTACCAGCATACCTCTCTATCACTCTATAACCATTGCTTGAGCTCAGCAGGAGTGCAGTATGATAGAAGATTGTCCTTCACTTGTAACATGGGGGTGTCATTGTGTGGCAAAAAGGGAGGCAGAATAGATATCTCTACCCTCTTTCTGCCTGTTCCTCTGAAGGAACCTTTATTTCCTGCCAGGAGGAAAAGCAAGAGATTAGGGTCAACAGAAGTTGGCCAATGCTCTCCTCAGTGAGAGGATGTACCAAGCTAGAATAATATCTATGTGTTCTCTTAAATATTATTAGTCTAGGGGATATGATTTCCAGGTTCAAGGTAACTTCTGATCACTGGAAGGTATGAGTCTGGGAAGGCTCTCTGGAGAAATAGCACATAAGCTGGGCCTTGAAGGAAAGAAGGGAGTTACTTCAACAAATGGAGGTGGGGATGGAGGTGGGGAAGACTGCATAAGCAAAGGCAAGGAGATAAAAGAAGATAGAAGGAGAGGGGAGCAAGGAAGGGGAGCCTTCCTGTTTGAATGGAAAGGAGAATATGAAGGGGAGCAGTGTGAGATGTTTGGAAATTTATCCCACAGTCCCCTATGGGGAAAAAGCTTGGAAAGGTAGTTTGTAGCCAAGTTATAGAAGACCTCAAATGCCAGGATCAGAAGCCTTTCTTGGCAGGCACTGAGGGACTCCTAAAGGTTTTTGAGTTTTTGAGTGACACAATCAAAGCTGGGCTTCAGGAGGATTCTTCAGGCAAGATGAACAACATGGAGTGGAAGGGGAAAACACTACTGTAATAGTCTAGGCAAGAATGTCTCAATGGCCTTTCAAACTCAGTATAACTAGAATTGAGCTTGTCATCTTCCCCTATATCTGTTCCTGCTCCCAAATCCCCTATTTCTGTTGAAGCCACCAACACCCTCCCAACCACCTAGGATCAAAATTTCAGGAATATCTTTGAAAAACTCCCATTTTTCTTACTCTCCATTCCTATAATTGAACCAGTTGCCAATTCTTGATGAGTCTACCTTCATAATATCTCTGGCAACCATTCCATCCTATCTATTTATACTACCACCACCCTAGCTCAGGGCCTTACAACCTTTCATGTGGATAATTATAATGGCCTCCAAAATGTTCTCACTCCTTCCAGTCTCTCCTCTCTCTCATTGGTCTGGAACTCACAACTCAAAGGCTACTTGCATAAGACTCTTCTCACTGGCAGCAATCACACTGGCATACCCAGGATGGCTGCTAGCACAGGTTCTTAGATCTGCTTTACTAGGAAAGATAGCTGTTTAAGGGGTCAACAATCTTTTTTAATTACGTTCACTAGTTCAGGGGAAACATCACCACCCTGAACTTCAGAGAAAATATAAACAGAGAAAATGCAAGCAGAGAAATAAAGACCAACAGACAGGGCTCTAATTTCCTGAATCAACCATATACTTTACACACTTCCCTAGATTGAGAGAGCCTTTACATTTGAGCATTTAGGGAACTCTGAACATACAGCCACTCAGAAACTCAACCAGGGAATCACAAGATCCTTCTCATAAGTGAACCCCCAAAGCAAACTACCAGCTCAGAGTATATATACACTTCTCAGAGTCAGAAGACATCACAACCCTCTTGACTCAGCGCCTAATTAGAAATTAGCAAAAGGTATGAAAACCTTCCTATAAGCAAGCCTCCCCTAAGCAAACTTTCCTTAATGGGCTCCACCTGACCTATTAATAGGTGTAGAAGATCTTAAAACCAATTAACATTACACTGGTAGAAATTAATTTTTCAAAGCTCCACACTTATGTAAGGAGTAGAGTTGGGGTGGGGGGGGGGGGGTGTTAAGAGACTTCCTGGTCTTCTGACTTCCAGTTTTGAGAGAGGAGACACGTGGTTACAAAATCTCTTCATGTCCCTGAAGGGAGAGAAAGACTCTGAGAAGTTAACATGTAGAGGAGCTCAAAATCTCTATCATGTCCCTATCCCTGACTTGCTAGACTAGAGATTTTGGGGAATTTCCTCTGGGGTGAAATCTAAGACTTTCTTGGCTGAGTTATTTTGCTTCTAACAGGAGAACTCATTTATTTTGTATTGGCTTGTATATATTCTCCTGTGTAGAAAATATCTGATTTCTGTTTGTTGTCTATTGGATAAATGGTTTATTCACTATTTTCTATGTGTGTTCATCGCTTTTAGTGGCAAAGGAGTCAATCTATTGATATACAGTTTGGGGTACTCCTTCCCCATTAAAGGATATTGACCAGCAGCACATCTTGAATCTAAAAATTACTTCCCCTAGACTAATAATATTTAAAGGAACAAATAGATATAATTCTTGTCCAGTATTCCTTCTCTCTGGGGAGAACAGAGTGGCCAGCCTCTGGCACTAATTTCCTGTTTACCCTCTGGGCAGGAATTAAAGACTCCTTTGAAGAGGATTTGAGGGCAGAGACTCTGGTGATATCAATTCTTGCCTTCCTGTGAGCCATATCTAAACAGACCCATGAGTACACATATAACCACATGGGAAAAACAAACAGCACAACCCCATATCACCCCTTATATATCTTTCACAAAGCTGCCAAAATCATCTTCCTAATGTATAAGTAGGATCATTTCACCACCGCTGAAAACCCTCTAGTAGCTCCCTATTTCTGATAGGATAAAATGCAAACTTTTTGGCCTGCAATTTAAGGACTTCCATCTTCTAGTTCCATTCTACCTTTCCAGCTTTTTTTCATACTTTTTTTTCATACCTTGACATATTTGATGGTCCTACCAAAGTAGACCGATGATCTCATCCTACATCTTACCACCTCCATGAACTTGCACAGACAATCCCCATTAACTGGAACACACTTCTTCATTGTCTAGGTGAAATCTTTCTTTTCCTTCGAAGCTCAGCCATGGTAGCACCTTTCTACTCCTGATGCCCCCACCTGAAACACCCAACTAAAAGTGTCACCTCTTCTCAAGTTTCCTTAAGGTACTTTGTCTGGATTTCTCTTTTGTTCTTATGTATTCTATGATATGTATTGTTCTTCTTGTGTAAATATTATATTCCCCAGTAAATTTTGAGATCACATACTGTATATTTGTTCATTTCTGTATCCTACCTTACAAAACATGGGGCCTTATACACAGTAAGTAATTAGTGAACCCTATATTCAAGAATGGTACATTTCCATGAGATTCTCCTTGTTGGTAGAAAGAATGATTGCCCACTGGTCAGTGCCTGTATCAGAAGTGGAGTTGGAGAGAACTTGGGAAAGGAAAGAGTTCTAGCTTCCAGTTTTGAGAGAGAATGCATGAGGTTCCAAACTCTCCTCAGAAAGAGAATCCTGAAAGGAAAGACTTTGGAAAGAAGCAGACTTATAGAGAAGCCAATGCCTCCACAAGTCTCTATCCTCCAGCTTGCTACACTAGAAACCTTGGGGAATTTTCCTATGAATAGAATTAGGGACTACTGAGATATTTTGCTCCAAAGAAGAGAGTTGATTAACTGAATTGTCTGATTTATTCTAATCTGTATAACTTCTCTTATTTCTATTTGCTATCAGCTTGGATAAATTGGTTTATTCACTTTTAATGATCTGTATAACTAATATTTAACAAAAACAACAATAATAATAACAGTAATAGATAACATTTATATAGCACTTACTATGTGTCAGGCATTCTGCTAACAGCCATTCAGAATCTCGACCAGGGAATCACAAGTTCCTTCTCATAAACGAGCCCCCAAAGCACTTTACAATTATTATCATATTTTATTCTCTGAGATGTAGGTGTTATTATTATGCCCATTTTACAGATGAGGAAACTGAGGCAAACAGATTAAACAATTTGCCCAGGGTCATGCAGGGCTTCCCCACAGAGTCTAACTTTGAGCATTTACAGGCAGAGCTTGTGTTTTTGCTATTAATGTCATAAGCATTTTCCAGGAAACTGGCAGATTAAATGGAAATCTGCTTTTTACGGCAATGATCTCAAAACAGCAGCTGTTCCTAAAAGGCTGTGGGTATTCAGAATTATGAGCAGATGTCTAGATTTAGCCATACTTTTATTACTTAGAAACCACTTTTCAATGTTAAATTGAACTGAACAGAATTGAATGTCAGAAATGGAAGGTACCTTACAGAATAGAACACAGAATGTCAGCATTGGAAAGGATATTAGACCATAGACTGTAAAATGACTGAGCTGACAAGATTAAGACATAGACTGTCAGAACTGAAAGAAAGCTTAGGATACAGACCATTAGAGCTGGGGAGGCGGGGGAGGAGAAGAAGGGGAGGAGCCCTCATCTCAAAGCAGAGACAGCCAATGCTTGGAGTTAGTCATCTCCAGCCCATGTTGGCAGCACTGAGATCATTAAACTCATTTTCTTCTTCCTCCTCCCACCAGAATCTCAGATTCTACCCCTAAAGCCACCCCAGGCTCTGATAATTGAGCTTGCACCTTATCTTGCCCAGATCCAGGACCTCTTCCTGGACACTTTTAAACATGCCTTCATATATACCAGCCCCATGCTATTTTCTGGCTCTCTTATGCGTTTTCTTCCCCAGTTAGAATGTAATCTCCTTAAGGTCAGTGTCTGTCTTATGTAGCATATGCTCGGGAGCCACTCACTTAATCTCCCACTCATGCCCAGAACTCATCCAATATATTCCTCAAGGATTTAGGGTTAACCATGAGGGGTTGGGTTCTGTCTTTCTAGTGCTATGTAAGTACATGGGCTCTCCTAAGTATGATTCCTCCCATGATTATAAATTAATATCAATTAGTCAGTCAGTCAGACAGTTTTGTTGTTTCTGTAGTTGTTCAGTTGTTTTCAGTCATATCCAATTCTTCACGATTCCATTTGGGATTTATTTGGCAAAGATGCTGGGGTGGTTTGCCATTTTCTTCTCCAGAACATTTTACAGAAGAGGAAACTGAAGCAAACAGGGTTGAGAGACTTGTCCAAGGTCACACAGCTAGTGTCTGGGGCCAAATTTGAACTCTGTAACATGAGTCTTCCTGACTCCAGGTTGGGCACTCTATTCACTGTGCCACTTAGCTGTCCCACAGACTTAATTAGCTTTTAGAAAAGGGTATTTTATGAAGATAGTATAGCAGGAACAGTCTATGATATATTTTCCAATAAGTACATGCAGAGTCCAGGAGAAGGTAGGCTCAAGTTTAGAGGGCACATTTGGCAAAGGAATAACTTACCTTTCCTGGAAATTATTTTGTTGGAATCTTCAAGATGTTTCTCCTTTGGTAGTTTCCTATTGCCAACATTTATATAAAGCTTTACTGTTTGCAATGTGCTTGACAAATATTTTACAAATTTTACAACTGAGGAAATTGAGGCAAACAGAAGTTACATGACTTGCCTAGGATCACACAGCTCTTAGGTGTCTGAGGCTAGATTTGTGCTCAAGGTCTTCCTGACTCCAGGTTCAGCATTTCACCACCAGGTGTATGACTTTTCTACTAGGCTCTTTGTGGAGGCTCACATATTCTTTCCTCATCATAATATTTGTCCTTGGTTCCAGATACAGACACTGCCATCAATCATTACAGGGATATTGCAAGACACTGAAGAAAAAGATCCAAGTCCTTCGGACTCTCTGAAATTCACAAGGCCACTTTGGCCAAGGCATGATGCATAGCCCACAACTTAGGCCAAGGCCTGGGGTCTGAGGTTTTGCTCCTCTCCCCACACCCCAGGTGAATCCTTCTCAGGGATTTAGCTGGGACATCTCTCTGCTGCCAGGTACTGGCATCTCTGCTTCTAGCTACCTTAATCCTTCTATACAGTCCTCAGGGGATAAGACCCTCAGCCAACCCAAACAGACTTCCTTTAGTACCAAGGGAGGTGTCCAGGCCACATTCTCATCTAGTGAAACACTGAGATGTGTTCTCATCTGATAATATATCTTATCACTTGCTTTAGGTGGAATGAGGTGATTTTATGGATTGACTCAACCTACCCTCCACCTTTACATCTATATCATAGAATTTCAAAGTTTGAAGTGACCTCAATGGCCATCTAACTCAATCTGTACCTGCAGAAGAATGCCCATGACAACATGCCTGGAAAGCAGCTATCCAACCTTTCTATAAACCTCTCCACCCAGGGGGAAGCCCACTACCTCCTGAGGCCAATTCTGCTTGGAGATGAGTCCTAAGTTTTTACTTATCAATCAAGAATTTGCCTTTCTGCAACTCTTACTCATTGCTACTAATTCTGTCCTTGTGACCACATGGAACAAGTCAAATCCCATGTCTGCCATGACAGCCCTCTTACTATTAGGGCATTTTTCCTGATGTCACGCATAAACTGGCCTCTTTGCTACCTCCACCCATCACTCTTGGTCCCACCCTTTGAGGCCAAATGAAAGAAGTCCAATCCCTCCTCCATGATAGCCCTTCAAATACTTGAAGATAGTCATCACTTTACCCCTGAGTCTACCCTTCTCCAGGCTATAAAAATCCCCCATTCTTTCAATTGATCCTTATTTGGCATGGATTGAAGGGCCTCCACCATCCTGGGTGTCCTCCTCTGGGTCCTCTCCAGCTTATCACCATCCTTCATAAACTGTAGCGCCTAGAACTGAACACAAAACTACAGATAGTTATAGGACTCAGAGCTGGAAGGGATCTCAGAGATAATCCAGTCCAACTCCTAATAAGAAACAAGGGAAACTGGAGCATAGAAGACACAGCAAAATCTAGAGATCATTTAGTTTATCAGTTCTAGCAGTACGGTCTGCAGGTGGGTAGGAGTCTGGCAGACCTTGCCAAGGGTTCCGTGAAGTCAACACCATTTTCATAATAACACTAAGACATTGTTTGTCTCTTAAAACACTCCTTTTTCCAACTATGTTTCTGTGTGAGGCCAGATTTTCTTCACATACTTCAACCAAAACAAAATATCCTAACAGACTGAATGCAGAAGTAAATATGAGAATCTGGTTATCTTCTAATTAAGCCAGATATTAAGAAGACATTCCAAAATATGTAAAACAATGTCATTCTTCTCATTAAATTTTTTTTTGTATTTTGAAAAATGCAGCTATTTTTCACAAAAAATATATTAACATGTCATGGATTTGTTACTGTTCTTTCAAATGAATTAGTATTTTCAAAACCTATCTATTTTAATTTCTAATACAGTAATGATCAATAGATATAACCCACATCATTTGGGGTTCTCAATAATTTTTAAGAGTGTAAAGGGTTCCCAAAATCAAAAAGTTTAAAAACTTCCAATCTAGTCCAGTCCCTTCATTTGACAAACTGATACATAGAGACAAAAAGTGACTTGTCCAAGGTCACCAGCAAACTAGTGACCAGGAGCTGAGCCTAGAACTCAGGTTCTCTGACTATCAGTGAGTCTACAAAGCATTTATTGAGGGCTCACTATATGCCAGGCACTGGGTCAAGTACTGGGGATAAACAGAAAGGTAAACATGGTGCCAACCCTCACGGAGCTCACATTCTAATGGGGGAGAAAACAGTTAAATAACTTCATAAACACAAAGAACATACCCCTTTTTTCTGCCTACTTTTTTCCCAGTGCCCCAACTAGATTCCCTCTGGGAGGGTAGTGGCTTAGCTTGGATTGCCTAAATACAATAGCTACTTTAAATCTTGAGTCTCCTTTTTCAAAGACTGTGTGATATATTGCTAAGAATGCTGAATCTGGAATCAGACAGCCTCTGTTTAAGCCTTAATGCTGTCACTCACTGGATTTGTGACTTGGGCCAAATCCCTTCTCTTTGAGTCTCGGTTTCCTCATCTGCATAATTAAGGGATTGAATCGACAAAACCCCTTCTAGCTCTGAAGGCCTCACGTTATGAGATTGTGAATTCCAGTGGTCAAAACTACTCAGAAGCTTAGCTGCCTCCCAATCCCAGGACACCCATCATGCCTTGCCCATTGAAGGATCTCTGTTGTATTTCCTATCCCATTTAACAGAGCCCTCAACTCCGTCCTTTCTCTGTTCGAGCTCTAAACACAGAGGATGTCGTTGGTCCTTCTTACTCAAAGGAGACCACTGACATCATGATCTTGGGATTAAGATCCAGCGTTTTTAGCCGTGGCTGATCAGTCCAATATTGAGCTTGGAATGCTCTACCACAGGTCGGACACAAATAGTCCATCTGAACATTTGGGATGGAGATGTCTCTACATTTGGCATCTCCTGTTTCTTTTGAGCTACTGCTATTCTGCTTTGCTCATAGAACACATGGAACACATAGAACACCTTCTTTGATGTGAGCATGCCACGTTTGACAGTCCTGTGACAGCGTCTTCAGTGTCTCACAACTGCTACTCGTGTTCTTCAGAGAGACCTTGAGAGTGTCCTTGTATTGCTTCTTCTGACCTCTGTGTGAGCACTTACCTTGTGCAAGTTCTGCATAAAATAGTCTTTTAGCCAAATGTACATACATTTGGGCTATGCATCCTGCCCATCAGAGTTGCACTCTCTGCAGAAGAGTTTGAATGCTTGCCAGTTTAGCTCAAGAGAGGACCCCAGTCTTGTACCTTATCTTGCCAGGTGATCTTCAGAATCTTCCTAAAACAATTCAAATGGAAGCAGTTCAATTTTATGGTACAACACTGGTATACTGTCCAGGTTTCACAGGAATACCAGAGTCCCA
Source organism: Petaurus breviceps papuanus (assembly GCF_028583685.1). Lineage (NCBI taxonomy): Eukaryota > Metazoa > Chordata > Mammalia > Diprotodontia > Petauridae > Petaurus > Petaurus breviceps. The sequence continues at coordinate 10,239,949 of NW_027187338.1, read as the reverse complement.
TTGGTATAGACTCTCTCTTCACTAGTGGGAATCAATTCCCTTGAGGGCGGCTAGGTGGCGCAGTGAGCAAAGCGCCAGCTCTGGAGTCAGGAGGACCTGAGTTCGGTTCTGGCCTCAGACACTTAACACCCATCCATACAAAAAAACTAGCCGTGTAACCTTGGGCAAGTTACTTAACCCCAATTGCCCTCCCCCCCTAAAAAAAAAAAGAATCAATTCCCTACATCTTTTTTTTTTTTGGAGGAGGGTAGGAGGGTATAGAAGGTGAGAGATCTCTTCAGTCTCCAGAAGTTTTCTTTGGTCTTTTCAATTCTCCTTGGATTTCTCTTTGAACTCTTAAGTCTTTTCAGGTTCTTCTGGCTCCCAGCTTCCAGAGATAAAGCAATGATGCCATCCCTACTTCGGGAGAAAAAGGCTCTGGGAAGAAGTCAATATGAGAAGAGTTGGAGGTCTCCATCATGTCCCTATCCCCACCTTGCTACACTAGAGAATCTGGGGAATTGTCCCTTTGGGGGAGATCTGAGACTCTCTCAGTTACCTCACTCCCCATGGGAGAGCACCTTCAGTATTGTCTGGTATATATTTTCCTATGTGTATTTTCTCTGACTTTTGTTTTGTTATTTATTTGAATAAATAAGTTTATTTATTAAGGGCAATGTGTGGTCATCATAGAACTTGTATTTGGAAGGAAGGGAGTCTTCTTGGATGAAAGCTTGGGTCCTCCTTTCCCCATTAACTCCTTCCCCTAAATAAACAGTATTTAAGGGAGGAGACAGATATAATTCTAGCCAGATACTCTCTGTCTCTGAGGAAAGCAAAGTGGCCAAACTTCAGGCCCCCAAATCCTGCTTCTCCTCTTGGCAGGAAATAAAATCTTCCTCCATGGGCGGGGGGGGGGGGGGGGGCCTGTTGTGGGGCTTGAAAGGAGGCAGAATAGACATCTCTAAGGTTCTTTACCACTTCCATGCCCCACCTTCTCCAAAGGCTTTGGAACTCGTCCTTTTGGGTTTTAGACGTTGACATGGAGACAGTTTGGAGAAATTTTAATTATTGCATAATCCTATCCAACAATGGGCCCCCTGGGTGTTCTGCTTTGTGGAGCACAGGCCTTTGCTCCCTAGAAGTGGTGGGGTTGAACTTTAACATACCAAAGGACTGTCAAAGCGGCTCAAAGACACAGTCCGAGAACAGAATAAAACTAGCCAGTATATGGTATGGTAGGAGCTGTCACCCTACGCAACTGTCCTTGGATAAGTCACCTAATCTAGCTAAGCCCCAATTTTCTCAGTGGAACTGAGGGTAAATGTTCACCAACCGGCTTTCCAGATTTAATTTGCATCAACATTTTTCTCCATTGCTTTCTTAAGTCTAGACAATCAACATAGCAATAAATCAAGCTCTGAGATGTAGCATTTGGGGCTCCTGGTAGGCCACGGTTCCAACACATAGCTCTTAGTTCAATGACCTCTAGAGTGACCTCTAGAGTGTTTTCAGCAATTGTTCAACTCTTCCTGGCCCCATTTGGGGTATTCTTGGCAAAGATCCTGGAGTGGTTTGCCATTTCCTTCTCCAGGTCATTTTACAGATGAGGAAACTGAGGCAAACAGGGTGAAGTGACTTGACCAAGGTCACATGGATAGTGTCTGAGGCTAGATTTGGATTTAGGTCTTTCTGACTCCAGGTCCAGTGCTCTCTCCACTGCCCTGTGAGTCTAGCTAGGATCTCTATTTAATCAGAATTCATGAGAAAGAGGGAGCCCCAACATATTCTTGGCAAGGATGGCTCGAACCCATAGTCCAGATCTCATTCCCTTGCCCCCGCTCTAGACCGGTTCACAAGTCTCCGCAAACCCCTCCCCTAGGGAAGATGCCCCGCCCCTTCTCAAACTCTTTTCCAATCACAAACGAACACTTACACTATGTCGAGCTTCATTGGTAAAGAGAAGTGTCTGTCGCCGATATGGGGGTGGGCTCATAGTCTTAATGGACATCTACAGGGCCCAATGGAGGAGTCGAGCGCGAGCGCATCACCGGTGTGCGTGGCGACTGGTGTAGCGTAACGTAACGTAGCGTGCGTGCGTGGCGGGACCAGGCTGCCAGAGGTCTTGGAACCACGGGGTTGGGGTCGAGGCGGCGAGTGAGGGACAATGGCGCCTAGCGTGGCCACGGCGCCGGAGCCGAAGCAGAACTCGCCCAGGGGCATCCGCGCAGTGCTGCTGGGACCGCCCGGGGCCGGCAAGGGCACGCAGGTGAGCGGCCGGGCCGGGGCTAGCCCAAGGTCAGCTGGGGCTCAGGGGGGCGGACCTCGAACCTACGGTCCGGAAAGGGAGTAACGGAGCTCCTGGGAGAGCGAGGAGAACCCCAGTGCGAAGGACGGCCTGGGTCATAGAGTGAGCTGGCTGCAGCCCCTGCCTTTGCAGATGCGAGCCCTGAGCCCCAGTGGTGCCCCGGGGTCACATGGCTGCTTGTCAGTGTCAGAGGGGGCATTTGAACTCAGATCCTCCCGATATCAAGTCCTCTACCCTCTTCACCAGGGTAGGCGGCCTTCACTTCTTTCTGTTGAAGCCTGTTTCAATCTCATTCTCAAAATAAGGCTTTTAAAACGTTTTAAGGTTAAAGAGCCCTTGCATTAGATTTGTTTTTGGGGAGTGGGGAGAGACTGAGCTCTTCTTTTTCCCAGGTGAAGGGGTGTCCTTCTCTGGGAAGATGGAGGTGCAGGTGTGGAGCCTAGAAGACCGGCCGTGTAGATTTCGAAGCCACCTGAATGGAGGTGGTAGTTGAAGCCATGGGGAGGATGGGATGGCCATGGAAGGTAGCAGAGAAAGGAAAGAGTGGATAGACCCTTGAAGGCTGGTGAGGGTGAGGGGAGACATCCCCATCATAGGGGGTCGTCCAACACTCTCTGAGTGAACATCTCCGAGTACAGGGACCCCCACTTCATCTTGAGGTAGCCCATGGGATAGCTGGGAAGGTTTTCAAGCCTGAATTTGCCTTTTTACAGCTTTCCTCCAGATTGGGTAAAGAGATATAATGGAAGGGGTTAGTCAGGAGAGTAGAGTCTCTGCCAAGGGAGGGGAGATAATCAGATGGAATGAGGGGTGATCAACAATGTCAAAACTGGCTTCCCTATTTCCTGCTCCTCTTCCTGTAGTTCACATTCTAGCAAAACTGGACTATTCTTTTCCTACCCTGTTCTTATCTTATCCTCCCTCCTGTCTCTTTGCATTTGCCCTTATCCAAATGAATTCCTTTTTCCTCCCTCCTCATCTCTGTTGAAATCTCTTTCCTTCTAGGGCCAACTCAGGTGCCGCCTTTTTCTGTGAATCCTCAAATGAGATAATGTATGTAAAGCATGTTACAAACCTGAAAGTGCTGTGTAAATGTCAACTGTTATAACTTTTATTAAAATGAATCACTTCCTCTAATCTCTCAGCAATTTGTCTCCTTTGCACCTTTTATCATAGTTAGGTGTACATAATCTTCTTTCCTCCCTAATAGGTTGTCAGCTCCTCAGGAGCAAGGTTTGTGCTGTGTGGGGGGGTTTGTATCCCCAGTGACTAGCACCATGCTTTGCACATGATAGACTCTAAGAACAACAAAAAAGCCTGTTGAATTGGAAGTTTCAGGGGTCATTGATGGTCTTGAAGAGGCATTTTCAGTAGTGTGATAGAAAATGAAAAGCATATTGCAGTGTTGAAGAGAAAGCAAGTCCTGGAGAATTGTAGTTATGTGTTTGGACAGCTTTTTCAAGAAGTCTACTAGTAAGGAGTAGAGTTGAGACAATGAATGGTTAGAAGGGAAGTCTCATAGGAGTGGGCAGAGCCAAACACGTATGAAGGAAGATGGGTAGTTGTTGGTCTTGGCCAAGTCTCTATGACTCAGGGACCTCCTTTGCAAAATGGGGGTTGGGGGGAACTTCGTTATACAACTAAGTAATCTCTGATTCTGGTCTTCAAAATCTATAGACCAATCTCTTATTCATTACCCAGGTCAAAGCTATCTGGGCACATGAGGACTCCAAGGCTCTTGAACTAGGCTCTTTAAGACCTCTGAGCCCTGGCAAAAGTAAGGGTCTTGGGGACTGACCCACTTCCCTTTAACTAGAATCATAGAATTTTTAGAGGTGGAAGAGATCTTATAGACGGCTTAGTCCAGTTTCCTTCATTTTGAATTCCTTAGAGCAGGACTCAGACAGTAGTCATTGAATATTGTTTGTTGAATTGGATGAGCCAGATAGTGTTGGGAGGATGGAAAGTATAAGGGTGAGTAGGAGAGATTTGTTCATAAAACTTATTGATAAAACACGTTGTTCATTGGCCTCTTGTTATACTTAATGTAAGGCTAGAATGTTGCCTTACCACATCCTTTACTGCCCTTCTGAAGATTCAAGCTGAACTTACTACACTTACCCTGAGAGTCTGTTTGAGGGTCTCAGAGGTTGACATCCCACTACCCTTCAGGCTCTGGTTAGAAACCCGAGGCCTGAAGCTTGTTATTGTAGCAGCAGGGACTGGTGACCTGACTATGTGGTAGGGGAACGATAGGTACAAATCAGTGGTTTCTTATTTAGGCTTTTTTTCTTGCCAGTATTTTCCAAAATTGCTGTGATAAGGCATAATTCACATGAACAGAGCATTTTAAGATTTGCAGAACACTTTCTTCAGAGTGATCCCCTGAGGTAGGTAATGAACCAAATCCTTTTTACATATGTGGAAACTGAGGCTCCAAGAAGTTGAGTGACTTACCCCAAAATCATAGAGCCAGTAAATATTGGAGGCAGGATTGGAACTCAGATCTCGTGCCTGTCAAGTCCAGCCCCATCTCCAGAGAGGTAAAAAAAAACTTGTCCCTGGCCTCTGAGTATAGCCCAAACTAGATTAAAATATAATTTGGAAATATTTAACAAAACAAATCAAAATATAATAAAAGAGATAATAAAGTCAGTATGTGCTTCTCAAGATTCCTTATGTACTGGTTAGTGGCCCCATTTCTTTTTGAGTTTGACAACACTGCATGATACCATGATGCCTCTTATCCCAGAATCATCCTTTCCTGATACCATCCATGTCAGATCAAAATGTGAACTATTAGAAACAAATTATGAAGTTTTTGAAGGCCTTCATACCAGTGACTGGTGATAAACTAGGATTCTCAGCAATAACTGAGATTTAGATGCAGTAGTAACTTCTGAGGGTGACTGGAGCTTATCTCTTGTTATCATTCTAAAAAGAAATAATTTGAAATTCAAAAATCATGAAATCTCATCTTACTGGTCTAACTTACTGGTCAACTTAATATATCAGTCTTCTAATGCTGAACTGGCAGAAAGGTGTTTTTAATGCTTGTTGGGTTACAAATATGAAACCTAGTTTTACAATTGCAAATAATGTCAGTACAAGTATTCGGTTCAGTCGTGTCTGACTTCTGTGACCCCCCATTTGGGGTTTTCTTGGCAAAGATAGTGGAGTGACTTGACATTTCCTTCTTCAGCTCATTTTACAGATAAGGAACTGAGGCAAACAAGGTGAAAAGTGACTTACCCAGGGTCACACAGCTAGGCAGCATCTGAGGCTGGATTTACTGACTGCAGGCCCAGTATGCTATCCCCTGCTGTTGCCTAGCTGTGCCATTATAACTGCAGACTACTTCTTCTCCAAATGTGCCCCATACAGAACCTGAGTCAGCCTGTCATTCTGCTCTAGGTTTTTTTGTACACATAAGCCATCTTTAGCCAGCAGAGCAGTCTTGTGTAATTGATGGATTCTTTCCCCTGAAGCCTGAATGTACCAAAAGTCCTGGTTGCTGTTGACCTTGTCCAAAGCCACCAATAGAAGATGTGGTTCAGTTCAGCAGACATGATTCTGTCCCAGATAGCTCTGGACCACAAGAAGAGCCATTTGCCTCCCTCAGCTGTCCAACTTTCACAGTAAAACTTTTTTGTTTTGTTTAACTCTCTCACTGTATCCAGAAAAGACCTGTCCCAGTCTCTGATTCTGGTTAGAGGTTCTCTTAGCTCACTAGGTAGGACTTATGTCTGACCAGGAAATTATAGAGTTAGAGTTAAAAGAGATCTTCAAGTTCAGCTCTGGCCTCGTTTATAAATAAAATAAAGATAAAGAAACTTGAGGCCCAAAAAAGTTGTGACCTGTCCAAGATCACCCAGGCGGTAAGTAGCAGAAGTAGCTAATGCACCCGAGTCCTCCACCCCCAATGCAGGTTGTCAGTACAGAACCAGTGATGGGCTGTATTCCCATTGTCCCAGGACTAGCCCCCTGCACACCACCAGTTTGGCTGTAGGGCAAAGGATTTGGCAGCAGAAGCTCTCAGATACCATCTTAAGTCCCCAGAGGATTGTGGTCTGTGGCAGTGACAGTGTCCACCCTGATAAAATCCGGACTCCAGAGTGGGAAGAGGGAAAAGCATATATTTCATATATGTGTGCCATATGTAAGTCTTCTTGGCCACAAAGTTCTCATTTTAGAGGCACAGCCTATATTCTTAGCAAGTCTATATTCAGACGGATACACTAAGTATGCTTACATTGTTAATGTGATTATGTCGCTTGGCTGAAAAATCTCTAGAATACATAAACTTGTTTTAATTCAGTAAAAAAAAACTTCAGCTTATTTTTCGTTATAGTCTTTACCTTCTAATGATACCTTGTGCTTTCATGACACTTTGGCTATCATGCCTGGACTCATTTCATCCCTCTGACATCCCCTGGAGGTGGGGAGGGAGGAGATTATTATCCTGCTTTTGCAGATGAGAGAATTAAGACTTTGCCCTAAAAGAATGAAGCCCCTGCCGTAGGGCTCCCCCACAGAAAGGGAAGGATCCACGTGGCCAAGATTAAAGTGGAGGCCCCTGACTCCTAATCAGACCTCCCTCACCCAAGACGCCCACTAAGAACATCCAGTACTGTGCTGTGATGTCTAGGGCCTGGAAAGGACTCTCATGAGAACCCTGGAGAGAGACAGAGAGGAGTGGAGTGCACGGGATCATCCCCAGCCTTCAGATGAAGAAGGGAAGAGTCTTCCCCATAGCCATAAAATTAGTAAGCATGAAGCCAAGATTCAGAATCAGGGTCTACCCTACCAAGTGTTCTGTGTGTTCCACACTAGGTCACCTTTCAGATGTGGTCAAAATAGTCATAATTAAACTATGGCATGTTTAATCTGATGACTCTACAACTTGTCTGCTTCATAAATCAAGTAATTCATTCTTATGATATAGTTACTAGTGAAAAGCTGGAAAATATTAAAGGGAATTTCTCTTATGTAGTGGAAACCTAAAAATGCAAGCCGCTCCCATTTGTGGGTTACAGCAATGTGTTTAGTGCTATTTCAAGCAATTGTATTTTTTGTAAGACTAGTTATTAAGCCGTTTATGTACCTGTGTGGTAGGTGATATGAAAGCACAGAATAGAAGATCTGTCCTGGAGGGTTTACGTTCTGGAGAAACAAAATAGATACACAAAGATGAATAGCTGGACTTTTAGTACATGCTAAAGGCCATGTGAACAGCAGGTCCATCCTTTAATACCCAATTCACATAGCCTTTCCCTGAATTTTTCCTCATCCTGAAATAATCTCTTTTTGCTTTGAACTAACATGGTATTTTATACCTCTCATTCATGTTCTCTTTCATGTGTCTTTTTGCTCCCTTCCTAGACAAACCCTGAGGCTAGAGACTGTTTTCTTCTTTCTTGTCTCCCTCCTAACACTTGATTTTCAAAGGGAAGACCTCAGTGTTGGTCGAGTGAAGCAGAGTGGGAAGCAGGGTGAGAGGAAATGCTTTGTGGAGCTGGACTGGAAGAACTAACACAGAGGCCAGAGGATTTGTTAGTTTGGGGGCAACTGGGTATAAGAACTGTGGGAGATAAAGAATAACTGGATTTGCATTCAGGAAGCTTAAATTTGAATACTGGTTTGCCTGTGTGATCTTGGACAAGTCACTTAAACTCTAAGAACCCTTTAAACTGTAAATCCTCCATTCTAAAAAGTTTGGAGGGAGAGGTAGCAGATTACGGAAGGCCTTCAATGCCAGGCTAAGAAGTAGGGAGAAAGAATCTGTTAAAGGCTTTGGATTGGTACATAGCTTAGGAATGTTATGGCATTGATTCTGGAGGGAAGAGAAATTCTATCTAGGATTACACTTTCAGAGACAGTCGTTTAGGCGCGAGATGATGAGGACCTAGACTAAAGTCTTGGTAAATGGAAAGGAAGAGGTCCATGGAAGCAAGACTACTGAGGATCCCATTCAGGCTTCCTGACTGCTACTGTGTCGGCTTGGTCCTAGGTACTGATGGTCCTGTGCTTTTTTTATTGGGAGCTGGGCTAGGGCAGGGTTGGAGGAGTGCCCTTCTGCCCGCCTCCTGCTGCCTCCATGGTCAATAACCAGAACACAGGATGGCCCAGGAGCGTAGGAGTCAGGTGATCCCAACCCTGCCAGGAGCTCAGCTCGTGAGTGTAGAGCAGATTGTGGTCATCAGACAGGCGGGAATAAGAACCGAGCTTTATGTAGAGATGTGACGTGGTTAAAAGCAGGTGGTTTTTATAGCTCTGATTTTCTATAGTTTCCCTGGATTTGCAGTCAGCACTGAGGGAGGCTCAATCACAGGTGTCTTCCCCTCTCTGGGCCTTGGTTTCATTTTATAAAGTGGGGAGATGGTATTAGATAAACTCTAATGCCCCTCCCAGCTCTAAGACTGATCAGCAGTCCAGAATTAGAAATTAGCATTAGGTTCCCCCAACCCTTCTTTTCGAGGCCTGTTGTTGATGTACCAGCCTGGCACTCATTCCCTTGGAACAGAGCACTGACAGTTGGATGCCAGTCATGCATTTGGTGGAGGGTAAAACTAGGAAAGTCAGTTAATTTGTGACAGTTCTTTTCTGTGGTTTCTCTGCCTTTCCTATCCCGTGAGTAAACACCGCCTCTCCCTTGAGGTGATTTCAACAAATGAGGAGCTAGATTAACAGAAACTTTGCCCTCTTTTGGTGCAGGGTGTGGTAATAGTCCATTTGGAGGAGAGAGAGGTTTTCTCTTGCCCAATGGTCCTAGCCTGTAGTTATTGCTCAAAGTGCCTTATTTTTAACACTGTAAAATCCAGTTTTCGTTTTAATTTAATTTATTCCTCTAAATTGGTTTATTAACTGAAAGCTGGAATGAATGGCGCCAATTTGCTCTATGGATCTCAGTGCTTTGGGTTTCTTTTTTTTGGGGGGGGGCTGTAAGTCAGTGGGGGATAAGAGAACGGGTGGTAAGCTAGAGGTAGAGGACCTGGGTTTGAATCCTGGGTCTGCCACTTACTGCCTTTGTGACCTTGGGCAAGTCATCTGTCTCCTTTGAGCCTGTTTTCTTATCAGTAAAGTGATGGGGTTGGGTTAAGTGAGCTCTGGATTTCATAAACAAGAATATCAGCTGAAGAACTAGGAATGCTTAGCCCAAAGAAACCTCTATACCCTGAATCCCGTCACCTGTGACTGAGTGGAAGGATTTAGTTGTTGCCTATCTTCAAATATTTTTGACCTGTAATCATATGGAAGGGAGATTAAATGTATACTATATGACTTTAAATCATAATTAGGACCAGTCACTGGAAGTTATAGTGAGGTGAATGAGAAAAACTGTTGGGTGGAATAATTTCTTGGCAAAGAATGATTTCCCTGTCATTTAGAAGGGTTCAAGCACAGGCCAGATGCCAAGGAGCACTTGGTGATGTTAGAGTAGATCCCTGTGTGATTGTTTGAGGGGAAGAGAGGGTTAATCAGGAGAAGCTGAGGGGGGCCTTGGCAGTAGAAGTGTGTTCCGGATCGGAGGGGACCAGCCTGGGCATAGGCCTGGAGGTAGGAGAGGGAGACCCAAGTAAGTTCTGGAAACAGGAAGTATGGCCCGCTTGGCTGGTATTTAAAGTGCTTGGAGGTGAATATTGTGAGATGTCAGGAGTTCACGGAAGGACTCCAGAGGCCAACCTAAAGAATGTGCATTTCACCCGAGAGGCAGTAGGAAATGGCTGCAAATATTTCCTAGAGGACTTAATTTTTATAACTGATTTGGATGAAGATAGCGTTTATGTAGCACCTACCATGTGACAGGCAAATATTTTACTTCATCTTCCAATACCCTAGGAGGTAGGTGCTGTTATTATCCCTATTTAATAATAGAGGAAACTGAAGCACACAGAAGGTAAGTGACTTGTCCAGAGTCACACTGCTAACACGTCTGGCTGGATTTGAATTCAGGTCTTCCTGGTTCTAACCACAGGGCCACATAGGTAGCTGGCTTTTCAGATTTGCTGATGGCACTAATCTGGGAAGGATAACTAATGACTTGAATGATCCAGAGAGACAGTGGAAATATATTCAGGACTAATAAAATGAATTTTAACTGGCATAAATATAAAGACCTGCCCTTATATGACTGGATTCTTTAACCCAAGTGCCAGCTGAGGGAAGTAAAGTTAAACGACAGTTCTTGACGAAAAAGATGTGGGGTTTTAGTTGATTATAACCAGTTCAGTTAGAATCGTCGTGTGACCTAGCAACCCAGAAGAGCTGGTGCAACTTAGGCTGCCCTAAGAGAGGCTGCTCGGAGCTCAGACCCAAGGAGATCATCAGATGGTTGTCCTGGGCCTGGTCTGACCGTGTCTACCACAGGAGGAAAATTGTTGGCACTGCATTTTAGGAATAACAGTGACAAATCTGGAGGATTTGGGGGGAGAGAGGGAATTTGACCAGGGGATTTGAAGTCTTATCATAGGAGGATTAATTGAGTAAACTGGGGATAATTCCCTAGAAGAAATAAGATGAGGGCAGGGGTGAACTGTCTTCAGTTAGTTGAAAGACTGTCTAGGGGTAAAGAGATTAAACTTGCTCTGCTTGGCCCCAGAGAACAGAATTGGAATCAATGAGAGGTTGTGGAGGCAGATTTCAGCTAAACTGAAGGGGAAATTTCCTCAAAATGAGAATGGTCCAAAAGCGCCTCACCTGCACCTGAAGACCTGCCTTCCTTCACATAGAGGCTTCCTGCCTGCCTCAGCTTCAGGTTGGGTGAAATGGTCCCTAAGGTTCCCCCAGCTTTGAGATTTGGTGATTGCATCTACTTGTGCTGTGACAGTTCCTGTTCTAAGTTTCTAATGTGAAGAGACGGTGTCATGTGGTAGAGTAATGGCTTTGTAGGCAGGAGACCTAGGTTCAAATACTGCCTCCACTATGTGTCACCTTTGTGACTTTGGAGAAATTACTTAACCTCTGGGCCTCCATTTACTCATCTCTAAAATGAGGGACCTGCCTGTCCTCTGGGGTCCCTCACTGACCTACCAGCTAGGTTTTTCCAGTTAGGTGTCCTCCTAGAACCTGAAATAGTATCCCATCTGAGAATTTCAGGTGCCTTTCTGCCTGTTGGTGTCTGAAGGGTGTGATAACAGTTCCTTGCTTTTTTCCCCTCCTTCTCTTTCCCGCTGCAGGCTCCCAAGCTGGCTGAAAGTTACTGTGTTTGCCATTTGGCTACAGGGGACATGCTGAGAGCCATGGTCGCTTCTGGCTCAGAGCTGGGCCAGAGACTGAAGAAGACAATGGATGCTGGAAAACTGGTAGGTTTGGTGGCCTTGCATATTTACAAAACAGAACTTTTTTGCCATCTTAAAATAATAGATAAAATACATCTGCTTTGATTGGTTCAACTTTTTCTGAGAAACAGAAACCTAATGAGATTGATTCTTGGCCTTTGGTTTATTCTGAATATCGCTTTTGTTTACAATGCTATTTGAGGTTGTTTACACTGACATTTTTTACAACTTTGCTAATTATACAGTAAATAAGTGAAAGATGTTTAATCTTTTGTTCCTTCTTCCCATCCTCCCTCCCCCCACTCCCCCCCGCCCCATACACTTCCGGGTCAGAAATAGAAGAGAAACCAGAGTTTTCAAAATGTCGTACCTTTTAAGAGATCTAGTGTGGCCATTGTATTCAATGAATACCTTTAAAGTTCCCTTGATAAGAGATTTTGTTTCCATGGCTTGCAAAGATGCTTGATTTTTGTTGCCCACCCCCTATCCCCACCCCCAGCACATGAAGACCTCTCTAAGCTTTAGTGGGGTTGATTTCGTGAACTGTGTAGGTACCACTTCTCTGTGAACCTGTCCCTTGGCTTCCCCATCCCAGATTGGTTTGTATTTATTTGTAATCTGTGCACATCTTGCATTCCCCCAATGGATCGTAAGCTCCTTAAAGGGAAGGATTGTTTTGTTTTTGTCTTTGTATCTCCATTATCTTTCCTATAATGAGTTCATAAAGTTGCTTAGTCAGTGTTCTATTGACAAGCCTCAAATTCTTAGCTAGGCTGGTGAATTAAGGTTGACAGGCCCATATTCAAAACTGGCCCTACTTGGTAAAACCTGCCACAGCTTGTACTCTTTCAGCATAGCCTTGCAGAGATCAAGGTCACCTTCAGACTGACAAAGCATCAAGTTAGGCCCTTAGCAAAGCTTCATTTTCAGCATGTGCTAAAATTTTCACTTCAAGTCATAGGACATCCAAGTCCAAAAAGAGTGTTATATACTATCTAATCTCAGCCTCCTTCATTTTGAATAGGAAAAGGGGGCCTGAAGGGTTGTTATTCAGCATTTCATTCTTGTTATGTCACAGCTAAAACTTTGTTTTCCTGCCTTTAATCCAGCATTCCTTTTACTATAATATACTATCTTAGTCTTTCAGTGCCTTGATCTCTTATAATTGATTTTAAAGGATTTGTGCTTCAATTCAAGTGTAGTAAACATTTTTGATAACCTGCTGTGTTGAAGATAATAGTTATGACAATGATATTCTAAGACTAGGCTTCAAGGAGATCTTTTTTGCCTACTTACTCTTCATTTCTAGTGAATTTTAGCTTCCTAAAATATCAGATGGAAGCTTTGGGGGGATTTCCCTTTCCTGAGAAAGAGAACATTTGGAGATACAATGGCTGTCTTTAAATATCTGAAGGGCTGTCATCTGTGGCTCCAGAGGACAGGACAGGGATTGGTCAGTAGGAGTTAAAAGGAAGCAAATTTTTTTGGCTTAATAAGATCATGAGAAGCAGAGCTGGAAGGGGACCTTTGGGACCCACTTTCATTCTCCAGATGAAGAAACTGAAGCCTCAGAGCTAGGCTTGCCCAGGGTTACATAGGTGGTCTTTATCAGACCCAAGATTCTCTAGTACTTTCCTGCTGTCCTCTGAGAAATAGCTAGTTACCAGTCAGAGCTGTCCAGCAGCAGCATGGGCTTCCTTGGGAGGCAGTGACCTCCCAGGCACTTGACATGTAAATTCAGGTCCAGGGTGGGTGTCCCCTGCTTAGGGTTGTAAAGGATGGTGCCTGAGGTTAGGGGTTGTACTGGATGATTGCTCACCTCCCTTCTAACTTGAGATTCTGTGCTTGCTACATCATCACTTCCCTTTGAAACAAGTTGTACCCAAGAGTTTTTAACGCAGATTTGGGCTCTTTTTCTTTGCCCTGTCTCTGCCTCTCGTTAGTGTGGCCTTGAGTCAAGTTGGAAGGCCTTTGTGGACTTTGGTGCTTAGCAGAATGGCCTTCGGGGATGTGCCAGCAAGGCTTATCTCTAGGTTTCCCTTACTCTCCAAGCTTGTACTTTGCCCCTGAGTTGAACTGGCCTTGGCAGATCAGAGTATTAGCTGGCAGACTAGTTGTGTGACAGTTAGGAAAAGTGGCTTGGAAGCACCTTTTTTATGCAGGCCTGTCTAAACATAGGATCTCTACTCTCATAATTTTGAGGAAATGTGTTTTGGGGATGTTTTCCATCTCCCCCTGAAGTAGTTGCAGAATTCCTCATGACTGTCTTTGGTACCCTGCTCTGCTGCTACTGCCTGTGTGACCTTGGACAAGTCAGTTCAGGAAACGATTATTTCAGTATAACTCGTTTCCTTTGTAATCATATTTAAAAGGGGGGAAGCACCACTGGGCTAGATGATCCCTAAACTCTCAGTTCTGTGATCCGTAGCATTAACTTCATAACCCTGGTTGTTCACATGAACATTTCCTGGTTTCCCACCTAGTTGCCCATATTCATATGCAGTGCTGGCCTGTGCCCTTAGTCTCCCACCATGGTTCTATTACTTGGCCCTCTCTCTGTGCCAGCAAATCCCTGATAGGATATCAAACCCCTTCCAACCCAGCAGACTCTTCGGCACCACAAGTGGAAAGACCCAAAGGCCTGGCATGGTACTACCAGCCCTGGAGGGTGGGAAGTCTTGTACCTTGTGAGGTCAGACATAACCACAGAGAAGTTGGATCTCCTTCCAGACTGGATCTGTCAGAGTAGCTCACCTCCATTTTCTCAGTTCTCTTCCACTTCAGGGAGCACTGAGAGCAGCCTGCACTGCTGTACTAAGGTCAAGGATATGGTGTTAATGTTTAATAATCGGGCCTGGAGCACCTGGGGCCAGCTAGGGTATACCTGGCCGTTTCCCCACCCCCCAAACAGCCCATATCTGTCTCCCTTCCCCTTGATGCTCCTGGCTGGAAGGCAGCTTCCCAGTTCCCACCAGAGGGAACTGGGAATCCTTGCTCCATTCCTAACCTTAGGCCCACTTCCCTCTTCCCAGTGCTGGTGGACCAGTCTTCTCCAGGTTCCCTCTTTGTAGTTCCTAAAAATTCCTTCCCATTTGTCTCGTGCCTGAAGCCCTCCTTTATGTGTTGACGCCCCTAGTTGGAGGGTGAACAGTGCATGTCTTAACTCACTCGTTCACCTCACCAAGTTAGTGGAAATAAAGTGTTATTTCTTCTCTGACTTTCAGGTGGGTGATGATATGGTCGTGGAACTGATCGAGAAAAACTTAGAAAGCCCTCCTTGCAAGAACGGCTTTCTCTTAGATGGCTTCCCTCGGACAGTGAGGCAGGCAGAAATGGTACGGGAGTTTGTTCTGGTGCCTTGGGGTGGGAGGCAGGCCTAACCATGCATGGCCTTTGGCTCATTCAAAAGTCCAGTCATTTCTTAAGAGAGGATGGGGTCAGGTCACAACTCCAGAGTGTAAGTGCTGCCCCACTCTTACTCTCTTATAGCTCGATGACCTCATGGACAAGAGGAAAGAAAAGCTGGATTCCGTCATTGAGTTCAGCATTGCCGACTCTCTGCTTATCCGGAGAATTACAGGAAGGTATTTGCATTTCCTGCACTCCCAGCCTCATCCACCTAACTCCTAAAACCCCTGCTTTCAGACTTTGCTGGTTCTTTGTCAGTCCTTAAGGTGGAGTAGATACAGCTCCTTTCAAAGAATACCATTGGAACATGAGGTTCCACTGCATCGTGGTATATGGCTGAGAATTACAGAGATTTGCTGACTTGGTTTCACTTTCCTGAAAGTGACCATACCTTGTAGTCCTCCTATGGGCTTCATTTATGAGGTCAGAGAAAGAGGAACCAAAAGATGTCGGGGTCAGGGCTAGGCCCCTAATCCCAGCCTGTGTAGCAGTTGGAAAAATGGGGGAGTTTCTATCCCTGGGTCGAAGGCGTCATGCTCCCAGCCCTTGTTTTCTCCATTCCCTAAGATGCATCTTAGGAAGTAAGTGCAGCTGCTGGGACCTCCAGCCTGGACACGGTTTATATGCTTGGTGTCCTGTTGCAGTGCCAGAAAGTCAGGCATATCCAGGAGAATTTCTGTGGATGCTCAGAAGGCCTCAGACCTCTGGGGCCAATGCTGCAAGAACCTCAGAGGGGGAATGTGGATAAAATGAGTGGTTTTATTCAGCACCTACTGCCAGGACATGCTCATCAGGGCAGAAGGGCTTGGAATCATACCAGTCTTGTACTCTCAAGGCTATAGTAGGGAATGTCATAGGGACATCACAAAAGGCTCTTCTGGCCAGCATCTGAAAGCTGTAGGTGAGATTCTCAGGTGGGCAGGCCTAACTCTGGGCCCACCCAAACTCTGGACCTGATCTGGGGTTTAAATTGATGTTTGTGAGCAGAGTGCTTTTGAGCCTGTGCCCGGATAGGTGTGTGAGGAGGGGGAGGAGCCAAATCTGAAGGGAAGAGCACCTCTAGATGTATGCAAAAGGAATTGGGAATGAGTGACTCTGCCAACCTGCCACCTTCAGGAGTGTAGGAGAATGTTGAGTTCAAACTCTTACCTCTCCAGCCCTGCCCTGAAGCCAGCAATTAGATAATAGGATTTAAAGTTGGGAATTATCTTAGAAATGGTCTGGCCCAGTCTTCCCATTTAGGTAAAGAAACTGAGGTAGCACATCGAGTAAGAGCACTGGCCCCAGTGTCAGGACGACCTGGGGATCAAATCCAGGCTCAGACACTTAGCACCCACCCAGAAACACCTGGCCCTGTAACCTTGAGCAAGTTACTTAACCCCAATTGCTTTAAAAAAAAAAAAAAAGAAACTGAATCTCACAGAGGTTTAGGGACTTGGGAAGGTAGCAGGGCCAAGATTCAGATGCCCAGGGTGCTGCACCACCTTCCCAAAGACCCCAGCACTAGCAAGGTCCTGCTGCTCCACATTGTGATTCTGCAGCACTTAAATCACCCAGCAGAGATGTGTATGTAAAGGAATCCTTCCAGACCTGAGAAAAGCATGATTAGTCATGAATCCATGGTACCATTCAGCACCTCCTCCCCAAATACAGAGATGTGGGCTTCATGGATTCCCTGTGGCCATCTTGTGTCTGTTGTCACATGATAGTCTGTGTGCACTGATGAACCCCCTCTTCACACACACACACACACATTGATTTGAATTGCAGTAGAGGAGGCAACTAACTCTTTGTGCCAGGCTGAGCCTTGGTAGTTGTATTTGTTAACAAAGCAAAGATCAGATGTAGATATTTTGTTTTCTAACCTATGTTCTAGTGGTAAGAATTTGTAACTCAAAATCTGGTGGAAACGAATGATGTAAATCAGAAGTTAATAAAGCATTAAAAAAAAATGCAAATTGAGCCAGAAAGAGAAACTTTTCCTTGAATGTAAAGCTTCAAAGACAAAGGCAAAATTTCTTTTTTAAAAAAGCCTTGAGAGGCGGCTAGGTAGCACAGTGAACAGAGCACCAGCCCTGGAGTCAGGAGGACCTGAGTTCAAGTCCCACCTCAGACACTTAACACTTTTACTAGCCATGTGACCTTGGGCAAGTCACTTAACCCCAATTGCCCTGCCCTCCCCCCTCCAAAAAAAAAAAAAGGCAAAAAAATAAAAAAGCCTCGAGGATTACTGATTTAGGATTACATGATAGGATCATAGATCTTAGAGGTGGAAGGAACTTTTGAGGTCATTAAGTCCAGTCCCCTCATTTTACAGATAAAGAAACAGACACAATTTAAATAGCTTTCCTAGGCCCCCACTAAGTGACCCAGATAGGATTTGAGCCCACATCCTCCAGACCTCAGTGCCCTATCCACTATGACATACTGCTTTTCAGTATTTTTTTTGTAACATCTTTTGAGTTCAGGCTGTCTTAAGAATTACTGTTGGGGCGGCTAGGTGGCGCGGTGAACAGAGCACTGGCCCTGGAATTAGGAGGACCTGAGTCCAAATGTGACCTCAAACACTTAACACTTACTAGCCGTGTGACCTTGGACAAGTCACTTAACCCCAATTGCCCTCCCTTCCCACCTCCAAAAAAAGAAAGAAAGAAGGAAGGAATTACTGTTTGTTTTTTATCCAGAGGTTATTCATGTTTGTTTAAATACGTGTTCTTGAAAGGTTTGCTAAATTTTCTAAGTTTATTTTTTAGTTACATCCACGGTCCAAGGTTAGGAGTTGTGTTTTTTGTTTGGTTGGGGGGGGGTTGTTTTCATTTTTGATCATGGCATCTCAGTGGATAGTATTCTGTTAAGTGAAGAATCCCTATTATAGTCATAGTTTCTGCTTCATTTATGTCTTTGATCCCCAGCATCTTTCAGTGTGATGCCCATCCTGGAGCACACAGAGGAATGGGACCATGCTGGGTCCACTCTCCCAGCCCAGGCAGGAGGATGG
The DNA here is from genome assembly GCF_028583685.1 of Petaurus breviceps papuanus. NCBI lineage: Eukaryota > Metazoa > Chordata > Mammalia > Diprotodontia > Petauridae > Petaurus > Petaurus breviceps. Next base: position 10,221,978 of record NW_027187338.1, on the reverse strand, counting down.
CACCTGCACTCACCTTCATCTAATGTTTTTCAGGCTTATCCATCCTGCAAGTGGCCGCTCCTACCACGAGGAGTTCAATCCCCCAAAGCAGCACATGAAGGATGACGTATGTGAATTTACCTGCCTGGCAGCACTTATGCCTGAAGTGTTTGTCTTTCCTGTCCCTCCTTCAGAAGTTAAGATTGACATGAATGCCATTAGAGAGTTCAGAGATAGGAGGGAAAGGAAGAGCAGTGTGGAAGTAAGGATTCCTGGTCCAGTGCTCGCAGTGGAAGTAATGGTTCTTGTATTGGTCTTTACATTTGGAAAATGTGGTGTTTTAAGTTTGACCTGGGGGAGGAGCAAGATCTAAGACCAGGGGGCACTCTCATAATTCCTCAGCCCTCCCGTACCTGGCAGATAAGTCCCTGTGAGTCGTCAGAGGCTCCCTTATTTGCAGGCAGATTTCCTGAACCAGGTCAGTCTTACTCAAAAAATAGTAAATCTTCTTTTAGCAGAGAGGATCTAAAGGTGTGAGAGTTGACTGGTCTGTCTTCTGTCTGAGTCTTGGAGGATTTGAGGAAGGGGAAAGCTTAGAGATCGTCCATTTAGCTCCCTTGTTCCCAGGCAAGGAGATAGAAAATCAGAGAAGTAACTCATCCCAGATCACACAAATAGTCTGTAGGCTTTGAGGGCCACATTTTTCCACTGTAACCTTGAGAACTTAAGGAAGAGAATCACAGTGGGGGGAGGGAGGGGAATCAGTTTGCCATTTCTTGTGGAAGACCTGGCCTTCTTACTGCCCTCTTCTGTTCCCAGGTCACTGGGGAGCCTTTGATTCGTCGTTCAGATGATAACGAAACTGCTTTGCAAACCCGCCTGAAGGCATACCACTCCCAGACTACCCCGCTGGTGAAGTACTACAGTAAGCGAGGGATCCATTCCGCCGTGGACGCCTCTCAGTCCCCAGATGTGGTGTTCGCCAGCATCCTGGCAGCCTTCTCCAAAGCAACATGTAAAGACGTGATTATATTTATCTAGGGGTCTATTCACTTGGGGGCCACTTGATCGTCCTTCTGTCTCTGCTTGGGAGAATACAGAGTGAGGCTTGGCCCTGCCAGAAAGACGCAGTGTTCAAGCTGTTAATTAAATCAGCACTTGATCATTTCTTTGGCATGTGTACAACTGTCATGTCATCTATTTATATGTAATGGTGCTCGCATGTGTGTTTGAGAGAGAGCATGAGAGAGAGAGAGGGTGAATTTTGTTTGGCCAAAAGGGAAAGCAGATAATCCTAGCTCCATTTAGAACATACTCGTTCCCCCTCGACCCCAGTGTCTGAGTATTGTCTGCTTATCAGGTGACTGTCCTGAAATGTAAGACCTGGAAAGGACCCTCTCATCCAATCCCTTCGTGTAAGTCAACTGAGGCCCTGAGAGAGAGAGTGGATTATGCAGAGCTAGACATATCAGGGCCTCAAACTGAGATCACAATAGTGGGATAGGCCACCTAATCCTGCCCTCCCCGTTTTCTGGATGAACCTGCTGACATAGAAGTTCTAACATCAGCCCCAGGAAAGAATGTGTGAGTGTTACAGGGGCCCCACTGCTGTGGACCAGGAGCCGAGAGTGGTGGGTAGAATTGTCTTGTGGGGATGTGATGATCACTGACTGCTTGTGTAGAGGCTTCTGGGCAGTTAGGATTGTAGCCAGGAGGAACTAGAGCTAGTGAAAGCACCATTTGGATCTTGTGGATTTCCTGTCACTTCCCAAGGGTACAAACCAGAAAAAGAAGGTGATGTAGCCCCCCAGGATTTGTAGAGTGCCTTCCTAGAAGCATGGGCAGTGTAAGGATTATCCCCCTTTTACACATGAGAAAACTGAGGCCCATAAAAGCAAAGTGACTTGCCCATATTCACACAACTGGTAAGTCTTACCGCAATGATTGGAACTCAAAGCTCCTTCCTAAAAGTCTAGCATTTTATCTGTTATTCATGGTATAAAGTGTGCTTCTGGTAACAGCCTTATTCCAGAAGGCCTCCTGTCTTAAGGCAATAAGACAGTGGCAAAGGAGCTGTTCTGTGTTTTGATGACTGAAAGTGATAAAACAACCTAGATGGAATGAGTGATCCTTTCACATTCAAGCCAGCCCCTCTTACTCTGATAATAAGAAGTGTGGACTTCTTGCTGAACAGTCTCCTTTCCTTCTGAAGCTCTGGGCTCCCTATCCCTGGGCTTATTTCATTGCTATTGTTTGAAATAATGAACTCCATTGTGAGACCTTGAAAAGGCAGAATCTGAAAAATCCATTTTCAGTTCAGTAGTTGGAGCAGTGAATAATACCTCCTGTCCTTCCTCCATTTAGTCTGCTGATTCACTGGAGCACAGCCCCAATTTGTCTGGAGATTTCCCCTCTTTGTCTGTGGGTTTATGAGAAGGCTTGATCCCATCAGTTTGACTGTTCAGCCCTGACTTGGCAATATCATTCACCTAGCTTCGTCTGATCTAAATGTTCCTGTGTGCTCCGTCCACTTTTCTTCTCTGGTTTTTGCTCTAAAGGCTAACATCCACTCCTTACTCAGAAGTGAAACTCAGCTTAACAGTGTATATGCTTCCTGGAAAACACATGATTAGTAAGAAGATTACAAAAGGCACCAAAGTGAAAGCAAAACAGTCTTGATGCTGGGTTTTCCCCGGACTTAGAGACCTTGTTTCTTCCTTTTCCTTCAGCACCTGCCAAGGGTCAGACTCCTGGCCAAAAGTCTTCTGGCTGCTGTGACTGGCTGGCCTGCTTAGACAGCACAGATAACCATCCACATGACTTCTGTGGTCACTGACAATTCCCTGTCCCTGTGGTTCCTCTCTCCCTACCTCCCCAAAGCCCCCAACTTTCAGTGACTGCTCTGGTTATGAGTGGGGGAGATCCTGGGCCTCAGGATTGTCCAAGAGAAGCAGCTTGGGCCGGTGTGGCAAGAGCCCAGGTGAGCCGGCCCAACACTTAGCATTCTGGAGCTGCACATGGCACTTCACCTCTCTTGGCCTCAGTTTCCTTGTCTATAAAAATACTTGGCTTACCTAACTCAGAGTTGTGAGGAATTAGAGAGGGGTATAGTTGCTTTTTCTCTCCTACTAGACTAAGTAAGCCCTGTGAAGGCAGGGACCATTTCTCATCTAAATTTTCTATCTTCCCCAGTGCCTGGCACAGTGATGCACATACGTTAGTTGTTCAGCAAATGTTTATTGAACTGAATTTTCATTTAGAGCTGGAAGGGACCTATGAGAACCTCCATTCCCACCCCTTTGTTTTGCAGGTGAGAACACTGAGGAACAGAGAATTTAAGGGACTTGTCCGAAACCACACAAGTAGTAAGTAGTGGGGCCAGGATTCTGACCCAGTTCTGGTCTTCCTTCCTCCCACCACCTGCTCTCTGCCTCTTGAAAATGTCTGTGATAGGGTTTAGAGCTGGGAGGGATCTCAGCATTGAATCCAGCCCCTCATTGGACAGAGGAGGAAACTGAGACCCAGAGTTGGGAAGTGGCCATGGTAGGACAAGCAGAGCCAGCATCTGAACCCTCTTCTGATTCCCCTTCCAAGATGGAGACCATCTCTGTTCTGAAATCCCCAAGTACTGCTTTAGTTTTCCTTTGGCCTTAGCCTCCTAAGCCATGGCTTAGCAGCCCCTCAGGCATGAGGCACTGCACTTGTCCCAGTTAGCACATTGGGTAATGTGGGGCTTGGGCTTGTGTGCCAGCCCCATTCTGGTTTGCTTGGTTGTCTTTTTTTTTTTTTTTATGCATTTTGTCTTCTCGTGTTTCCTTTTTTTATTTCAGCCACATGACTGCAGGCCAGGCAAGACCACACCATTGCTGACCAGCTTGAGAGCAAGAGTCCAAGCTTTTAAGTGCTGAGCAGAGGGGAGGGGCTGGTGAGGACCAAGAAGGGACACAAGTATCGGGGGGAGATTGTTTAGTGGGTCATTTTTCCCCATTCCAGGGGGAGATTTATAAATAGTAGTTAGTTGGGAGGGTATGTTGCAGGAAGAAGAATATACATTTTTAAAGCTCCCCAAGGTGGAGGGTGTGGGAAAGAGGAGGGAGGCCTAGTATTAATTCTTCAGGATCCCTTGGGCACAGTTACCTTTCATCCAGGAATGTGATTGTAATTGAAAAGCCATTGACCTATGACCTCAGTTGTCATTTATAGACCTCTAAGCTTGCCAGATGGGGAGAGCAATGACTCCCCCTGTTGCCTCCTCTCTGTTCTGTACCTCATAACAGGGTAGGTTTTGGTTGTGGACCTTAACACCCCATATAATGTGACCAAATAACAACCCCCGTGTTTGGAAGGGTGGTGAGGAATGTGACAAGAGTGGCAGGATACATTAAGTTTAATGGAACTCCCAAGGGTGAAACCAGGGAAGAGTGATTCCTCCCACTTTACTTACCTCTGATATTGACTGACTCCAGTGATCTCAAGGGAAAAGCCATCATCAGTTGCTATCTGCAAGTGTCCATCCTCTGTTCTTGCCTTCTTTCTACACACTCTGTAAAGAATCCTTTTTCCTTTAAAAAAAATCCTTTGAAGATTGTCTCATTCCAAAGAAATTCCTTCCCCTCTCCAACTCTTGAGGCTGAAACATGCAGCCCTGCAGTGGTGTGTTTTGTTTTTAAAAAACAAGGTGCCTTTCACCTTTAACTGACCAAATGCTGCTCTTTTTTGGCCCTGGAATCAATAAAATATTAATCATTTGTAGCCCTGTGGTGATGTTGTCTCTGGAGACTTGATGTGACATTGGATTGTGAGTTGGATTTGTGTACTTTTTGGCAGTGACTCATTTGCTACTGAAGGCTGAGGCCTAAACGTGTGTGTTTTGAAGAGCCTTTACTTGAACTTTTTGCTAAACACTGAAAACTTACACCTCAGTTGACCTTGAGTTTGTGAAACTCCTTATGTTTGGTCTGTCTTCTGAATACAGAGTTTATCAACATTCTCCTGCCCTGACAAAGAAGGGCTTTGTGAGTTACCTGTGGTCAGATTGTTCCTCACCTTGTAGCCAACCTGGTCAGGAACCTCTCCAAACTTAGTGAGTCCAGGCTAGCTGGTTTCATGCCAGTCTTTTATGTCAAGGTTTCTCACCCTTCATGATGCCCCTCCAAAACCTAAGGCCCCCACCATGCAGCAGTGGGGCTTTGGAGAATGACGTTAGCAGAGGAGACAGAGAAAACCTTGGCTAACTGGAGTCCATAAATAGCTGCTTCCTTTTAAATCTGACCATCATTCAGCAGGGGAGTTTTCACAAACTAGACCATTCCTAAATTGCTGAGCTAGATTTTCCACTGTTTGCCTTTTCAGCCTTCTCTCTAACTAGGGTAATGGTCCACTTGTCTGTCCTGGTTAAATTCCCCACCCTGTGCCCATTCCATATGTTGTTTTTTGCAGAGGGGGGTGGAGGAGTGGTTAAATTTTTTTCTTTATACTGAATATTCTTTTTTGGCCAAAACCATTTGAGAGGGCTTTCATGCAATCACCCATGCTTGAACTCTGAGGGGGCCATGTTAAGAATGATGAAGACCTCAAGAATTACAAGGACATTTGGAGAAGGGATGGGTTTCAGGGTTTGCAGGGAAGGAAAGTGCTGTTCCATTTGGGGCATACTGAATGAAGCACATTGAGGTTATGATGTACATTGTGGAGCTAGAGTTCAGGAAAGATGAGGTGAGTAGCTGGATTTGGGGTTCATCTGCATGAAGATTATTCAACCAACAGCTGCTGGGGCAGAGAGAGTCTGCAAGTGACAGTGGACAGAGACTGAGGGTGTACCCGTTACTAAAGAGTGATCATCAGGAGGTAGATCCTTACAAAGGAATCTGTTTCTTTTAGCACCAAAAGCTGGGAAGTGGAGAGATCCAGGACTAACGAGTAAAATGTGGGCTCCAGGTGACAGTGGGACAGGAAGGTAGAGGAAACTATTTGTCCAAGGGGGGGACTGAGATGGATAGGGGAAGAAATGGAGTAGAGACGACTGTATTTTTAACTCGGATGATTGAATCTCAGGAATAAGGGAATTAGGAGATGGGAGTTTTATCATTGGATGATGGGAAAGCCAATTAATTTGACCCCCACCCTCTGGGCTACCAGCTTCCAAGTGAGCTCAGGTGCTCACTCTTAACAGGAGCTAGTGATGTTCAAAGCATGAGATTCTGTCCAGGCATCTGAATCAGCTTATAGCTTATGTTTTAGTCCCCTGGACCATGCTGAATTCATTCTTGGCTACCATCAAATAACCTGAACTCCAGGATGGCAGGAAATGAGGCATAATTGTATAGAAGCTTTGGAACCCTGAGGTTCAGGTTCTCAGATGGTTGCATGACCCTTTCAAAATAAGAATCCCTCCTACAAATGGTCATCCAGCTTTCACTTGAAAACCTGTGCCAAGAAATTCACTGCCACCAAAGGTGGCCCATTCTGCTTTGGATTATGGATACTTTGATAGTATCCTCATGCCAACTCAATTCTGCCTCTTAATTTCAGCTCGTTAGTCCTAGTTCCACCTTTAAGACTAAGCAAATAATCTGAGTTACTCTTTGCCCTAACAGTCCTTCAAATATTTAAAAGACAGTAGGCATACTCTCTCTACTCCCTGTGTGTTAAATTCCCAGGAACTGCTAGGTTCTGGGATACAAAGAATACTGAAAGCCTTGTGCTGCTTTTAGCTTTGTTTTAGGGGAGATGATGGGAGCAGAGGAATCGAGAGGCATTAGTAGCTAGGCAGATCAGGATTGTAAGCAGAGGTGGAGAAGGGGTCCATTACAAGCATGAAGGAAGCCAGTCCAAAGGCATGGGTGAGAGATGGAATCCCGGACAGGACAATGGAAGGAAGTGACTAGCCCAGGCTTATGCAGCTGCTAAGTTTCTGAGGCCAGATTTGGCCTCTGGTCTCCTGACTACAAGCCTAGGGCTCTCCCCACTGCATCACCTGCTGCCCTGAGGGGCAATAGGGCATTTGAAGGGGAATAATGTGGGGCCAGATCATAAAGGGTTTTAGAGGGAGACCATGGAAGCGATTGAGTAGTGGGGTGACATGGCCAGTCCTGCTCTTCAGGGGAACCATTTTGTCTGCTTTTCTTGGGAGGGTGGATATTGAGGTGGACAAAGCACTATGGCCCGGAGACTACTTACAAGGTTAGGGTGGGTTTTTTTTCAAACTGAACAGCCCCAAGTTTTGGCCAGATGACATTGTTCTGGGCCCCCGTCATAATCTGTAGTCATCTAGAAGCAGGTCACCAGTATCCTTAAAATTTGGTGTCCAGAATAAAAATCACACATTGATAAAGCGTTTCAGGGTCTGCAAAGTGCTTACCACAGGCTTGCGAGGTAAGTAGTGGGACCAGTGGGTGACACAGTGCCTGGAGTCCAGGAGACCCGAATTCAGATCCAGCCTCAGACACTGGCTAGCAGTATGGGCCTCGGCAGGCCACTCAGCCCCCATCTTTGCTTCAGTTTCCTCATCTGTCAAATGGGAATAACACAGACCTCCCATCGTGAGGAGCAAGCAAGATAATTTTATAAAGCACTTAGCGTCATGCCTGGCACACAGTAGGTACTTAATGTAGCACAGTTGTCATCTCCATTTTACAGATAAGGACACTGAGCCCTCCAGAAAGCTCAATCACATTTGCTCCAAAGCCTGTATTTAGATCCTCTCATTTTGTGCAATTAATTTTTTTTTTAAACCTTGTGAAGGATTTCACTTACCCATCTTAAATCTAATCTTTTTAGATTAAAAAAATAGGGAAGAGACCTTACAAGCCAAATTTTAATCTCTCACTTTACAGAAGACCGTTAAGCCCAGAGGCTTGCACAAGGTCACATGGACAGTAAATATCAGCCCACAGCCGACCCAGGCACCAGGCCTTCTGACTCCACACAAAGGACAATGTGCCTTCCTGCCTCCACAAATCCCTTGATCATGCTAGTAATGAGTTTATTAGAGCAGTGTTCAAAGCTAGACAGTCTTGTTGGCCACAGAAAGCAAATCAGGAGATGAGGGCTCACGGCCCTGGCCATGCCATTAACTCCTGCGTCACCAAGGTCCAAGTCCCTGCCCATCAGAGTAAAATGGATCCATTGTCCACTCACCCTTAAAAGGCTTTTTCCTTTTTGGAGATAGCATAAATGGTGTGTCCTTCATGCTTCAGAAATTCAGCGCCAAGGCTAAGGAAATGAAGACTCTCAGAGTCTAAGGCCCTGCTGACCTCCCATTCTGGGATAGTCTTCCAGAATTGGAATCAGAAGGCCTGCATTCAGGTCCCTAAAATGCCATTTAGTAGCTGTGTCACACTGAATATGGCACAAACCCTCTGGGCCTTCTTCATCTATAAACTTGGGATTCCGAGTGGGATACCTCCTCCGAAGGCTGAAGTGAGGATCAAATTGGATAATGTAATAGTAATAATGGCCAGCATTTGTAATGAACACAACAACTAGGATTTATACTGCTCTCCATGGTTTGCAAAGAGCTTTGGAAGAAATACTTGTCTTCACAACAGCCCTAGTCTGCAGGCTCTATTATTGTCTTCTTGGAGGACAGTGAGACTGAGGGAGGGGAAGGGATTTGCTCAGGGTCACACAGTTAAGGAAATGAGGCAGAATTTGAACTCGGGACCCCTTGATTCCACCATCTAGCTACCTGAATGTATGGAAAGTGCTTTATGAATCAAAAAGCATTATCAAATGTCAAATATCATTTTTGAAAATGTTTGTTTAGAATCATAAGTCTAGAGCTGAATGAAGCATCTTCCTTCTTACCATTTTGACTTGCTTCCTTGGGACATTCTCCTGGAGGTAGAGGTGTTCCAGGACAAGCAGAAAATTGTGGAAAGACCCCCAGATCTGTAGTCCAAGGATCTGGCTATCAACCCCAGCCCTTCTACTTGGGTCATGTGACTTTAGGCAAGCCTCTCATGCTCTGGGCCTCCATGTCCTTATCTTTGAAGCAAGGAAATTGGACAATAATCTTTTCCAAATACAAGTCCTATGAAACTGGGGAAGGGGAAGGGGAGGGCAATTGCTTAAGATGGGGTAAGGACGCTATCTTTGTCACAGAAACCTCAGAGGTTACTACAAAGGGAAGCAGCACCCTAGAGAAATTTAGTAACATCCCCCTTCTGACTAAAGCCCATTGAGGAAAGGACACACTTTTTATAGCTAATGGGTTTCATTATTTATAATCCCGAAGACAATATTGTTCTCTTGATGTAGAACTTGGAAAACACAGGCATCTGTGTGGTTAGATGTCTTTCTTACAGTCTATGATCATCTTGCATCTCAAAAAAGGCAAGTTCCAAAGGACGGGGCATGGGGAATGATGTGCCCTTTTTTAAAAAGAAGGAAAGCAGAACCTTTATGTGGAAATAACTAGAAACCAAGCAGCCCATCAATCGTGGACTAGCTGAACTAACTGGTATGTGAAGGTAATGGAATATTTAAAGCATTACAAGGGAAAATGAATAGGAGAATGTCAGAGGAATGTAAGGACTTGTAGGAACTGTTGCAGAGGGGAAAAAAGCAGAATGATGCACACAGAGTGGAATGTGAATGAAAGGAACAATAAAAAGAATTTGATAGCGATAAGCCTTTGTCTTGGGGAAACTCAGGAAATTCACCTCCTACCTTTTGTTGGCAAGGTGTGTGTCCCAGTGAAGGTGGTAGAATGCATGTGGAATGTTGCATACACCTTTATCAGTTGGTTTTACTTGTTTCTCTTTGTCACAAGGGACAATTCCCTGGGAGAGAATGAATATACCAGGAAATGAATAGGATATAAAACAAAAGGCCTCAATAGAAAAGAAAGAGAGAGACTCTGAGGGAGGGAGGGAGGGAGGGAGAGAGGAAGGAAGGAAGGAAGGAAGGAAGGAAGGAAGGAAGGAA
>NW_027187338.1:10205429-10211969 GCF_028583685.1 Petaurus breviceps papuanus | reverse complement strand
GGAAGGAAGGAAGGAAGGAAGGAAGGAAGGAAGGAAGGAAGGAAGGAAGGAAGGAAGGAAGGAAGGAAGGAAGGAAGGAAGGAAGGAAGGAAGGAAAGGGAGGGAGGGAGGGAGGGAGGGAGTAGGGGAGCTAAAGTATTTAATGGCAAAAAGTAGAAGAGGTGTGGCAAAGTGGTAAAGGCTTCCTTCTCTCCTATGCGCCCAGTTCACAAACAGGTACAACATGATGCAAGGCAGGAATTATGGACAGGAATCAAGTGCTAACTTGTGAAGCATAAACACAATTATGTAATGATTAGAGCAATCCAAAAAACAAAACAAAACAAAAAACCTCCCAGGACAGACTTCCTCTGAGAGCAGTGAGTGGCCATTCTCTGGATAGCCACTTGTTGGGCACATAGAGGAGATCCCTGCTCTAGGTCTGGGTCAGAGGGGATGGCCTCTGAGGTCCATTCCAACTAGATTCTATGACACTTCAGAAGACAAGGAGCAAGATCAATAGGGGCTGGGCAGGAAAGAAGAATAGAGAATGCTGGGTGCTGGGGAAACTTCATGGTTAATGGCTTGAATTCCCATTTCACCCAAGACACTGTCAGCATTCTGACTGTGAGTAGGGGCGGCTGTTGTACTGCAGAGCGGAGCAGAGGGGCGGTGTACCAGAACACAACCCCAGGGGTTTTCCTGCTATTAATGAGGCCACCAGATGCTCTAACAGCCCGAGTACCAGGTGAGGAGGTGATGGGGAGAGGCCAATAATCTGACAGTCCTTGCATCTCATGTGACCCTGAAGGTGGGATGCCAAGGGATCAAGAGCTCCCTACGTCAGCATCCCTGTGTCCAAGGTACACACCCACCCCCATAAGTCCATCACCTCTCTTCTCTCTTGAGGGCTGATACCCAAACCCTGTGTCCTACAAGGATGCTAATTATATCCATGGCCCTGGTGCCAGGAGATGATGCAGAAATTACCTTGTAGCTTTCTTTGGTTGGAACAAAAGCAATAAAGAGGGCCCATCCTGCTTTTCCGACCTTATTACATATTACTTCTCCTTACCCTTAAATCCAGCCAAGCTGGTCTTCACATCTAGCACTCCCTCTCCTGTCTGCATACCTTTGCCCTGGTCATCCCCCATGCCTGGAGTGGCCTTCCTCCTCCCTTCTGCCTTTTAGCACCCCGATTTCTTTCCAGCCTCAGCCTAAGCATCCTGCTAATCCATCTTCCATGTAGCTGCCAAGGTGATCTTCCTGAAGAACAGGTCTGAACGTGTCACCCTCCCCCTTCCCTATTGCCTCAAGATCAACTATAAAAACCCTTGGTTTGGCATTTAAAGACCTTTACAACCTTTCCAGTCTCCTTGTACTTTACTCCCTTACACATACTTCTTACTGTTCCTCCCACATGGTCCTCCATTTCCCATTGCCAGTCCTTGCCTTTGTACTGGCTATTCCCAGAATGCTCTCCCTCCTCTCCTCCACCTCCTGGCTGCCTCTCAAATCTCTTGGACAAGAGATCTTTTCCTGCCCTTCCCCTCCTCCCCTGCAAATGCTTTCCCTCTGAGATTACCTCCTATTTACACTGTTTGCATGTTGTCCACACCATTAGGATGTGAGTTCATTGAGGACAGGGACTAAATTTTTGTCTTTGTATCCTCAGTACTAAATGCTTGTTGAATGAGCTAGACAGTTTCTCAAATCACATACACACATACACACACACACGTACACACACGCTCTTCCTTGAAACCTGTCCAGTTTGGGAAGGGGCCTGCTGGAGTTTTCACAGCACTTGCATAACCTTCAAAAGCCCAGGGTGACCTACAAAGGAAAGCACACAACACAATCCAGCCCAAAACACTGCTTACACAAGCTAGGCTAAGCATGAGAAGGATCTGTCACCTGCCTGATAGATACTGTAGGGATAGAGGAAGAATTCAGGAGAGATGGTCCTGGCCTGCAAAGAATCTGCTCAGGGAGGCAAGAGTTATTCATACAAAACAGCAAATACCCTAAAAAATTGTGTTTTATCGATGCCTTTCGCTTTACATCAGTGATTTCCAAATATACCACCCCACCCATCCACCCACCCCAGCAAGTCTTCCCAGGGAACAGAAAAACAACGAAGCAAAGCCAACTGTTACAGTGACCAAATCTGGCATCAGATGCCACATTCCATACCCATCATCACCCATGTCTCCAACAGACATGAATCTCTTCACCTCTTCTCCAGGAGCCAAGCTGGATCAGTCCAATTATACAGAAGCATGCAGCCTCATTGTTAGTCAGCCAACAAGCATTTATTAAATACCTACTGTGTGCCGGAGCTCTGAGCTAAGCTCCAGGTATACAAAGAAAGGCAAAAGACAGCCCCTGCCCTCAAGAAATTCACAGATTAATGGAGGAGGTGACTTGTAAACAGCAATGTGCAAACACAATAGAGACAGTATGCAAGGAGATCACAGAGTGAAGGCATTTGCATTAAGGATTCCTTTTGTTTTCAATGCCATAGTTATTGTTTGTATTACTTTCCTGGGCCCCTTGGCATCAGTTCATACAAGTGTGCCCATATTTTTCTGAATTCCTCACATTAGTTGGTTTTTGCAGCATAATAACTTACATGATATTCATATACTCTGCCAGAATTTAAACATTTAGCTGTCCAACTATGAGACAGGATGGAGTACCCAGCCAGGAGTCAGGAAGACTCATCATCCTGAGTTTAAATCCAGCCTTAGATGCTTATTGGCTGCAAATCAGAAGACTCATATTCCTGAGTTCAAATCTGGCCTCAGACATTTACTAGCTGGGTGACCCTGGACAAGTCACTTCACCCTGTTTGCCTGTTTTCTCATCTGTAAAATGAGCTGGAGAAGGAAATGGCAAACCACTCCAGCATCTTTGCCAAAAAAAAACCCAAACGGCGTCACAGAACATGACTGATAAGATACAACAATGTCACAGTAGTGCAGAGGCTTGCAGGAAGAGGAGAGAGAAGTGCTGTAAGCAGGGAAAGCTTCCTGGAGGTGAGACTTGAATTGGGCCTTGAAGGATGTGTAGGATGTAAAGGAACAGAGAGGAGCAGAAAGTGCCTTCCAGGAACCTTATGACCAAGAGACCCAGAGGCAGAATGAGTAGCCCTGCTTGAGACACATGAAGGAAACCATCCCAAATACAGTCCATGTGATGATAGGATTTACAGCTGAAAGGGATCTCAGAAACCATCTAGTCTACCCCTTTCATTATACAGATAAGGAAACTGAGGCCCAGATTGTGACTGACTTTCCCAGGCTTACAATAACAGGAAGAATCTTCTAGATAAAGGGAAGCTTGTGGATTGGAGTCCAAGCCTCTGAGATCCTGGGATCTCTTCATTTTGGGACTCAGAGTCCAGAAGATGAGTTCGAATGCTACCCCAACCACTTTCTAGCTATGTTACCCTTGTCAGGTGACTGCAGCCATCTGCACCTCAGTGTCCTCATCTGTAAAATGAGGACATCAGATTCAACAGTCTCTACAATCCCTTTCAGCTCTAAATCTGTTTCTAGATGGAGGTAGGAGTGTTCAAGTGATCAAGCACTGCTGTGATGTAAGAAGGCTTATGTTCTAACTAAAGGTGTCTATCCAGGGAACAAGCTACCTCTTAAAGTAATGAGCTCCCCATCACTAGAAATGTTCAAAGAAGAGGTGGATGGCCGCCTGTCCAGGATGCCATAGAAGGTATTCCTGCATTAGGTGGAAGGATGATCCTGAAGCTCCCTTCCTGTTCTAGGGTTTTCTGAGTAGAAGAATTATTGACACTAGCCCAATTTCTGCTGTCTGCTTCCAATCAAGCAGTTTGACTAATGTTACAATCAGAAAAGCAGTCAGAGAACATATGAACAGGCAGCAAGATGGCACTGAACCTGAGTTCAAATCCTGCTCAGACATTTGCTGGCTGTGTGACGCTGGGCCAATCCTTTCTCAACCTCAGTTATCTCATTGTGAAATAACAAAATAGTAGCACATACTTCACAAGGTCACTGGGAGGATCAAATGAGAAGACATACATATAGCACTTTGTAAAACTCAATGCACACATTATTCAGTCATTTCAGTTGCTCTGTGACCCCATCTGGGGTTTTCTTGGCAGATACTGGAGGGGTTTGCCATTCCCTTCTCCAGCTCATTTTACAGATGAGGAAACTGAGGCAAACAGGGTGAAGTGACTTACCCAGGGTCACATAGCTAGTAAATATCTGAGACTGGATTTGAACTCAGATCCTCCTGACTCCAATCCCAGCATTCTATCCACTGTGTTACCTCCCTGCCTACAAAGCACTATAATGGCTATTATTAACTGCTATTATTATTCTTATTATAGGTCCATTCCCTATCCTTATAAAAATGTCACAGAACTTCAGAGATGGAATAGGTCTCTACTCTAGCCAGTACCTCCCACATACTTAAGAAGGAGTGATTCAACTCCCTCCACCTGCAGATTTGGTAATGTGGAGCTCATTACCTGTCAGGTGATTTCATTTCTATTGGAAATCTCTCATTGTTAGAAAGTTTTTCTTTATATCAAACTAAAATCTCCCTCTCAGTAATTTCTAAAAATAAGAGAATTGCAAGTAAAAATACACACACACACACACACACACACACACACACACACACACACACACCCTCTGAGATCTCACCTCTCACCCAGAAAACTGCAAAGATGGAAATAATCAATATCTCAGGAACTGCAGGGAGACAGGCAAATTAATATACTTGCAAATGGTGGGTGACCTGGGTCTGGGTGCTGCTCAGTTGGAAACCAGAACGGAATGCCCAGGCCAGGTCCACTTTGAGTCTGAGCACTCCACAGCAGCTCTCAAAAAAAGCAAACAGCCTGACTGCTCAAAGCTGACCAGTCATGTCCTAGTTTGATATTAAGGGAAGTGTTTGCATTCTGACAGGGAGACAGGAAATAGTTCTTTCCACCTTTTGTTGTGCCAAGGTTCTCAAGCTGTTCCCTGGTCCTTCTGCTGGCACTGATCTCTTCCCGTGCCACATCTGGGACCCCCAGGGTGTTCTCTGAGGCTGGGGGAGTCCTCAAACCTCTCCCTACCTGGGAATGTTAGGACTCCCACCCCCACTCCCCTTCCCTTGAGGAAACAGAATGGCAGGCCCAGGAATGGAAGCAGAGAGGTGCATTTTGGACCTCTGTAGTTGTCTGGATCCAGGCCAGACCTGCATCCTGCACCAGGCCCTGGCTCCATCACGTGCTTCATACACCCAGGGAGCAGTGCAGGGCTGGTGATCGTGAGGGTTCTG
Source organism: Petaurus breviceps papuanus (assembly GCF_028583685.1). NCBI lineage: Eukaryota > Metazoa > Chordata > Mammalia > Diprotodontia > Petauridae > Petaurus > Petaurus breviceps. Next base: position 10,206,671 of record NW_027187338.1, on the reverse strand, counting down.
TCTGAGGGCAATGAGCTCTTGTAATCTTGTTGAAAGACCTGCATTTCAGCAGAGAGGGGCCAGGCTCTCTAACACTTGCAAACTGGGGAGCCAGTTTCACAAACTCCTACAGCACATTTTCCCCTAAAAGCTAAGAGTGTTTTTACATCAGTCTTCACGTATTGTCTTTTTCTCTTTTCTTCATATTTAATATCTTTTATTTGTGTGGATTTTTTTTAATCAGAAAAATTAATGTGTGAAATGGAAAATGATGGTTTTGTATTGAATGCTCTCTGCTGTGCTCTATACATGGAAATGTTCATTTTGTATGTGTCTTTTTGTATTTAAGTTCAAAATGAATTTTAAAAAATTTAAATAAATCAGAATCATTTCCTTGCATGCTCCTCCCACTGAATCATCCCTTAAAATTGGAGCAGAACTCACCCAACAAAATGACTATGCCTGACAGTGTATGCAGCATTCCACACCCATAGTACCCCAACAATGTTTCCTCCTCTTTTCTCTGGCTCCCACATTGATCACTGTAATTAATCTGAGCTCAGCAGCATGTTAGCACAGCGACAGAGAGTGGTACCCCCTCTGTGGAATAGGACTTCGTGTCTGGCAAGACCTATAGCGAGGTGTGTAGTTCAAAGGGTGGCAGCACAGACATTGCTAACCTCTTCTCTCTCCGTCCTTCATTCCTACCAGGAGAGGAAGCAGGAGGTTGGGGCCAGAGGTAGCTATTCTGTTGCCTTCAGAGAGAGGGAGTACCAGTCAAGAAGTATATCTACCTGCTCCTTTAAATATTGTTCATCTACAGATCAAAGCATATTCTTCTCTCTCTTTTTTTGCTTTTTCTTTCTCATGGCTTTTCCTCTTTGTTCTGATTCTTCTTTCACAACAAGACTAATGTGGAAATGTGTTTAATATGATTTTACATGTATAACATGTCAGATTATATCATCTTGGGGAGGGGGGATAATTTAGAACTCAAAATCTTATAAAGATAAATGTTGAAAAATAAATAGATAAATAATTTTTAAAAAAATATATTGTTCAGCAGTGAATAGAGTTCTGGAGTCAGTCCTGGAGTCAGAAGGACTTGAGTTCAAATCTGGCCTCAGACACTTAACACTTACTAGCCGTGTGATCTTGGGCAGGTCACTTAAGCCCAATTTCCCTGCCTCCCCGCCTCCAAAAAAGATAGATAGATAGATAGATAGATAGATAGATAGATAGATAGATAGATAGATAGATAGA
>NW_027187338.1:10200566-10205419 GCF_028583685.1 Petaurus breviceps papuanus | reverse complement strand
AGATAGATAGATAGATAGATAGATAGATAGATAGATAGATAGATAGACAGACAGACAGACATATATATATTGTTCATCTAGGGGATATAATCACATTCAAGCTAACTTTTTATTGCTTTGTCATTTTGGAGGGGAAGGAGGATTCCAAGCTCTATATCCAAGACTTGGCCCCTTCCCCACCTAATAGCAGTTCCACAATGAACACCTATAATGAATAGCAAGGAAAACCATTCATCCAAATCATAGCAAAACAGAAATCAATGAAGGCATATATACAGGAAAATATATACTAGCCAATGCAACGTGAAGGAGCTCTCCCATCGGAAGTAAAATAACTCAACTCAACCAAATAAGTGTCCTATATCTCACTCAAAGAGAGACTCCCAGAAGTAGCAACCTTAGCAACCTGGGAATAGGAACATGATGGAGACTGCCAGCTCTTCCCATGTCTTCCCAGAGTCTTTTCCTCTAGCAACCTGAAGTGGGGTTGGCATCTTCCTTTTTTTTATGAAGCTGGAAACCAACTCTACTCTTGAAGAAAATTTGGGACTTAACCAGTCCCAAAGGGGGAAGGGGGAGGGGAGGAGACTCAGAACTGAAATTCTCTTTTACCAACTCCACCCCACCCATAATGGAGTATACAGCCTTCATCCCCACCAGTACAGAGACAGTCCCATATCAATGGGCTTTGGGACAGGGATTTCATTTTCACATTTATTCTTCCTGCAGAATCTCAGGAGTCCCCCAGACCAACTCCTGCCTGAGCTGGGATGCTGTCTATAATGTCCCCCTCTACCAAGGTGATTATCCAACCTCCATTGGAAGGTCTCCTTTATAGCAGCTCTCTGACTAACTCAACTGAATTAATTCCACAAAGTAACTGCTATTTCTTGGATTCTATGAACATTGACAAGCAGTCGAGAGAACTGGAGGCCAGGCCAAAGAAAAACCAGCTGAAAGGAATAGAGATTTGTGGGGACATATGCTCATTGACTTCAAATACCCGAAAGGCTATCTCATGAATGAGAGATTCAACATGTTCTACTTGGCCCAGAGGGATGAACTAGGAGCAGTGGCTGTAAAGACTACAGAAAGACAGCAATATAGGGTCATGCTTCCTAATAAGAAAGCTTTGCTAGCTGTGTGACCCAGGCCAAGTCACTTAACCTCTCTTCCCCTCAGTCTTCTTATCTGCAAAATGCAAATAATAATAACACCTACCTCCTGGGTTGTTAGGAGGATCCAATGAGATAACATATGTATATAGTGTTTTGCAAACATTAAAGTGCTATGTAAAGTTGTTTCAGTTATGTCCTGCTCTTCGTGACCCCATTTAGGGTTTTTGTGGCAAAGATACTGAAGTAGTTTGCCATTTCCTTCTCTAGCTCAATTTACAGATGAGGAAACTGAGGCCAACAGGGTGAAGTGACTTGCCCAGGGTCACAAAGCTAGTCAGTTTCTGAGGCCTGATTTAGACAGGTCTTCCTGACTCTAGACCTGGCACTTTATCCACTCTGCATTCTTAGCTGCTGCCATATAAATGCTAGCTACCACTGCTACCACCACCACCACCTACTATTACTATCATCATCATCATAATCTCCTCAAAGCAAGTGAAGTAATAAGACAAAGCTCTGCTTTTGGAATGGGTTGCCTCAGTAGAGAGCTCCCTATTATATCATCTCCACTTCAAATAGAGGATGGTTATCCACATTTTGGGGGTGCTTTGGATGCAGTTTGTCCCACTGGTAAAAACTTAGAATAGTTGATGTCCCAGGTTCCAACCAGCTCCTTGACTCTGTGATTTAGGGATGCTTTAATATGCACTGGCCATATGACTTTTATATCCAGAATAGTACAGATCTTTGGAGTCTCCCTATTTCCTTGTTTCTGTACCCCACTCCCTTCAAAAGTCCCCAAATCACAGTATTTCCTAGTTGGAAGTGAGCTCAGCAGTCATCTAGCTAAACCCACGGTCCCAAAAAGAACCATCCTGTAAGGCACCAGATAAGTGGTCGTCCAGCCTTTGCTTGAGGACCTCCAAGGAGGGGGAATACGCTCCCCACTTCTGGATAACTAAGAGGCAGGAAGTTTGGGGATTTATTTTGTTTTTCCATACAACAAGCCTAAAAATTTCCCCTGCCGCCAAATAGAATACCAAATAGAACAAATCTATTTCCTCTTTCATACAGCAACCTTTCAGGTACCTAAAGACACAGAAACTGATTAATTCAATTAAGCAGAGCCAGGCAAACAGGACAGACAATGACAGCAATGGAAATGGAAAGAACAAAATGCCCAGTCCCTTCTCTGGCATTCATCTGACCCTTCCTTGCATTGCAATTATTGGAGAAACGTGTGGATTCCTCCCAGTGGGTTGTATACCTAGCCGGGTCTTTGAATACATAAGTGTTTCAGGAATACTGGAAGTGTTTTGGGGAAGCAGCATAGAGAAGGATTTGGAGTTAGCCGACTGAGGTACAAAACCCATCCCGGCCATGTACTGCCTTCCTAAAGCATAAACATGACCATGTCACTCTCCTATTATTATCAACAGAAACACAGATTTACAACTGGAAGAGACCTGAGATGTCATCAAGTTCAACCATCACATTTTACAGATGAGGAAACTGAAGCCCAGAGAGGTTACATGACATAGGTAGTAGGTATCAGAAGTGGGATTCAAATCCAGGAAATTCTCAGTCCAAGTTGTTCCCTTCACAATCTGGCTCCTGCTGACCTCTCCAGACTTGCCCCACATTACTTCCTTTTGAACCTGTCTCTCCTTTCCTGATCTCCCTAGCTGCTAACCCCTCTCCCAAATTACTAGATGAATTCCTTATATACTTCATGCCTACTTATGTTTGCATGTGTGTTTGTACTTCCAATAAAGTGTAAGCTGCTTGAGGGCAGGCACTGTTTCTTTATTCCTTGTCTTTGTATCCTTAGAGCCCTGCACAAAATGTTTAGCACATAGTAGGTGTCTACCTAACAAATGCCTGTTGATTGATTGGTATCTGTGAAACCACTGGCAACCTTCAGTGGCTCCCTAGAGTCTGCCCAATTAAGCATAAACTTGTGATCCTGGCAGTCAAGGCATGCTACAACCTTAATCTCCTGGGCTTCACCTTCCTCTATAATAAATATAATCTATATCTATAATATGGAGATATTATAACATATTCTATAGATATTATATCTATACTATATCATATATAATAATATGATATATAAATCTATAACATACCTTTTATATAATGTATACCTATAATATACTCTATAATACAGACATTATATATTATAATATATATAAATTTATAATATATCATCTATAATATATGGATATTATAATATATTTTATAATATAGATATATCTATAATATATTCATATTATAATATATAGATCTATAATATATCTATTATATATTCACATATACATACATATATATGTATATGTGTATATGTATATATGAGAAGTAGCTGGTTTGGGTGAAATGATCTCTGAGCTCCTTTCCAGCTCTGTGTCATATGAGCCTAGGATCCATGAATTGAATTGAATTGAACTGAACTGAATTCAATTTAATTAAATTGATACTAATCAATTAATTAGGCAGGAAAATGAAAAAAAAAATAACTCCCCAAAGAAACCAGCTCCTAAACTGAGTTGTCAGCTGCAGGCCTTGAGAACTTCCCATGACTAAAGAAAAGGCCCCATGTTTTGTTTGGTCTGATAGCCCTGGCTGGGAGTGGTTTGGACACCTCCCAGGATCGCTGACCATGACCCTTGGCCAACACTGGCCCTTCTGCCACGTGTTAGAGCTGGCTGGTAGCAGAGAGTTAGGGGGTGGAAAGGAAGCTGGGATAGCTGATTGGGGAGCAGCCCTTCAGGGCTGACTGCTCCACCTAGCAGGCTAGCCCAGTGTGCTATAGTGGAAAGAGCCTTTGACAGGGAAGTGGAATATTCTAGTCCCGGTTCTTCTGTAGCTCTGTAGTTCCCTACTTTCATCTCCAGAGTGCTTTATGGCTTACAAAACACTTTTTCACAACAGCCCTGTGAGGGAATCAGACCAAGTATGTATTATCTCCCACCCACCCCAGGGGAATCAAAGGCTTCCCTGAGGGCACCCACAAGCTTAGACCATAGGTAGCTTATTGGCCTATTCATACTAGAGCTTCAAGGATGCTTATTGAATGGTTCTTCCCATTTTGCAGATGAGAAAACTGAGATACATAGAGGTTAAGTGACTTACTCAAAGTTTAGAGCATAAGTTTTCTGACTTGCAACCCAGAGTTCTCATCACTGCATTATCTTATTTGACTTCGGGCAAGTCACTGTCCTGCTCCTGGCCCTACTTTCCTTCTCTATAAATTGAAGAGTTTAGACTATATTAGATGATGGATAAGGAGTCTGGGTGTAGACCACTCCAGCCCAAGATACAGCAGGGCAATGGACCACACCCTTTGGAGACTATGGGGACCTGATAATCAGATGAGACTCATCCTCCTACCTCATGTCCCCCAGAGCATGTGATCCTATTCTAACCAGAGAATATCCATGGTAGCAGTCTTTGGTGGCCAGCACCTCTGTGAGCTCCTGAGTCATCAGCCAAAAGATGAAATGCCAAAGAAAAGCCCTTTACTGGCCAGGCCTTGTGGTATCCCAGCCAGGGACAGACTGACCTTTGGAGAGAAGCACAGGACCAGTGATGAGGCATGCTGCCCACCTCCAACAGAGAAGGGATGGGCCAAATATGTAGAATAAGACATGTGCTTTTGGTTATAGCCAGCAGAAAGTTCTCCTCCTCCTCCTCTTCCTCCTCCTCCTCCTCCTCTTCCTCTTTCTCCTCCTCCTC
>NW_027187338.1:10125542-10200166 GCF_028583685.1 Petaurus breviceps papuanus | reverse complement strand
CTTCAAAAGAGGCACAGTTGCCTCCTTTCTGCAAAGGAAAGAAGTCTGGGTCTGGAATCAGATGATCTGGATTTTAGGTCCCCAGCTCTACCCTTTCCTACCTATATGATCCTAGGCAAGTCCCTTCACAACCTCTAGGCCTCAGTTTCCTCCTCAATAAAATGAGGGCATTACACTAAAATCTCCAAGTGCCCTTCCAGTATCATTTTCTTGTTCAAAGGAACAACCCCACTGTCTCAACTTCTCTGTAGCAGTAAGGCCTAGGGTGGAGGCTTGATTCCCAGAACTCCTGGGCTCTTTTCCCATTTCTGGCTGGCCCTGGTTAGCAAAGAAGGCTCTCATTAGCTCAGGCTCAGATAGTAGAAAGATCACTTTGGAAGTGATCAGAAACCTTGGATTGAAATCTCAGGTCTGTGATTTACCAGCTATCTGACCAAAGTCATTTTCCTCTCTGGACCCTGTACTTTTCTCATCAATAAAAAAACGGTGCTGGACTGGATCAGGGATTCTTAACCTGGAGTCCATGAATGTGGTTTTTGTGAAATATTTTGATAACTACATTTTGATATAATTGGTTTCCTTTATAAATTCTATGTACTTTATTTTATGCATTTAAACACATGATTTTGAGAAGGGGTCCATAGGCTTCACCAGTCTGCCCAAGGAGTTCAGGACACAAGGAAGGTAACCCTGGGACTGACAAGATCCAGACCCTAAGAAAAAACCTTTCCTTTGTAACTAGTCCATATTGCTCACATCTCCTAGGCTTAGCCTTACCTCTGCCCCCAGGAATCCAGGATTAGGGCAATATCTCCAAAGTCTCAGAAACTGCTCTCTCCTTACCAAGAGCAGGAAAGAAAGTGCTGGTTGGTACAATTCTGGGTTCAGTTGCAACTGCTCATTGGGCACCTCCCACCTCTATCACCCCCTACCTGTCCCATAGCCACCTTCCCCAAGCCATTATTAATTTTCAAATGAATATCCACCTTCTCTCCTCCCTCTCTCCGCTGCCCCACTGGGAAATTGAAAAAAAACAAAATCAGTTACAAACATGTATTGTCAAACAAAACAGATTCCCATACTGACCATGTCCATCAGCTACTCTAATAAACTGAGTGCTCCCTTGAACCCAGGCCTACCCATCCTTCTGATTCTTGCCCATATGCTCCCAGAAATCCACCCCAGAGAGACCACTGACATGCTGGGGACTTTTCTCATGTTCTTTGAATTTACATGTAAATTGGCTAGCCTTTGATCTTGACTTGTAAGTGGATCATCATTTTCCCCCCATCTTATTATATTTCTCTGATTGTATCATTTGCTGCTTCTCCTGCAAAGTGCTTATTCATTAAACACTGAAGGCCTGTTCATACCCACCATCTATCTGCCTCTCCATCACCCTTTGGGTAAATCCTGGATTTCAGTTTTTGGAGACCATGGTGCTTCATGATTTGCAGCTTAACAATATCACCAGAAGAAGATAAATATTCATGGAAACCAACTCTAAGATCTCAAAGGGACCTCAGGAGCCATCTAGTTCAACCCCTCTCATTTTACCCTTGAGGAATGACTTTCCTGAGGTCACATGTTAAAAAAAAAAAAAAGATGGGCCTTTGTTTCAAGAAGATTCTTGGGATCATGAAAGGAACTTTATAGTTTCCCAAAAGCAGTCCAAGCCCACTCCTCAACACTCAACTGAGTATAGTAGTAATGGGAAAAGTACTCATCAATACTGCTACTACAAAGGAAGAAAAATCAAAGAAAGAAGAAAATGACTCATATGGACAAAAATATTCAGAGCAGCTCTTTTTTATAATGGCAAAGAATTGGAAATAAGGAGGTGCCCAACAACTGGGGAATGGCTGAACAAGTTATGGTATGTGAATGTGACCAAATACAATTGTGCTGCAAGAAACAATGAAAGGTATATGAACTGATGCGGAGTGAAGTGAAAACAGTTTATGTAATAAAAATATTGTGAAGATAAACAAGACTTGTAAATTATGATCAAAACAATGACCAACCAGAATTCAAAAGGACTCATGATCCCACCTCCTAATAGAAAGGTGATGGCCTCCCCTTACAGACTGAGACCATATATGGTGGTAGGGGGTGTGTGGGGGGGTGTAAAAATGTGGGAATTTATTTTGCTTGACTATACATGTTTATTACTATGGTTTTGTTTTTCTCAAATTCTCAGTAAGGCAGCAAAAGGGAGGTGGTAGAGAAGGTGGCTATTCATTTAAAAATTGAATAATGGGTTGAGGAAGGCAATTGGTGATTCCAGGGAGGAGATGATGGAGGTGGGAGAGGCCAGGATGCCACACCCAGAAGAGAACTTGGTGGGAAGAATGTAGCATCTACTTCAAACTTTTGTCCTCTTCCTCCCCACCCCCACCCCAAGGACCAGGTGGGTATATAGAGAGTCTTTATTCAAGACTCTGTTTTTCCAATTCTGTCTTTGCTATAATTTCACAATAAATATCCCTCTGTAAAAGTTAATTGATAACGTTTGGTTATTTAACATTGAGAAATCAACTGGTCAGATTGATATTGAGTAGCTGATAACTCATCAATAATAACAAAACCGATGTTTCCAAAGTGCTTTTAAGGAACTGAGGCAAAACCGTGTAGTGGGGAAAGTGTTGGTTTTCGAATCAAGAGGACCTGACTTTAAATCCTGTCTTTTCTACTAACTACCTGGGTAGCCTTAACCAGTCGGGGTCTCATTTTCTTTCTTTTTTTTTTTTTAAGCAATCAGGGTTAAGTAACTTGCTCAAGGTTACACGGCCAGTTACTTCTGGGTATGGTGCTAAGTATCTGAGCCAGGATTTGATCCCCAGGTCATCCAGACACTGGAGCCGGTGCTCTTACTCTCTGAGCCACCTGGCCGCCCCTAATTTATTTTGTTTTATTATTATTTTGCTTTTTGGAGTGCAACTGCGATTAAATGACTTGGCCAGGGTCACACGGCTAGTTTTTATGTTAAGTGTCTATGGTCAGCTCGGAACCCAGGTCTTCCTGACTCCAGGGCCGGTGCTCTAATCACTGCACCACCTAGCCACCCCCGGGGTCTCATTTTCAATTGTAAAACAAGGTGTTGAACCAGAAGACCTTCAAAGCCCCTTCCAACTTTGAATCCATATTCCTATGGTCTCATTTGAACCCTATGGGGAGGTACTACTGATATTATTATCCATGCTTCTAAGTGAGGGAGCTAAAGATCTGAGAAGTTAAGTGAATAGTTCACAGTTTCCAGATAATTAATAATAATAATAATAACAACAAATACGGCAGTTTAAGGTTTGTAAGTACATTTTACATACGCTATCTCATTTAATCTTCACAACAACACTATGAAATAGAAGCTGGTGTCACTATTTTACAGATGGGCTCAGAGAGGTTAAGGGTTAAGTACTAGAAGGATTTAGAAGCTAAGTTTCTTCTTCCCCCAAATCCAGGCCTCTTTCCTATAGTATATGATGGGATCCTGGGCTTTAGATCTAGAAGGGACCTCAAGAGATTATCTTGTCACAGGAGCATAGACTATCAGATCTGGGAAGGACCTTGGAGAAGATTTATCCCAACTTCCTTGTCTTACAGAAGAGGAAACTATGGTGTAGCCAGGGGGAGTGACCTACCCAAGACTACACACACTGTAGGCTCACAACGGAACAGAGTCAGGATTTGTAGCAGCAAGCACCCCAAGCGTGTCCCCAGGGTGTCTGCCAATACAGGTTCTTGGATCTGCTTTGTTAAAGGAAAGCAACTCAAAATGGGTTAACAAGCTTACTTTAATCAGTCAGACATATATCGTTTACCTTGTTCAGGGGAAAAGTCGGCACCCCGAACTTCAAAGCATACAGGCAGAATTATCAAGACATTAACAGATCAAGTAGACAGCTTTCCAAACTGTCCAACCATTACATCCATACCCAGTCAACATCTGGGTTTCCACATCTGGGTTTTTCAAAGCCGGGGGACTCAACAACGGCTTCCCAGAATTCAAATCAAATCACAGAACACTTCTCAAAGTGAGTCCCAAAAACAAAGCTACACATCAGGGCTTATATAGCCTTCTCCTGGCTCAGAGAATGTAACAACCTTATTGACTCACTGGCCAATCAAGAAGTATCTACTGAAAAACAAGCCTCCCCCACCCCAGGCTTCAGGTGCACATTAGCCTAGGGGCAGGGAAGATCTTTAAAATTTACATTCTTATTACAGGATTCAAAACCAGAGTGAAGATATGGAATATCCTTTTTAAAGAAGAGTAAGAAAACCATTTTGGCTGAATCCTAGAGTGGAGGAAGGTGAGTAATGTATAATAAGTCTGGAAAGGTAGGTTTGGGCCAGGTTACAAAGAGATTTAAATGCCTTGTACATAGGCACTCAAATGGTATGAACAAAAGTAGACTTTAATTTGTCTTCCTCTTGCAATGGTATGGTGGGTAGGGGTTGGGAGATAATAATATCCTGAGGACCTGGGAGAACCAATCTCTTCCAAAGCTTTCCTGGAGAACTAATAACTGTTTATACCTCGCTTTGAAGAGGCAAAGTACTCATTACAATGCCAGGCATGGTACAGTGGGAAAGTGTCAGGCTGTTAGAAGCCTGGGTGGCAGCCTCAACCTCTACTGCTCACTCATTCTGTGATCCTGGACCTGAATTGTCCCTTCTTCTCTCCCAGGTCATAGATTCCTATCTGCAAAATGGGGAGGGGTATCCCCTGCAGATGGGGAAAGACTCCTCATTCCCCACCAAGAGCCAAGGGCATGGAAGGGATAGGTGGCAGTTGGACAGCCCAGGCCTCCCAGAATCAGAGCAGTGTATTTTGACTTGTGAGACTAGATGTGGCACAGTGAGAGAAAGTGCCTGCAGGACAATTCTTTCTTTCCTTCTTTCCTTTTGAAAAACAAGAGTCAGCACAAAGGAGGAAAAACCAGTGGGACTGAATTGGGCAATTGCCTGGGTCAGGCTGGGAAGTCCTCCAGAGTCTAAATTGTCCTGGCAGAGGCCCAGTAGTGTGGGAGGTCCTTCCTCCCATCATAGCATAGCCCATAAATCCCTCCCTGCCACTAAGATATAATGGGGGGAGTACAGGGCAGAGGACAATATAAGATCATATAGCTGGGGCTAGAAGGGGCCTTAGAGGTCAAATCCAACCCCTTATTCTACACATAAGGAAACTGAGGCCCAGAGAGGTTAAATATTTTGTCCAAGATAAGTAGCAAAGCAGGGATGTTGTTCCCCAGTTGGAGATAAAATATCTATGACATTCATTTACATTGGAACCATACATTCCCCACTGTCCAAAGACTATTCTCCATCCTTTTGGCCATTTCTTTTCTTAATCTCTTTATTTTCCCCTCAAGGCTGTCTTTGGTAAGAATTTTTTTTTAAAGTTATATAAAAAAAAAACATTATGGAATCATACTGATCATGGATGTCAATGGGCTAACATGCAGTCAAGTCATCCTATCTATATGACCCTGACCCAGTCACTAAGTCTGCTCCATGAGCCTCAGTTTCCTCATCCATGAAATGAGAGAGTGGGACTAGATTGCCTTGGGAATTCCTCCCAGTTCTAAATCTATGATCCCATGATTTACTCTCTATGTGACCTGGGCAGTAACTCAACTTAGGCCTTCAGTTTCCCTCTCTGTAAAATTGAAACTTTAGTCTGAATGATCTCTCTCTAAAACCCTTTCCAGCTCTAAATCGGTCCAAAGCCACAGAAGGTAGAACTCCTTGCACTCTCCTGTGAGCCACATACTAGACTGCTAATTACTAAGCTGGGTGGCATTGAAGAACCCATTTCATTTCTCAGAGCTTCAGATTACTTCTCTGTAAAATGAGGACAATAATCCTTGTTCTACCTTCCTCTTATGGTTGCTGTGAGGAAAGCACTTGATAAAAACTAAAGCAGTATGGAACTAAAAGCTGTTAGGACAATTTCCACCTTCTTTGGATTGACAGATAAAATGATTCTCAGGCTCAGAGCTCTGAGGTAGACCCCCAATAATAATAAAAGCTAGCTACATGCCAGGCACTGGGATAAGGACTTCATGATTATTATCTCATTTGATTTTCCCAACAACCTGGGGCTATTATTATCTCTATTTTACAGTTGATGAAACAGAGGAAAACAGAATTTAAGTGACTTGCCCAAGGTCACAAGGCTAGTAAGTATCTGGGACTGGATTTGAACTCAGATCTTCCTATCTCCAAGTATAGCACTCTATGCACAAAGCCACCTATCTTTCCAAGAATTTTTCCATCCTGGGCCTCAGTGGAAACATGAAAAGAAACATGGTATGGTCAAAAGAGTACAGGGCCTGGGGTCAAAAGTTCTGGGTTACAGGTCCCAGCTCTATTTGCCGTGTGATCTGGGACAAGTCACTTCCCTTCTGGGTCCTAGTTTCTTTATCTGTGAAATGAGAGGCCCAGTCTAGACAAACTCTTAAGGTCACAGAGGTCAGTTCTCACATCCTGACAATCTCTGTGGGCCAAAGAGAAACCTCAGTTCCCCAACTGTAAACAATGGCTTCTGGGGGACGGGGTCCCCAAGTGAAGTGAGAGGAAGGAGAGAGGCCTATGTGATTTCCTCTGTCCTTGAGGTTCTATTTGGGGCTGGTTTTGACGGAAGTGGAGAGGAGTGTTCACGGAGGAAAGGGAAGGAGAGGATGCTGTGAGCTATAACTTCTCCCTGACCTGAAGGGCTCCTACAAGTAGAAAAACAGGAAGGAGCTGGGTCCTACATAGAACCTCTTCTGAGCTGCTTTTCCCCCACTACTCACAAATTAGACTCTCCCACAGAGTGACTACCCTGAGGTTCAATTTGTTCTCTACAAAGCTTCCCCCAACTACTGGAAATGTAAACCCATCCCTACTAAGCTCCCCCCTACTATTGGAAATGTAAGCCTATCCCTATTCAACAAATGTTCTGTTTGCTACCATATTGTGTTTCTCACTACTCTGGTGTTTCTACAATTCAAACACTACTCTCATTTGCAATTTTGTTCCATAGAGAATTATTTACTTGGGTACTTAGTAGGTCTGCACTCCCAAAGTTATAAGCCACAAGTCCCCATCAATGTACTTATTTTTAATAGTCAGCCAGTAGACACAATTAGCTCAGAGCTAAAGAAATTTATTGAGTTGGCATTATTGGAACAATGAACCTGGAAAATATTCCCTCACGATTATATACGTCAGTGGTCAGTGAAAAGAGACGCATATGCTTAGAGGACATGTGGCTTAGGCAGCTCACACTGCCGGACCTGTAAGGTCCCAAATGCTTTCCCTCTTTGTGGTATACTTTTGCTACCCCCCCTGGGTACAGCGTTTCTGCTGGGCAGGTCACTCAGATGGACTCACCAAGTCCATCTCACACCTCTCCACAGCTCAACTCCCAGAGACTAGGGTTTGTTCAGTTAACTCACAAAGGTCATATTCCTCAAAACTTGTCTCCTGCCCAGACTCTCAACTGCTCCCCAATAGGCATGAAACTCCTGACAGAGCAACAAGCTTCACCAAAAGATGTATGGCCAATGGAGAAAGGGCAAAGATGGAGAGAAAGAAATCCCCTCCTCCCACTAAGAGGCGAAGCATGATCCCCTCTCAAGGGCTAGGTTTTTCTTCCATAACTGCTGTCCTTCTGTCAGTGATCTTCAGGGCTATCTCCAGCCTGACTAACTCATTAAAGGGTGTGTCCTGATTTTTAAAGAGCCACCAGATAAGCTTTCTGCCAACCAGTGGCTAGTTGCCCTCTGATCCCATTAAGGAGAATAGCACATCTTACCAAGGGGTAACCAAGTAACCCTTCTTTACACTTCATTTAAGGCCTTCACACCTCATTGTCTCTATGACTGGCCCTGTTTTCTCTGATTTCATCAACTGGACTGGAGGGAATCAATTGATCAGAGACATCCTGATAAACTCCCCTCTACACGCTTTTTTTTCATTTAAACATTTACTATCCCCAGCAAATCAACTAGAGCATTTGGGGCATATTTCTCTATAGTCCCAATTCTTTTTTTTTTTGTCTTTATTAATTTGTTTGTTTACTTTGAGTTTACAAGATTCAGTTCCCCAATTCTTTGAGTTTCAAATTTTCGCCCCTCCCTCCCCCTCCCCCCCCCCCCCCCCATGGCGGCATACAATCAGGTATAGGATCTACAGATACTTTCACATTAGACATTGTTCGGGTTATAAAGAAGGATTGTATCGGATGGAATGCACAATGGGAAAGAGGAAACCAAACCAAATAAGAAAAAGCAAGAGAACAGGTAATTTGCTTCAATCTGCATTCAAACTCTGTTCTTTCTAGTTCTTTCTCTAAATGTAGACATCTCTCTCCATTATGAATCTTTTGGAGTTTACTTATAGCCCTGCATTGCTGAGAAGAGTCCAGTCTATCAAAGTTGGTCATCGCACATACATTATATCTGTAATGGTGTACATATTTTTCCTGGTTCTGCTCTTCTTATTCAGCATCAGTTCGTATAAGCCTCTCCAGGAAGATATGAAGTCCATCTGCTCCTCATTTCTTGTGGTGCAATTGTATTCCATTACATTCATATACCATAACTTGTTTAACCATTCCCCAGTTGATGGGCATCCCCTTAATTTCCAATTTTTTGCCACCACAAAAAGAGCTGCTATAAATATTTTTGTACACATGGGTCTTCCTCCTGCTTCTGTGATCTCTTTGGGATACAACCCTAGAAGTGGTATTGCTGGGTTATAGTCCCAATTAATTTTTTTTTAAACAATTGGGGTTAAGTAACTTGCTCAAGGTTACACGGCCAGTTATTTCTGGGTGTGGTGCTGAGTATCTGAGCCCAGATTTGATCCAGGTCATTCTGACGCTGGAGCCAGTGCTCTTACTCACTGAGCCACCTGGCCGCCCCTAAGCAATTGGGGTTAAATAACTTGCTCAAGGTTACACACCCAGGTGTTTCTGGGTGGGTGCTAAGTGTCTGAGCCCAGGATTTGATCCCTAGGTCATCCCGACACTGGAGCCGGTGCTCTTACTTGCCGTGCTACCTAGCCGCTCCTATAGTCCCAGTTCTTAGCTTTCTAGGGCCTTGGAAAGGCACATGTACTGTCCTTTTGAGCACCTTCCCCTGGTGCCTTATACTAAATAGTTTCAACAAAATCCACGTGACACAGTTCTTACACAATTCAAAACTTATCATGAAAATCCAGGCCTACCCTAACTGGTGAGTCTAAAGATTACATTCACCCCCAAATACATGGTTATAAAATTCAATAAGCAAATACCATCATACAAAATTCTTATCAGTCACCATCTGATCTAGTATTTGTAAAGGCCTACCACACCCCAAAGACAATTTTTAAAAAGAAAAGATAAAATATATTCATATATCTGATACCAATGGAGGCATATGCTTATTTCCTACTAGAAATAAGAGACCTAGGGTTGTCAGTAAACTTCAATTGGAAATTGAGTGGAAATCAAACTCTCCTGGGCAAAAATTCCTCTGGGTCCCTACAATACAAAGAGCACCCAGTGTTTCTCCAATGGACTCCTGTAACACAGAGAATTCCAACCGAAGGTCCGGAGAAGTATTTCCAGAGAGTCCTTAGAACACATAGAGCATCTGAAATTTCCCCCAAAGGATCCCTACAACATATGTGACATTACAAATGGCTTTAATTTGGACAAGCAAGATAGCTTAAAAAGAAATCCAACTCAGCAAAGGCCCAAAGATGTGTGGGGCTCCCAAAAAGTGACCAAGCTCTTGGGTTTCATTTCTTGGGACTTCTAGGTCATCAGGAGAACCTTCTTCCAAGGACGTACAGTCCATGGAGATCCCAAGCAAGCTGTCCAGACGTGCCACAATAAGACAAGTAATCTCATTCTGCCCAAAATCTAAATTTTTAAAAAAATGAACATGGGTGAGCCCCACATTGTTTTCTAGATACGTTACCAGATGCCTGTATTCTAGAGAAGAAATACCAATTCTGCTCATATCAGTTTCTATACTCATCACAGACAATAGCTATGAGCACATAAGCATTCAACCGGGCAAAAGTTATTTCCAAGAAATCAATCAGGCAGCCCAGAAATCTGTCTAATTACAGACTCAAAACAAAAGGAAAAAGGGGAGAGGGGGAATCACTCTTTTTTTTCCAGTGAATCCCTGAAAAATTAGAAAATGACATGTTAATCCTTGATAGCTCTAGTGTATCCCCAAAAATGCACAGGACACCCCAATCATGCCCAAAGCACCCCCACGCACATATTGCAGCACTTCCTGGACTCCTCCTTATAAGAGACAGGGAATCTGCAAAAAATTTTGCATGAAAATATAGGTTGAACAAAAGTGTCTCTCATGATCCTTGCTATGGGAGAGACTATTGTGATCTGACCCGGGGCAGTAGAATTAGATTCCACTCTGGTTCAGCCAAGTAGTGGCATGAATGTGGGCAGGTATGTTCCCTTATCTGTAAGTGCCTAGAGCAGAGGCCAGCAAGCTACAGTCTTTGAGACAAATCTGGCCTGCTGCCTGTTTTTGCATGGCACAATTTCTTTAAGTATAATTTTAAACAAAATTGGATTTAAAAATATAAAAATCTCTCTTAGCTCAAGGGCTGTCCCTTGAGTCAGAATATGCCAAACCTTGGTCCATGTGACTATCTAATCTGTATACCCAAGGGCCACCTGCATAAAAGTACCCCTCTAATTAGGCTAGTGGGAGCCTCTGTCCAGATCCAGCCTGTGATACCAGAAGGTGGCTATTTCACAGAATCTCTCTTAGAACTTCCCCTCTTGCTGCTAGAAACACAGACTTATCCCTATTCTGTAACAGTTCTTTTTGCTGCCATGATGTAATCATTGCTCTCACGATTTGAACCCAGGCCTGTCCCCCACCAGGATAACAAATGGCATAATCATGGCAAAATCTGGCTCCTGGGCCAAGACCATGCCATCTCTCAGAGCAAAAAAGAGGGAAGTCATATCAAACAGTCATTTAGAAGTAGGGGCTGCCTTCCTGATGTAAACACCTTTTATGTTCCCGAGTGGTTGATGTGGTCCCCAGTGGCAGAGATCTAGTCCAATTTAGAGGAAGCCATTGCCAGTTGGCAATAACTGGTATGTCATAGCAGTTGGGGCAGGGAATGAGAAGTCCAACAGAGCTGAAGGCAAGAAAGAATATAGAATTAGGGGCTAGGTACCACTGACTACACTCTACTGCTTAAGTGAGTCCTCATGCTAGGAAAAGTCTAAAAGCAGGCATTGGTGGGAGGATGTTGAAGCCTTAGTTGTTCAGCCATGTCAGACTGTTCATGAGTTTTCTTGGCAAAGATACTAGAGTGGTTTGTCATTTCCTTCTTCAGCTTCTTTTACAAATGAGGAAACTGAGGCAAAGTGTTAAGTGACTTGTACAAGGTCACACAGCTAGGAAGTGTCCGAGGCCAAATTTGAACTCAGGGAGATAAGTCTTCCTGACTCCAAGCCCCTGGGGAATCTAGCCATTGTACTACCTAACTGTTGAGGCTTAAAGAGGTTTATGTGTAAAGAGGCAGTAGAGATTACCTCTAGCATTGCTGAGCAGTGAAAGGATGAAAAAGATGAGAAAGTGACTGTTCAGATGAAGGGGTCTATCAGAAGTGATCACCATGACCCTTTGAGATTACAACCAGGCTGAAACATGGCAGGTGTGAGTATGGGGCAGCAGTAGACACTTGGTACTCAGACAGGAAATTTATGATGCTCTGATAAGTGCTTCTGTTGCTGCTGTTATGTTATGGCTGGAAGGGAACCATAGAAGTCTTTGCAGCATTCCTGTGAAGGTCTCAGTTTTACAGAAAGTCTCTGTGCTGCCCCCAGACATGGAAGAAGCTTGGGAGCCAGGAGAGCTAGGATGACATTGAACGAAAGTACCTTGGAGAGACATTCTGTAACTGCTTCTGACTTGTTAGAGCTGTTGCAAGTTTTCAGGGTCCTTCCTGGCCACTGCACAGATCAGCCAGCACAGGATACAGACAGACAGGCACACTGCAGCTTGTAAGAGTGTGCCAACAGGCCATCGGGGGAGATGGACGTGTGTGGCTTACAATTCCACAGCGACGCACACAGTCTCTTCTCCTGAGATACTTGACCCAGAGTTTTGGCTAAGATCAATTAGGTCACATAGGCAAGCTTCATAGCCATTGAAAATTAGAACAAAAATTAGGAAGGGCAGTAAATAGGAAAAGGTACAATTTTAGAAAAAGGAAAAGGGTGTTTAAACTGCTACAAAGGCTGCTGCTGCTGCTGCTGTTACTACTACTGTTGCTGCTACTGCTGCTGTTACTACTACTGTCGCTGTTGCTGCTGCTGCTGCTGCTGCTACTGCTAGGTCAGGAAAGTGAGCCTCTAGGAGGCCAGGAGCATGGGATACAGAGTCTATGATGAGCTTCGTAGCCAGCCCAACATTAATGTCCTGAGGATCAAGAAATGACCTTCAGACCTCAGTCCAACAGTCCAGACAAAAGGACTCCTTTGACAATGATGCTACATTTGGACATGAACTTGGTGGGGACTGATGCTATGTAGGAACTTAGCTAAGTCTGAGCCCACTCTATTCGGAGACACCCCAAGATGGAATAGGGAAGAGTATCCCCAGAGGCATTGGGGTGGGGAAAGGAATGGAGGAGATATTTGTATTTTTTATTTCTATACATTCTAAATAAATATTGTTTTTAAAAAGCTAATTGATATCAAGTGATTAAGTAGAATTAGGATTCTAGTCATTTTGTTTTGCAATGGGTTGAAATATAGCAAATTGGGATTTGAGCCAACAGCATTAGAGAAAAAGACCCCAAGGCTTTTAGTGGTAACCCCTAGAGCCCTGAAGGGGAGATGTAGCAGCCTCACCTTGAAATAATGAGCCAGAGCTACACGCCTTTGCTTGGGTTTCCTCTCAGAATTCCCAGTAAGACTGGATCTGGGACAGGGGAATAATACTGTACTTCTCTGGAAAGAAAACTTTCTTTTTGCTACTCTGTGGATTTCCCTGGAGAATGACTTCCTTTGGTTCAAAGAACTCTTTGGGCCTATACTTCTAAAACACCACTGTGTTTACCTTTAATAGTATTATTAGTTCAATTAGTTCAAAACAAAAGTATTTCCTGACATGGCATCAACAACAAAACATTCATCCCACAAAGATGAGGAACATTCTCCCCAAACTATACACAACATTGATGGGAAGAGTGGACACACCTTTAGGGAACATCTGTTACAAAAGCAACCCCAATTAACAACCCTGCAGGGTCCAAATCCCTTTCCATTCTCACTGCATTCCTGTGTTGCTCCCCCCAGGCACAGAATCTCTGCTGGGAAAGTCTCTTGTCCTGGCTCCCTGAGTCTGGAAAAGTACAGGAGACAGGGGCCAAAGAGTTCCAGGAAACTAAGACTTAGTGGAGTGTAAGGGAAAAAAAGGGTGTCTATCATGAAGTCAGACCCGAATGTGAGCCCCAGGATCTGACTTTACTAACAGTGTTATACTGGACATGTCCCTTAGTGTCTCTGGACCAGAGACTCCAGGTACAGGTGCTGAAAGGAGAACTCGCCTTACCTATACCAGCCTCCCCACCTCCCTGCTAGGCACCAGAGGGCCCAGCAGAACAGGTCCCACAGGAAGCCTTACTCCCCAAATCCCTTTGCCTCTTTCTACCTTCTAACTGAACACTGACCTCCCATCCCCACTCCTTCAGAAGGGAAAATAGGAAACCAGCTCTACTCCAATCATCAAGAGTAATCTCTCTTTAGAAAAATCATGGACTTCTACCCTTTACCCCATCTCCTTGGCCCCTCACATCTGTTGGATTGGAATAGGGCCATATACCACCTTACCATATGCCCTACCACTGTGGTTAAAGGGCCATTGGGCCTTCTCATCTGCTCTGCTACTATGCCCTCCACACTCCAAGGCATTGCCAGCTGACCTTGTCCCTCACTCCACCCAGCATAGGGCCTTGCTATCAGCCATGCAGTCATACTGTCTTTTATGTGTTGTCTCCCCCAATTGGAATGTGAGGTCCCCAAATAGGGAGACTGCTTTGCATTATTCCTACCCCACAACTCTGATACCAGAGTCATAAGACCTGGGTTTGAGTCTTGGCCCTAATGCTTAATTTGTTCTGTGGGCCTCAGATAGGCCATTTCCCTTCTCTGGGCCCCCATTGCCTTAGCTGTAAAACGGGGGTGATCATTTGTATTACTTACTACAAGATTCTTGTGAAGAAAGCATTGTGTAAATTTCAGAGAGCTACAAAAGCGTGGGGGAAATTTTTATTACTAGTGGGGATTCTTTGGGTGCCAATGGAGGACATGTCTCTCCTTACTGTTTGACCTCAAACAAGACACTTTTCTGTGAAATGAAGAGATTAAACTAGCTAAAGTGTAAGATCTCTTTCAACTCTGATGTTCAATAGTTATGTGATTCTGTGATATCTGGGAATTTATTGTGAAATGTGGAGGGATGCATTCTCTGAGCACTGGATTGCCTTGGATCTTTGCTTGGGAGATTGCCCAATACTACCATACACAACAAAATGGGCCAAGGAGCAACAAAGGAAGAAAAACAGGTGACTCCACCCAACACCACTCAACAGGGAGGCCAGGTGGATGAAGTCCCTAATCCCCAGATATTCAGAAGGAAGAAATAAAGAATAGGGAACCCGCAAGGGCTGGGAATAAAAATTGGCGAAGAAGCTAGACTTCCCCTTGTCCAGTCAGGAAGGGCAGAGGATTAGAGACCAAACCATATAAGAATTGTTTGGAGGAATAGAGGATATTTAGTATGGACAAGAGAAGATTTAGGGTGATATATCCATCCAACCAGACCCAATTCAACAAGTATTTATTTAAATATCTCTTATGTACAAGTCCTTAGGGATATGAAGACAAAATCTAAAATGATCCTTGCCCTTAAAGAACTTACATTTTCTACTGGAAGAAAAAAGACACCTGCAAAATGTAAATAGATTTTATATATATATATATTTAAAGGACAGCTGAGTGCTGCAGAATCAAGACCTTTGAACTGTGGTGCTAGAGAAAACTTTTTGGAAATCCTTGGGCAGCAAGGAGACCCAATCAGTCAATACTTAAATTAATTCAGACTCTAAACAGGGAGGTCAGATACTGAAGCTGAAGCTTAAATGCTTTGACCACATAATGAGCAGATGGGATTCAGCAGAAAAGACCCTGATGTTGGGAAAGATTAAAGGCAAAAAGAGGAGACAGCAGAGAATGAGGTGGATAGATAGGGTCATGAAAGCAATGAACATGAACCTGGACAGACTTTGGGAGATAGTGGAGGAGAGGAGGGCCTGGCATGTTATGGTCCATGGGGTCACAGACTTAAGCACAACTGAGTGACTGAACAACAACAGAATACATTATATTGTCTATAATGGACAGGCATAGAGAGAGGAAATCAGGGAAGGAGGAGGTTTTTGTGGGGAGTGTGGGGAGTCTTCCCTCAGTCTTTAAAGAGGTAGGGCCAACAGCTAGCTCTCATCCCAGCTGTGAGATGCCTGTAGGGTGCTGGTCCCAGCAATATACTTTGCCAGAGGGTGATATCATCCTGAGTGCAAAATATTATTGTTATACTAAACTCAAGGCACAGGCTGCTTACTGGGGCTCAGCTCTGGAAAACAGGGTATCTCCAAGATATCTTGACACTCTTGATGACCACTTGAGGGGGATCTTGTAGAAAGGGTTCTTGAGAGGTTGGTAGATGCCCCATGAGGTCCTTTCCCACCATAAGAGTCTGTGGTTCTATGAAATTCAAATTCATTATGAAATAAATTATCAGGTGCAGTCAGTCAATAAACATTTATTAAGTCCACTATGTGCCAGGCACTATGCAAAGCTCTGGGGATAAGAAGAGGGAAGGTACTGCAATTAAGAGGAGGTGGGGAAGGTTTTCTGTAGAAGGCGAGATTTTAGTCTGGACTTGAAGTGCAGGGGCAGGTAGATGTCAGAAGTGGATAGAGTACCAGCACTGGAGTCATGGGGAACTAAGTTCAAATCTGGCTTCAGACACTTACTAGTGCTGTAACCTTGGGGAAAGTCATTTAATCCTAATTACCTCCAAAAAATAAAAATAAAGGAGGGAGTCAGTAACTGGACCAGGAGAGAGAGAGACAGAGAGACAGAGAGAGAGAGAGAGAGAGAGAGAGAAAGAGAGAGAGTATGCAAGGCATGGGGGAATTAGCCAGAGAAAATGCCCACACCCAAGACATGGAGTCTATGGGACAGCCAGGAGACCAGTGTCACTAAATCAAATAGAAGTGTCAGGGAATAAGATGTATAGGTTATGAAAGGCTTTGAATACCAAAGCATTTTATGATCCTAGAGGAAATAGGGAGCCATAGACTTAATGAAGGATGGACTGGAGTGGGGGAGAGACTAGGGACTGGCAGACCTACCAGTAGCCAGGGTAATAGCCCAGGAGTGAGGTGATGAGGGCTTGCACCAGACAGGCGGCAACGTCAGAGTCTTTGAGTCAATCGAGTGGCAAGACTGGAAGTAGGAGCCAGGTTTCCTGCCTCTAAGGTCGCACACCTTGACATGACTGTCATCCTTGCTTTAGAGTTGACTTTTAACGTAGAGTTAGCCCCAGCCCTGGTCTGTCTATGACTTTTCTATGTGCCAGGCACTATGCAAAGCTCTGTACACACTGAGCTCCTCTGGTTCTCCTATTAAGCATTCCAAAGCTTATGTCCCTGGGGGGGCATTGAATTGGATTTTATTAAATAAACATTTACTAAGCAGCTAATAATTAGGTCTAGACCTATCATTTTATTGGTATAAGGAACTCACTGTGAGAAAACTCCTACCTACCCCTGATGAGGATTAGCAATGGATTTGCAATTTGGAGTTTTGAAGAACTACCTAAAGTCGGAGGCAGCTAGGTGATGCAGTGGATAAAGCACAGGGCCTGGAATCAAGAAGTCCTGAGTTCAAATACAGCCTCAGACACTTACTATGTGACCCTAGACAAGTCACCTAACTTTGTTTGCCTCAGTTTTCTCATCTATAAGCTGAAGAAGGAAATGGCAAACCACTCTATTCCAGTATCTTAGCCAAGAAAAGCCCATAGTCAATATGGTTCATGGGGTCACAAAGAGTCAGACGCAATTAAACAACAATAACCTAACACAGCCAGTATGTGTCAGAGAAGGGACCTGAGAGAATAAGACTTGGAGGCTTTAAACAAAGGCTTTTCTCATAACATCCCTACGAAAGATCTGATACAAGAATTATTAAACCCATTTTACAGGTGAGGAAACAGAGGCAGACAGATTAAGTGACTTGCCTGGGGTCACATTCAAACTCAGGTCTCCTAACTTTTATATAAAAGGAGTGCTTTTTCTACTATGCCATGCTGCCTCTCTCCAGGAGGGGGGTAGGGAACAGCACTGAGTCTATAAAATGATTTAGTGAGAGATAAGACAGGAAAAGTAGGTTTGCTGAAGCTGACTATTCAACCCAGCCCTGTGGGAGAAGATGAGTATATCCTCAAAGAACTCAGTCTTAAACTAACACCCATGCAACCTTTGGAGATGACAGCTCTGACCCCCATTCTATGGCTTCCCCTGCCATGCTGACTCAGTTCCCAGATCATCTTTCATTCTCAAAGACAGCCAATGATATCATGAGGGTGATGCCTTGACTTGTGTGTGAATTGGATATGTGTATAATAGACAGAGTTGTCAGCCTCATTCTCTGTCAGTCAATAAACAAAAACAAATGCCTGCTTTCTTCCAGACACTGGCTAAGCAGGCTAAGACAGGTAAATAACAAAACCAAAAACAATCCAGTCCCTGCTCTCAAGGAGCTCACAATCTAAAGGAATTCTAACATTCAAGACCCTCCACAGTCTGGCCCCCAATGGTCATCCTAGCCTCGTCTTCCATTGCTGCCTTACACATTATTTACCCCCAGTCAGTCTGGACTATTGACCTTGCTATAGACTCATCCTGTATTTTCCAGTCTTGGTTTACAAAGCTCCCTCTATGGTTCTATCTTTGGTTCTAAGGCTTTCTCTATTCCCTCTATGATACCTTCCTCTCTATATCTTTGATTACAGGTTCCCTCTGCCTAGAACACCTCAATCCCGAGATTTAGAGTCAAAGGTTTTTGTTCAGTTGTATCCAATTCTCCGTGACCCCTTTGGGGGTTTTCTTGGTAAATTTGCTGGAGTGGTTTGCCATTTCTTACTCCAGCTCATTTTACAGAGGAGTAAAATAGAGTCAAGTGACTTGCCCAGGGTCATACAGTTAATAAGTATCTGAGGTCAGATTGGAACTCAGAAAGATGAGGTTTTTTTCTGGTACTGTACCACCTATCTGCCCAGAGTTCGAGGACTTAGGTTCAAATACCAATTCTGATATTTACTGTATTATGAACAAGTTCCTTTCCCTCTCTTGGTCTCAGTTTCCTCATTTGTAAAATGGTAGGAGACACAGCCTATATCATCCCAAAGGTTGCTCTAGCCATAAAGTCTATGAATGAATGAACATTTATCCCATACTTAATACATGCTGAAATTCTAGGGATAGAAATAGAAATTGGAGACAGTCCTTACTCTCAAGGAGCTTACATTCTAATGGGAGAGACACCAAACAGGAAGTTTCAGCAGCAAGTCAGATGGAAAAGTCCCATGGTCCTTAGAATACACTGGCAAAGCCGACTGTGTCTTCTTTAATGTCAGTTCCACTGATAAAACATTATCTGTTTCTGATGCTGAACCATTTGATGATGCCAAGGATGTTGGTGGTGAGAACCTCTTTTTACAAGTCTTCTTTTATGGGTCCATGATTCCCTCCTGTCAAAGCACTTCACAAATGCCACCTCCTCCAGGAAGCCTTCTCTGATCCCTCAACCAGAAGTCAACTCTCCCTACTTGAAGTTCCAGAAGAATGTGGTTTCTTATTTGCTTCATTAATCCCACTTGAAATTGGATTGTGGTTCCTGGAGATGTGACTATGGACTGAGACAATGGCCCCCATGGGAGTTCATATGCTTCAGCCTCCAATGTCCATGTCAGCCACTTGGCCATCCGTGGTATCTATCTGCAAGGCAGGAGGGTAGAAATGGAGAAACATTTAGTCAATTATCAGACATTTATGAATGGTCAACCTACTGTGTGCATATTCCTATGCTTGGGACAATGGGAGATGCCTCAAGATCAAAGGAAAGGTAGAGTAAGGGACACATATAGTGCCTACTATGTGCTCAGCACTGTGCTAAGTGCTTTTTACAAACATTATCTCAAATGATCTTCACACAACTCATCGAGCACCTACAGAGGTAGGTGCTATTATTATCCTCATTTTACAGTTGAAGAAACTGAGGAAAAGAGAAGTTAAATGACTTCCTCAGGGTCACACAGATAGTAAGTGTCTGGGGCTGGATTTGAATTCCGGCTTCTTGACCATAGACCCGGTGCTCTATCCTCCACCCCACAGAGCTGCCTCAAGAATCCTCATTTTGTTGACTTGAGAACTCCTTTCACCACCACAGATCACAAACCACATGTCGCTTAACAGATGGTCTTTCAGAGCTACTGTGGCCAGAAATTCATCCTCCTGCAGTCAACCTGATGACTAACCAAATCCAACTTGGCCTGAGCCAGGCTGGTCTCAGAACACAAGGCATGTAGTCTGGCCCTGGG
Organism: Petaurus breviceps papuanus; assembly: GCF_028583685.1. Classification (NCBI taxonomy): domain Eukaryota; kingdom Metazoa; phylum Chordata; class Mammalia; order Diprotodontia; family Petauridae; genus Petaurus; species Petaurus breviceps. The sequence goes on along the minus strand of NW_027187338.1, from coordinate 10,180,457 downwards.
GACTTAGTGCTCCAGTGTTTCCAAAAAAAGCAGCAGTGGGTGGTGGGTGGATGGAGCCTTGCCTTCCCACCCTAACACTTCCAGAAGCCCCACAAAGGTATCCTCTCGGGAAGAAGCATCCTCTCTCTCCCTGTCCTAAGATGTCAATGCCCTGGAAGAAATAGAATCATCTTGTTAGAACATGAGCTCCTCAAGGGAAAATACTATATTGTCAGTGGGCTGGTCACTTAATTTAATTTCTCTGTGCCTCAGTTTCCTCATTGACAAAATGGGGAAGGGAGGGTTGAATCAAGGTTTTCCTTATCTTGAACCCAAATCTGCCTCCCTGTAACTGACCACCACCACCCTCCACCCCACAACACCACCCCTCTCCCCTAGTTCTATCATCTGGGGACAAACTAAAAAAATCTATTTGTTCTTCTACAGGACAGCCCTTCAAAGACTTGAAGAGGGTTCTAAATGTGATATGATTTGCAGGCTATTAGGAAGGAAATTACATGAGATAAAGAGTCAGAGAATGTGGATTCCAACCCCAACTCTACCATTTCATTGGTGCATAACCTTAGTGAGGTCCCCTCCCTTCTGTGGGTCTCTGTTTCTTCCTTAATAAAATGAGGATTATAATACTTGGGCTCCCTACCTCATGTGGTCATTGTGAGAAAAATACTCTGCAAATTTTCCTTTCCAGGGGCTGTAGCAATCATCACCATCATAGTATCTGTCTCTTCTTATCACAAGCATTGCAAGGCTGAGATGACATAGTTCTCATCTTTGGGCCCAAAATGAAATCAGCTTTGCCTGATCCTTGATGCACAGCTCCAAGGAGAGAGTGGGAGACATTCTTCTGTCCCCTGTAGCTTCTGTAGGCCTTCTGGTTTCATTTCCAGCCAGAATGTTGATGAAGATGATGTTTGCTTCCTCCAGCCTGGAATCGATTCATTGTTTGTTGGACAAAGAACCCTTAGATGGAAAGTAGCTAAACTGATGGTGCAGGATGGTCTCAAAATTGTGACTCTGTGCACTTCCTTCTGGGATTCTCCACGCAGCCAACATGCCTGGGTGTAAGAGCCACTTTGTGTTTTTTGGTTTTCTGATCTGTTCTGTGGGTCACTCTGTCCAGATAATTCCTCCACTCCTGGTCAGGTCAGGTCATCATCAAGTTTTTATAACTCACCTATTGTGTGCCAAGGCACTAAGGAGACAAAGAAAGGTTAAAAAAAGTTCTTATTCTCAAGGTGTTCGCAGTCTAACGGGGCAAACATGATGTAACAAAAGCTCTGCACAGACAAGATATAAATAGATCTATACACATATATATACCTTCGCATATATACACATATATACATACACATTTACATGCATACATGTGTGTATTGTGCATATGTGTATGTACACAATATACCTACATGTACAGTACATATCTACATATACTATGTGCCTATACCTATAAGTCACATATATACATATATGTATGTTTGTATATGCATATATACACATGTGCACATATAATATAATATATACACATACATAAACAGATACAGATATACATATGTGTATGTGTGTGTGTGTATACGAAATGGAAAGAAGTTCGGGGGAGATCAGCAGTCTTCTCACAGAAGGTAGGATTTTTAGCTGGGACTTAAGCCAGGAGGGAAAGCATTCCAGGCATGGGAGGACAGCACAGGAAAATGCCAAGGAATTTGGATACGGAGTGTCTGGTTGGAGGAACAGTCAGGAGGTCACTGTCACTAGATCAAAGAGTATGTGGAGAAGAGTAAGGTATAAGAAGACTGGAAAGTAATTGCCCTCCAAAAAAAAAAAGCAAAAAAATAAGACTGGAAAGGTAGGAGGGGAAGAAGTAATGAAAGTCTTAAAAAGCCAAACAGAGGATATTTGAAGCCTTTTTATATGTGGTGCAGTGGATAGAGCAGCTCAGACCTAGAGTCAGGAAGATCTGAGTTTGAATTGTGCCTCAGGCATTTACTAGCTGTAAAATCCTGGGTAAAGGGGCAGCTAGAATACTGAATAGAGTACTGACCCTGGAGTCAGGAGGACCTAAGTTCAAATCCGGCCTTAGACACTTGACACACTTTCCTCAAGGGAAAATACTATATTGTCAGTGGGCTGGTCACTTAATTTAATTTCTCTGTGCCTCAGTTTCCTCATTGACAAAATGGGGAAGGGAGGGTTGAATTAAGTTTTTCCTTATCTTGGACCCAAATCTGCCTCCCTGTAACTTACCACTGTGTGACTTTGGACAAGTCACTTAACCCCAATTGCCTTGCCTTCCCCCCCTTCAAAAAAGAAATCCTGATTAAGTCACTTCACCCCGTTTGCCTCGGTTTCCTCACCTGCAAAATGAACTGGAGAAGGAAATGGAAAACCACTCCAGTATCCTTGCCAAGAAAAACCCATGGACAAAATCCATGCGGTCGCATAGAGTCAGATACAACTGAACAGCAACAACAAATATGGAAGGTGAGCCACTCCTGTTCCTGAAGCCCTTCCAGCTTGGAAGGACCTGCCAGAGCTTGGATTCCACTGGCATCCCAAGATCATCTTCACAACACTGAAAAAGGACTTGAATGAAGGATTATTACTTTTACTGCTAATCATCATCATCACCATCTTCATGAATCAGGGAGGTTGAGGCCTAGGCCCAGCCCTGCTACTACCTCCTGGCACACATTACTAATGCTTGGCATATGGCACGTACTTAATAAATGTTTGTTAATTGTCTGGCTCCCTTCGTCCCATCCTCTCCCTCCATCAGCTCCTGTCCTTTCCCAGAGTGCCCCCAGGCATTCCATCTCTCCCTCCTCACCTCCTTCATCTCAGTATCCTAGGATTTCCTTCAAGACTCCGATTAACTACCACTTTCTTCAGGGGGCCTTCCCTTATTCCACCTCCTCTTACCCCCTCTCTATCGTTATGTGTTTCTTTGTCCTATATTTGTTGCATTCCCCCCAGCAGAACAGAAGGTGCTTGAGGATAGGACCTGTTTGGGGTTTGTCTTTGTTTCCCTTTGGGCCCAGGATAACCTCAGTGCTGCCCAGTCCTTGATGCATAGTTCCAAGGTAACATCCCATGATTTAGCTCCAAGCACAGTGTTTTGCTTTTGTTAGTCTGTCCTGTCTAACTCTGAACCCACGGACTTTGTCCATTAGTTTTTCTTGGCAAAGATATTGGATTGATTTGTCATTTCCTTCTCCAGTGTGTTCCCCGTTTTACAGATAGGCAACTGAGACAAATAAGAGTTAAGTGACATACCCAGGATCACACAGCTAGTATGAGTCTGAGGCCAGATTTGAACTCATAAAGATAAGTCTTCCTGACCCCAGGCCTGGTGCTCTAGCCAGGGCAGAGTTCATATCTGCACCACCGTGTCTTTCATTTGGTGGATAATAAATCGAATTAGAGGAGCAGCCTGACCTAGTGGATACAATGCTGAACTTGGAATCGAGAAAGACTTGGGTTCAAATCCTCCTTTAGCACTGACTAGTTGAATGAGACTCCCTTAGTCACAAAAGTGAGGGGGCTGGGATCAATGGCCTCCGAGGTTTCTTCCAGTTCTCAGCCTAGGATCCTCTCTATTAAATTAAGGATAATAATACTCTCCATTCCCACTTCACAAGGCTGTTGAGAAGAAAGCCCTTGGCAAATTGTAAAGGGCTGTTGACACATGAGCCGCAATTACTGGGAAGGTTCAGGAGTCTTCGTTTCTGTTTTCGTTTCTTTCTGTTCAGTGACTGCAGCTTTGCTGTGGGGTCATTTCTCGATACTTTTCAGTTTCCTTTTTTGTAAAATGAAGAAGTGAGCGGGATGATCCCTGAGCCTCAACATTCTATGCCTGGGACCACATTTCGGTAGCCGGACTCTGGTTTGTCCCGGCCAGGAAGCACCAGGCACCGAAGGGGTTTTCCACGCAGAGCCTGTGAAGTTGTTCGAACATCTGTCTCGCCACAACTATTTCCTTTCCTAACAGCGTCCTCTCTTCCTCAGCTCGGGGGGAGACTAGACTACCTAGACTACAAGCCTATCAGGAATGAACTGTTCAGACCGGCTTCCTTAATTAGGGAGCCCCTCCCTACTCAGGAATGCAGCCTCCAAAAGCCCTGCCAGACCGCAGGCTGCGGTAGAGGGATCCCGGGCCTTAAAGTGAGGAAAGGGGCTTCAAGATTATGGGATCTAAGCTCTTCTTTTGCAGGTGGAGAAACTGAAGGCCAGAGAAGGGAAGGTGGTTGGCCCAAGGACATATGAAATACCCAGCGACTGAAGGAATGATAATGAAATGAGCCAAAAACGAAACTAAGAAACCCTGAGAGGCACACTTGGGCATTAGCTCACTGACTCAGGAAGCCCAGTCTTGCTCTGACGTTCCCCACCCTCGCATCCTGAGCTATGTCCTCAACCAAACACTTTCTCGACGCTGGCGCCCCTTTCTCTCCCTTCCCTCCACCCGCCCCCATCCGTGATCATCCCCTTTTGAAGTCCGGGAGAAGTGAGACTACCGTTTAAAATTGAGAGAAACTTTAAGAGGCAGTCATTCCAAACTTCTTTTGAGAGACTGGGGGAGAAGATCCAGGACGAGAGAAGGAGGGGGGCAGAATTGGCTCTATTTTGTTCCACCCCTCTCCACCTGAAAAACCGGCGTAGATTCTGAGATCCAGAGTTCGCCTAGTCCCAGCCCCGTTTCCCACTTCCTTTCTTCTGATATGGGAAAGTACTGTAGGGAGAGTGGAAGGCTACCAACGCCCTTCCCTAGAAGAGCTGCGGGGCGAGGGGGACCGAATCCAGCAGCCCCGCCTTCATTACAGCCTCCCCAGGCAGAACTGAAACGATTCTCTTGCCAGGGGGCCTAGGACGTAGTTAGCCCTTCATAAATTGAATCAAATTCTAACCGCCCAGCCTCTGTCTCTGTGGGTCTATCTCCTGATATCTGGGGAAGCAAAGTACCCCAGGCCTAGCTGCTAGCTGGACCTGGAGTCAGAAGACCCGAGCCCTAATCCCAGTTTGGCCACGGAGCAACTGCTGACCCTGGATTTACCTGCTCTGCTTCTCAGATGTTTGTATCCATTAAATGTGGATAATATTTGGACTAACTACCTCACAGAAAGCACTTTCATAGGATCCCAAGAGGCCCTTAGAGACCACCTCATCTAATCTCCCTCATTTTACAAATGAGGAAACTGAGACCTGGACAAGGTATTAACTTGCCTATAGTCGAATGGATAGTAAACATCAGACATAGGATTTAACCCAGGCCCCATAATTCAATCCTGACAGTGAATCCACTAACATTTGCTAAGCATAGTGCCTGACTTTGTACTAAGTGTTAGGGATATAAAGACAAGCCAAAAACAAAAAATCCAGTCCCTGCCTGGTCTCAAGAAGCCCAGGGTGTAATGAAGAGACAAGATGCAAACAACTTTGCACAAACAAGCTACAGAGATGGAGAATTTGGAAATAAAGTCTGAGGGAAGGCACTGGGATGGACTGGGAAAGCCTTCTTGCAGGTGATTCTGGAAGAAAACCGAGGCAGAAATGAGGCGGGAGAGCATGGGAAGCCTTAGTAGGCAGCCTTTGTGAGTGACTGTGGTCTGCTGCAGCCAGGAGGCAGCACAGCAGATAGCATTAGCCCTGGAGTCAGGAGGACCTGCTTTCAAATCCCACCTCAGACACTTACTAGCTGTGTGATCCTGTGCAAGTCACTTAACCCCAATGGGGGTGGTGGGAAAGAAGGAAAGAAAGTGAGTGACCATGGTTCAAAAACACCCTCTATATATCAGCCCTCCAATGATAAGCATTTCTGCAATTAGGTTGGTCAGAGCAGGGTTCATTTAGAGCCAGGAGGCACCTTAGACATCACAGAGCTAATTCCATGGTGTCTCCCCCATCCAAATATTATCTCCTTAAGCTCTGGGATCACTTTTTTGTCTTTCTTTGTAACTTCAGTACTTAGCAGAGTACCTGACTCCTAGAGTTTGAGAAATACTTATTGACTGTTACCTGACTCATGTCCCTTCCAGCTCTATCAATCTATGAAATTATGCCTAAGCTACAAAGTTCCTGCTTACATTGGTGGAGGAAGTTTCCACATAGGAAGTTTCCACACACTAATTAAATTCTTCCCCATTCCCTCCCCCCTCAAAAAAAAAAACCAGCTTTGGTTCTGCTATTAACTTCCTGTGTGATCCTGAGACAATTACTTTCCTTATGGAGGTCTTCATTTCTTCTGTAAAATGAGGGGGTTGGAATAGTCTGTCACACAGGGACCTTCTGATTCTGACACTGAGAAAATTCTTTGTTTCCCCAGGGAAATTTTGGCCTGGCTGGCTGCTCCTAGAACTACAGTCTGAAGTCAAGCCAGCCCCAGGCTGTCTGGGGGTATCACTGTCACCACCCACAGATAGTTGGTGAGTTGTTAAATATGCTGTTGGCTCTGGGAAGCTGGAGACATAAGAGGCTGCCTTACAATTGGGCAAGAGAGACAGGCCTTACATAGTAAAGAACGGGCCAACCAGAGATGAGAGCAATGGGCTAAGTGCCAAGTGAAGGGCGAATGCCAAGTGCAGTTGGAGGTTAGAGAGGGGGGTTCTTCTGCTTAATAATAACAGCTGAACGCTGTATTCCAGATGTGGACACAGCAGGACCATGGCTTCCTTTGACCTCCTCATGGGAGCTGGAGGACTAGCCCCCAGGACCAGACAAATGGCTTTGTCTGAGGACCAGAGAGCCTCATCATCAAGCTGGCTGCTGAGAGATGAAACATTTGGCCATGGCTACTCTCAGAGACCATGTAGCAAGGAGAAGAAAATTGACCTAGGCTGGTAGATACCTCTCAAGAGGCAGTGTGGCATAGTGAATAAAGGTGCTAGAAGATTAAACATTCAATAAATCCACCCCTGAAACTAGAGCACTGTGTGATCTTAGACAAATCACTTAACCTCTCCCAGCCTCAGTTTTCTTATCTGTCAAATAAAGGGGCTGGAATTAAGGGCCCCTCCAGGTCTAACTCTGTGATTCTATAACAGATGAAAGTATAAACCCTGGAAACAACCAAGAAATAATCAGTATTCTGATAACATTTTAAGGTTCACAAAACACATTCCTTGCAGTTCGAGCACTGTTTCCTGCAGGAGACTTTCCTAATTCCCCCAACCCCTAGAGGCTTCCCCCATCTGCACTTTCTATGTACTTATATAAATACATATTATTTTCCCTTGGTAGAATGGAAATTCCTCAAGGGCAGGGACTCTTATTTTTGTATTCCACCTTCCAGAGCCAAGCACAGTGCTGATTGATTGGACAGCCTTAGGAAGCAGGCAGTATCATGACTGTCATCCTTTATACAAGAGGAAGTTAAGGTGGGACTGTCTTTTCACTGTAAGACCACTGTTCTTTGCCATATACCACAAAACCTCAAACTAACATAAATAGAAACAAACACACCACACCACACCACCACCACACACACACACACACACACACACACACACACACACACACACACACACACACACACACACACCCATTCACTGAACCCTCCAAGACATTTGCTACAGGTTATCACAGACAGTGGCAGCAGCTAGAGGGCTCTGTCCTTGGCCCTATTCCTCAAACATTTTACTTTCTTAAACATTTTAAGCAATTATACACAATTCAATAAACATTGATTAAATGTCTACATTCAACTGTACTATATTCTAGTTACTGGAGTCACGCAGATTAGTTCCTGCCTTCTATAAGCTTCCATCCTGCTGAGCCCTGGATGTCAAACTCACCAGTTTTGTAGATAGAAGAACCTGGGACAGATAAATTGGACAATAGAATTCAGAACCCCCCCCCCCCTCAAAGGGATCTCAACAGGCTGGAATGCTAGGATAAAATCTAACAAGAGGAAACTGAAAAACAGGAGGGAGGAGATGTCATATTCAGGGCACACATATAGATACATACGTAAACACAGAGACACTCTTAGCTACTCCCCTAAACACACACACACACACACACACACACACACACACACACACACAATCTTGTTCATAGGACTGTAGAATCCTAGCTCTGCAGATGGAAGGCATTTCAGAGGCCAGTCTAGTCAAATTCCTTCATTTTATTGTTGAGGAAGTTGAACTCCAGAACTGACATGACTTAGCCAAAGGTCACACTGATTTTTAACTTGAACCCAAGTCCTCTGCCTCCAGAATCAGTGTACCATACTGGTCAAAGGCCAGCATCTAGGCTGGGGTCCAGGAGTTCTCAGATCCATTGCCAGCTCCTTTTCCTCTTTACTACAAGACCTCTTATAATGCCAGAATGTGAACTTCTTTCCTTCCATCCTTCCTTCTTTTATTCCTTTATTCCCTCCTTCCTCCCTCCCTCCCTCCTTTTCTTCCTTCCTTCCTTTCTGCCTTCTTTCTTCCCTTGCTCCCTTTCTTCCTTCCTTTTTTCTTTTGTTTCTTTATTCCTTCATTCCTTCTTCAGGAGAGTGCCTGGGGTTCCTGCCTGTACCTTGAGAACCTCTAATAAAAGTTTTCCTCTAAGTCCTGCAGAAGGGAATCTCTTACAGAGGTGCTCGGCTTTCCTGCCACCATTCCTTTTGCTCACCCACTTTTTCTGACTGGGACATACTTAGGCTCAAGGAATGGAGTGATAAGGTATCATGATGGAGTGCAAAGAATATTATCTGGGAATTAGCACCTAGTTCAAAGACCTGTCACCAACTTAATGTGTGACCTTGGCTAAGTCAATTCACTTCTCTGGGCCTCAGTTTCTTTATCTGTAAAATGAAAAGGATTGGATTAGACACCCTCTAGACCCCTCCCAGCCCTGACATTCTGTGTTCTAAGGTCTCTCCCAGTTCTGTCATTCTGTGTTCTAAGGTCTTTCTCATCTCTGATATTTCTATTCTAAGATCCCTGCAAGCTCTAACATTCTATAGCCATTTTTTTTTTTTTGGTATCATAGTCAATGAGACATTCAGGATCCCATGACCACCCTTCAGGAAATGCTATGAAAGCTGACGCTATGATCTTCACAGGGAAAACTAACCTCTGGGTACCTCCTGCTCAGACCTGTGGGTTTCCATTATGTCTGAACCTCTTCCAGAGCCTAGGGAGCCAGGAGAGGGATACCAAGCCAGTACTGTTTACTGGCATTTGGAAAAAGTGAAGCTATCTCACACCCCCGCCCTTCCCTTCCCTTCCCTATGAGGGAAAGGCCCCAATGCTGGGAATGGGGGAAGAGGTCCTTTATTTTCTTTGGAAGGAGAGGAATGAGACAGGCTGCCACACACCCCTCACACCCCCACCCCCACCACTTGACCCTTTGCCCTCTGGATCTTCTCTCCCACTCCAGGGACCCAGCTAACATGTTGAGTCAGCAGGTTACTTGGAGGCAGCTCTGGAGGTTTTTGCTGTCTACCCATGTGTTCAGATGTGACTGGTGCTTCAAGAGTAGGACAGACCTCCATATTGACTTCAGGCCCTCAAAGTCCACTCCATCCTATTCAGGCCTCTCCCCCATGGCCCTAAGGCTCAGAAACAGCAGGACTCCTGCTCCGAGCTGAGTCAGGGCCCCCTGAGCTCTGCCTACACAGAGCTGTCCCACTGGACTTTTCAATGAGATCATCGGAATGGAATGGTAATGGAAATCACAGGATTTAGAGTTGGAAGGACCTTCGAGGTCATCAAGCCTAGCCTCCATATTTTAAAGGTAGGGAAGCTGAGGCTCAAAGATAAGAAGAGACTTGCCCCTGAAGCCAGGAAGTCAGGAAGTCACCCTGGCTTTGTGACCCTGAGCAAGTCATTTAGCCACTTGGTTTTCTAGGGAACTCTGGGTGCTGATCTGAATAGGTAGAGGGACTTTCCACTATATAGACCAGTTCCCCATCACCACCTTCATTCCTTTATCCTCCCCAGCAATTAGATCTAGTCATAGCCACACACTGGGAGCCAGGCTTGGCTGCTTCCTCAAGGTGCATTTCTGATAGATGTTCTCTGGCCCACTCCCACCCCCCTCCTCTCCAACTCCTTTCTTTTCTAACTTCCTGAAAACTGGTCCTGCTACTTTCACAGCTCTGATCAAAAGCCAAACTTGTCCTCCCTCCAAGGCTGAACAGAAAGAAAGGAAAAATAAACCACACACAGAATTTAGAGCCAAAAGGAAATTTAGGGATCTTGTCATCCACTCTTCCCCTTTACAGCTAGGGAAACTGAGGCCCAGAGAGATGTGATATAGAAAGGTCATGAAAAGTCCACATTGGATCTGATGTTAGAGGAGCTGGGTACGCCTCACTAATCAGTCAGTCAAAAAAATACCTTTTAAGTACTTACTGTGTGCTAAGTATAAAGAATAAAGAAAGGCCAAAAGACGGTCCCTGATCTCAAGGATCTCTTAGTCAAATGGAACAGAAAACATGAAAACAACTACATACAAATGAGATTTATGCAAGATAAATTCTCTGGCCTCAGACACTTAACTAGTTATGTGACCCTGGGCAAGTGACTTAACCTTTGTCACTGTTTACTCATCTGTAAAATGAGGAATAATAACAGCACTTACCTCCCATAGTTGTTATGAAGATCATATGAGAAAATAAAGCACTTAGTATAGTGCCTGGTACATTGTAGGCTATCTAAATGCTAGCTATCACCACCATCACCATTATATTAGAGACAATTAACAAAAAGAAGACATTAGCATTAAGGGGGATCAGGGAACCTGAAGATGGGACCTGAAGGAAGCCAGCAGATAGAGCTGAGGAAGGAGCCTTCCAGGTGTTGGAGTCAATGAAAATGCATGGAGCCTGGTCATAGAGCATCTTGCTCAAGGAAAGGCAAGGAGGTCAGTGTTAATGACCCCAGAGCAACCCAGAGTTCATGGGAATAATGGAGTAATGGCCCCTAGAGCATATGGGAATGATAAGATAAAAGAAACCTGGAAAGGTAGGAGGGGAACAAGTAAAGAAGGGCTTCGAATGCCAAACAGATAGAACCTGGAGGTAATAGGGAGCCACTGAAGTTTATTGAATGACGGAGTTAGACCTGTACTTACCAGCTGGATGACCTTAGGTAGCTCATATAAATTCCTAGATCTTCAGGTTTCTCATCTGTAAAACATAGGTAACTGCCTAGAAGACCACTAAGGTCCTCTCTAGCTCAAAATCTCTGATTAGGAGCTGTGTTTATAAACACTACAGCTACTGAATGAATGAATCAAGATGGAAACCCAGGTTGTTTGAATCTGGTGCTTTTTTTCTTCTGTCTCAGGTAGGGATCCCACTGAAGCATTACTATTTAACCTCTGTTTCCAGACAACCTTTCCAGGTTTACTTAACAATATCTTCATCCTTCCTATTTTCAACCAAACTGGTCTTCTTCCTGGCCCTACTATGCATGACATTCTATTTCCCACCTCCATAGTTTTGCCCAGGCTGTCTCCTATACCTGGAATTTTCTTCCAATAATGAGACCTATCTCAAAGTGGACATCTCCTCATCTCCACCTCTTGGAATCCCTTGATTCCTGCAAGGCTCAGCTCAGGCACTACATGAGGCCTTTCACGTTCCCTCCTAACTCCCCACCACTGCCAGTGCTCCCCTATAAATTACTTCAAATTAACTTTGCATATAATAATAATAATAATAGCTAGCATTTCTATCATGCTTTGAGGTTTGCAGAGTGCTTTACAAATATTATCTCAATTTTTTTAATCAAATGTTATATTTACCACATTGTTTGAGCCTTAGAATCCTGGTGCTATTATTATCTCCATTTTACAGATGAGGAAACTGAGACAGAAAGAGGTTAAAGTGAGTGTCTGAGGCCAGTTTTGAACTCAGGTCTTCCGGACTGAAGGTCCAGCATTCTATTCACTGAGCCACCCAGATGCCTCTAATATACATTATATGATAATATATGTATGTTTACACATGTTTATTATATAATCCATATTAGATTGCTTATCAGTGTAAATGGTGTATCCCCCCCAGTAAAATAAAAATTCCTTCAGGGTAGAAAGACCATTGATTTTTTTTCTTTGTATCCTTACTGCCTTGTCTAGTACCTTGCACCTTAATAAACTCTTTAATAAGTCCCTTACTAAATGCTTATTGAATCAAGATGAAATGCTTGGATGGTCCAAGGATTTATATAGTCAAAGCACCTGGATTCTTATACTGGCTTTTGATACTAATTTACTAACTTGCTCTGATACTAAGTATATTTGATAAATATGTCACATCCCTTCTTTGAACCCCAGTTTCCTCCTCTACAAAATTAAGGCACTTAGATGATCTCTAAACTCCCTCAGGCTTCAAATTCCAACCTGAATTCCTATCCCTATGGTGAAGAGAGCAACACCCATCATTAGACTGTGAACCTCTTGAGGTCAGGGACCTCCTTGTTTGTATCAAGGCACTTAGCACAATGCCTGGCACATAGTAAGCAAATAATAAATGTTAATTGACTCCTGGAAGCCAATAAGGCCAGAGTTGTAAGTAAGAGGATGTGGCATCAGTGACCCAGGCAGGGAGTCTGGATTAATACTCACAGAGTCATCTAAAGGAGGAAGGCAAGTTTTGGTCTCCTAGACTCCCTTCTGGCTAAAACTCTTATGTGAGGGAGATGTAGGCCTGGGTGTAGTTCTGGGCTCCCTCTTTCAGGCTTTTCTCCTACCACCAGTAGGGTCACCTGGCTTTTGAGCATTTTCTTCCTCAGGTGGAAAGCCCTGGGGGGTAGCGATGCAACCTATGAAAGCAAAAAGTCCTGGTTTGGCAGTGAGTTCTGAATAATCCTGGCTCTCCTACTAAGTCATGCATTCCCTTGGGGTCTGTTTGTTCCTCTGTAAAGTATGGATGGAATTGAACTACTGGGAGTTCTTAACCTTGTCTGGGTCATGGACCCGTTTGGCAGTTTGGATGAAGTCTCTGGATCCCTTCTCAGAATGATGTTCTTAAATGCATAAATAAAATAGATAGCATGATAAAGGAAACCAATTCTATTAAAATAAGGAGGTAATTTTGTTTCCCCGTCCAAATCCTTGGATTCTCTGAAATCTATCAGCGTCCCTTGAGGATGTATGCTAGGTTATTTAAAACCCCTGCAACTGCCTTCTAGCTCTCTGCCATTCTATATAGTCTAAAGCCGTTTTCGACTAACATTTTCTGTGTTGCATGTTCCGGAATAGGAGGGGGGAAAGAGGGGGCAGGAGACCTTGGAAATTCTGCCTGCGGGTAGAATGTGTTTGTTCTAACCCCCTCGCCCACGATCCCCTTCCTCATCTCTCCCATCCCCAAGCAATGCGGAACCCTAAGAAAAAGAGTAATACCGTTTCTAGCCACCATTGTACTGGAAAGGAAGCATTCTTTAGGGTGAATTCCCCTAACCTAGAGAGGGTTGCTGGGAAATGACTCTACCAGAGAAACGTGCCCCACCCCCTCCCGCTCTGGCTTCTTGCTGCAGTCCCAGGCGTTGGTCCCTGGAATCCCGATTCGCGAAGCCTGGGCCAGCACTGGCTCTTCAGCTGTGGGCGTTGGGGGTTCTGCGACTGCGTACTAGACAGGGAGTGGGGAGGGGGCTGCAGAGGAGGGATTGTGGGGATGCCCTTGGTTTTCCTGGAAAGACGTGGATGGCGGCTGAGTTTCTATGATGCACCCTCCTCCCCCTTCCCCAGACAGAGAGGACCGCCTCCCTCTATTCTCAGAGGGAATGTTAACCACACGATGCAGGGATGCGGGACTGCCCCTGGGTAACAGATGGGCTGAGCGCCGCAGCCAAACAGCTCCTGCTTCGCGGATTTGAGGAGCCCTTCCCAACTTGGAGAAACCCCATTTACACAGCAATGCCCGAAGCTGTTCTCACTCTGCAGCTCTCATCCCCTGCTCCGCCTCCCCGTCCGCATACACCTCTCCCAAGTAGGCTAGCCCACGCTTAAAGCCTCAGTTTCTTCCTCTGTCAAATGAGAAAGGAGGCGAGACCAGATGATTTCTAAGGTTGTCTTCACTAACACTCTACGTCCTTCCCGGCTCTGACAATCTATGTTTTCGGGTCTCCTCCCGTTCTGACATTTTTTGCTCCATGTCACCTGAGTGCACTTCGGCACTGTCAGCTTTGATCTAAAGCAAAGCAGATTCTCTTTTGAAGAGAGCCTAGCCAGGAAGCATTCCATTTGTTTAGTTTTACAAGCAAGATGAGATTATGACAGTTATGTCTGTCAGCATGCAGGGGTGTCATTCAGTTCCCTGAGTGGAAGGCAGGCATGAATTTTTCCAGAATGTCCTGGGATTAATGTGGTGGGTTCCTGCTAAGGATCTCTACCATCCTCAGCAAGGGTGGTTTTCCCAAGTGTGTGGTTGTCAGTTCTGCAGTGGTCTTTTATTATGCAGCAAGCTTTTGCTGCTAGATATTGGAGGGAGGAGGGAAAGAAGGGAGAGAGGGAGAGAGAGAGAGAGAGAGAGAGAGAGAGAGAGAGAGAGAGAGAGAGAGAGAGAGAGAGAGAGAGAGGGAGAGACTGATTCAGGGCCACAGCAGAAAGTGGAGGATGATCAGGGAAAGTTTTCATAGAACCCTAGGTAACAAGTACACTGCAGAGGGAAAAAGGACTTCATTTCCCATGAGGCTCAACCACAAGAATAGGCCTGATTAAATTTCCAGGACTTAAATTCCTGTGGGATTGTGTGTCTGTGGCAAAGAGTGATTGAATACAAAGGCAGATAGAGACTTTGAAGAATGAAAGTTCCATGCTGACCATGGTCATGGCCACACCCAGTGCAGGAAAGGGGAGTCTTCTGGCTGGCCTCCATGAGAAGGTAGAGGAGAAGGAAAGAGTGAGAGGAGACTTCCTGATGTGACTCAGCTGGTAGAAACTGGCAGATGCTCTGAGGGCATAAAAGGATCTTCCAACCTTCTGTCCAGCCACATTAGGACATTTGTCATACCCTTCCCATACCAGAATTTGACTCATTGTTTTCCCTATGAATCACTTGGGGATAAAACTCTAGTCCCCGAAGTGCATATGCTGAGATTGTTTTGCCTCTTCCTTTTGTAGTGCAGGCTCTGGGCTCACTATTCCAGCTCCCTACTAACACCTGCGATCAGGTCCCCAGAAAGCAGATGGGTACTGCTTCCCTCAGAATTCTAGGAGTCACCCTGAGGGGTTTAGGGTTTTCACTTATACTCTTGTTCATAAGACCCCATACAGTATTTTCCTCCTAATATCATTTAACCAGTTAATATCTCCTCGATATTAACAGACTAATTAATACCAATTAGCTTTTACAAAGGGATAGTTACTGAGAAAGTATAGAAAGTACAAAAGCCCCCAAATGGGGAGGGGAAGGTTTACTCTCTACCTTATATACATGGACTTGGTCTCTGGGAAGAATAGACTTAGATCTAAAGTGGTTATTGAAAAACATTCCCTTCTCCCTGTTTCTCAGTCCTGGGAGACTTTTCTCCCATTGAAGAGTATACACCATGTTCACTTTTGGGTGTGGCATAACCAATGCTCACTTGTGACCATGCTGTATCTTGGCTGCCAGGTCAATCCAATGCTGTGCTGAGTCAAGCTGGTTACTCCCTAGGGTTGGCTCCTTGCCAAAGTTGGCACCTGCTGTTACTAACTGGTTGCTGAGAGGATTGACTTTTCAAAGCTTATAAGGTCTTAACCTGTTGCATTTCATCTCCAATATTCATTTACTTTAGATCAGAAAAGACTAAACAAAGAGACCAAAAAACAAAATCAGATATACCATGCGTTCATGGACACATGGTAACCATGTGGGAGAGAAGAGTTGATGTCCCACCCCAAGCTGAAGACACAGGAAGGGAGAAAGAGTTTATGTACTTCAATCTTTTGTATGCACACTCTTAGCCCAGGAGCCAATTAAAAGACTTTTTTTTTATCACCAAGTGGTATGCTGGCAAGAAATATTCAGAGAATATCTTCAGCTGCTCTGCAGTGGCGGAGAAAAGCCCTTATATTACACAATCCTCAAAACAGGCCTACCAAGTCTCCAGGTAGGTTGATACCAGGCAGGGCAAATTAAGTATGCTCCAAGGACTAGACCCCTGTTACCCAGTCTTTTCATTACCTTTTAACTTTTTTGAGTACTGATTAAATGGTTTACTTTTGCAATGCATGTTTTTCTTGTTGGTACTAACATAAGATACAAACTATGTTTAAATGACCTTAGAAGTTCCCTAGCCAGAGCTGAGTGGCTTATGAGGTTATACATAGAACATTAGAGTGGAAAAACAGTTTGGATATCTTCATTGCTTCAGCACATCGATGAATCATCAATCTCATCAAATGGGCATATTCTCTCCTTTAGACTGTAATTCAACCATGCTTTCTTATCCTGTCCGTGTTTTTTGCATAGATCCTCTAGAGTGACCACACCCACATGTCAGAGGTGGCAGTTACATTTCTTGGGTACCAGAGGAATATTCAGTGTGTTCATATGTCATCTCTTGCCCTGACCATATAGATAAACCATCTTCATTTCTGAACATACAGTGCATTTCTTTGATAATATCTTGTGTACAGATCATCAGTGAAATATACTACTTGTATGCACAAGGTATCTCTTTTGGTCACCTGAATGCAGCTTTGAAGACTTTGCACTTAAAGTAGGAGGTTGTGCTGTTGTTCCAGGATGATTACAATCAGACCACAGACTGAAATATCCTGCTGTTTATTGTTAGTGGATTTAAAAAAAATTTTTGATTCTACAGAGCAAAACATCCTTAAAGGGTTTTCTCCATCATGCATATATATCTTACCATCATACAGAATTCCTTAGTAAATGCAACTACAGCGATAACTCTGTTGAGTGATGCTTTGTCTATTAAGACCAAACAAGTCATAAAATGAAAAGATTTAGGCGCATCAAAAAACATCACTAGCTTGTACAAAGTCAAAATGGGAAACTTTGCTCCAAATGGTAGGGTACTCCAGATGTCCCTGTTGGCAGATCACACCCTGTACCAATCACATCAATAAACAGTTAATAGTCAATAACATTTAACAAGTACCTGTTCGGCTAGGTGGAGCAGTGAATAGAGCCTTGGAGTCAGGAGGACCTGAGTTCAAATTCGGTCTCAGACTCTTGACTCACTTACTAGCTGTGTGACTTTGGACAAGTCACTTAACCCCAATTGCCCTGCTTTACCCCCTCAAAAAAAAAAAAAAGGAAAAAACATTTATCAGGTACCTAATATGTGTCAGGCACTATGTTAAAGGCTTGGGGGTACAGACATGGAAAAAGACAGTCTCTGACCTAAAGGAGTTAACAAACTAATGGGAAAAGACAATTCACAAAAGAAAGGCTGAAAGGGGGTGGGGGTAGAGGGAAGGTGCCCAGTACAAGGGCAAGGGAGAGAAGGAAAGAAGTTCAAAATGAGTGCAGAGGGGTGGGAAATAGGGACATATCAGACTTGTTCTCTTCCTTAAATGGAGAAGTTTATGTCTCTACCCTCCAAGCAGAGGGGCAGAGGGTATGATTAACAAGGCTGATTGGATCATCTTGTACAGTGATGAGACTTCCCCCAAGGATGAGTTTACTGGAGGTATGGTGAAGTCAAAGAAATGCAAAATGAGTGCTGTCTCAGAAGTCTGAGAAGACACCAAGCTCCAGAACATTAAAGGGCCTCCAAGATGAGATTCACAATTATTCTAAAACTTAAACATTAATCAGTCCCAAATCCTTTATTTTCCAAATGGGAAAATGAGGCTCCAGGAAAAGAAGCGTATTGTCAAAGATCACACAGTAAGTTACTGGCACAACTGGGAATTGATCCATGTTTCCCAAGTCTCTGCCCAGTGATCTTTATACCACACAACACTGTCTTTCAAGTTTTCTATACAGGCCAACCAGAGACACAAAGGAAGGCAAAAGAAGTAGAAAAACAAACTCTTAACCCAGTTTTGGGAACACAACAATTTGGGGATTGGGGCCAGAAGGCTAAATACTGTCCACTTCGGGTCAGTCACTCAAGTACCCAGACTTGTCACCAGCCCCTTGGATTTGTGTCAAGGCTGGTAACAACCTTTCTCCTCAGATCTAGAGTATTTTGTTTGCATCTCTCTAATGCACTTAACATAATATTCAGTATTATGGTTATCTGTGTTTGTGTCTTACCCTTCATGGGACTGTGAGGTCTATGAGGACAAGGGCAGTGTCTTAACTAAACTTTGCATCTTTCCCAGCATAGAGAATAATGTATTCCTCATTATCTCTTGCCTCCCATATCCAAGCTCCCACATATAAAGCCTATCAACTCCACCTTTGCAACATCTTTTGAATATGGCCCCCTTCTCTCCTCTGATGCTGCCACCACCCTAGTGCAGGTCCTCATCCCCTCATGCCTGGATTGTTGCAATAATCTGTTGGTGGGTCTGCCTGCTCAGGTCTCCCCCAACTCCAATCCATCCCCCATGCAGCCACTAAAGTGATTTTCCTGAAGCACAGGTCTGACCATGTCACCTCCCTGCTCAATAAACTCCTAATGGCTCCCTATGACCTCCGGAATCAAATATAAAGCCCTCTGGTTTTCAAAATCTTTCATAACCTGCCCCTTTACCAGTCTTCTGACTCTTCTACATGTACTCTTTGACCTACTGACACTGGCCTTCTCAATGTTCCATAAACAAGATATTCAATATCTTGGCTCTGGGATTTCCTCTGGCTTTCTCCCATGCCTGGGATGCTCTTCAACTGTGCCTACTGTTTAAGTCCCAACTAAAATCCCCTTTTATAGGAAGCCTTCCCTAACCCCTCTCAATGCTAGTGCCTCCCCCTTGTTAAATCTTTCCTACTTATCCTGTAAATAGCTTGTTTGTGTTTGTTTGCTTGTTGTCTCCTCTGCTAGATTGTGAACTCCTGCAGGGCAACCACCCCAGTGTCTATCCCCTGGCACATAGCAAGAACTTAATAAATGTTTATTGACTGACTGACTACACATGGTAGCTTGTCTACTGAATGTTTACTGAATTCGAATTTCACAGAACCACAGACTCTTAGAGCAGGAAAGGACCTCACAGGACAGCCACCAACCACTACCAAGCCCTCAAGAATTCCTTCTACAAAATCCCCAGCAAGTGGTCATCTAGCTTTTGCTGAAAGACCTGCCGTTGTTAGTCCTTTGTTTTGAGAGAGGCCCAATGACATCACAGAGTGAAGTTTTGACTTGTACAAGAATTGAATTTAGTGAGTCAGAGTTGCACGGTTTCACCCTCTCTTCTAGAATCATCAAAGTCCAGTGGCAAGACAAAAGTCAAGACAACCGGTAAAGGACTGAGATGCAGTGGGGGACCTTGGCATCTTCAATGTCTGACAAAGCTCTAAGTAATCCACAATGCCTTGCTTCAACCACCTTCATGGCCATTGGAACAAATTGTTCTCATACAACCATTCTGCTGGGGGAAGTCTTCACATGCTTAAGGCAGACCACCCTAACTCAACAGGTTTGAGGCCTGTTAATTATCCTCAGCCTGGTTTAGCCATCTGCTGATATGGTTTGACCAAAGTGTGGTCACTGAACAGGCTATAGCTTCTTGTAGCCTCAGGCTCACCTGAGTTGGGTGATAAGTTACCTTATACTGAGCCTAAATCAATCTCTCTTCATCTTAGAATAATAGGAACCCAGACACAGAGTTAGAAGAGTCCTTAGAGGTTGTTGCAATATTGTTCAATCATTTCACTTTACAGATGAGGAAACTGAGGCCCAGAAAGAAGAACCTAATGTCATACAATAGAAGTGGTAAGAATCAGGATTAGAAACCATATCTTCTGAGATTCTTTTCGATGTACCATGTTTGCTGCTTTTAATTCTGCCTGCCAAGGTGAAGTAGAACATGTCTGCTCTTTTGTTTTTTCATACAAGAGCCCCTCCAATACTTGAACATAGTCATCATGCACTCTCCAGGTCTCCTCTTCTCTTGAACATCTCCAAGTCACATCAAGTCAACCAGCATTAAGTGCCTATTGTGTTCCAGCTTCTATCCTAAGCACCATTTCCTTTGACCCATCCTGGTATGGTCCAGTCTTGTGGACCTCATCTCACCTCTGGTCATTCTTAAATTTTAAAGTATTATCATGGTGTAGTCAGGAAGACCTGAATTCAGGTCTTGGCTTTGACTTAACTGTGTGGCTATGGGCCACTAGGTGCCCCAGATAACTGTAAGACAATAAAAAACAGAGAAGTGGCAGTTCTGTCTTCGGGGAGGGAATTTCCCTACAGGGTGGTCCTTACATGAATGAAATCACTGATCTAGACCAAAATCAAAATTCCATCGATGTGGGAGGCTGTGTGGCATAGTAGAAAGAGTATATTTTGTTGTTATAGCCAAGTTTAATAATTTTCTCAGTCCGTTTCCTTGCCTGTAGCTAGTACCATCTGGCCTACCTCAGAGGGCTTAGGGTAGATAAGGTTGAAATAGGTTCCAATTCCATCCATTTCCCTCACTCTTTGCATGACCTCAAGATGAGTCACATTTTATGATGAAAACCTGAGTTTCAGGTTCATCTGCAAAATGGGAATAATACTTCTCTCTCTCTCTCTCTTTCTGGGTTGCTATAAGGAAGATAGGGTACAAGCTTTAAAACTATATAATTGAGTTATGAAAACAGCTGCAGATTTATTCATTCTCAGCTTCCCATGGCCAAAGAATGAGCAAACCAAACATCCTCACGTGTTGTAAAGACATTTATTACGTTTTTTGACTGGACCTGAGAGCTCACAGGCAGGTAGCTAACTTCCAAATGGTTTTGGTTTTGTTGGGGTTTATTTTAAGAGAGTTGTCTGGGCTCACTGAGAGGTTGTGATCTGCCTGTGAGAAGTTGAGAACTCAGGTCACCCTGACTCATTCTTTATTATTGGTTGTTATTATTAATGATTATGACGGTTATGGCTAATAATATTGATCAGACTCAAAGGCTGAAAAAGTAAAGAGAAAGTGGGAAGGGAAGCACCCCGTGTGACTTTGGACAAGTCACGTTCACTTCTGGGGTTCAGTTTCCCTCATCTATGGGATGAAGGAATTGGACTAAGATGATTTCTGAAATCTTCTCTTCCCGGCCCAATCCGCTCCCCAAATCTCAGGAACGTAAACCACCACAAATGGGCTCAAGTTTGGGCCACTTCTCCCAGACCCCCAAACCTTGTTCCTACCGCCCCCGGCCCCTCTCCTAGAATCTCAGCATCTCCATCCCAAGATGGCTGCTCCGAATCACGTGACCCATATGGGGTTGTGCGGCGAAGGGGGCGGCCGAAGTGGGGGGGAGGAGGGGAAGGAGGAGGAAAGCCCTGCCCTTTGCCTTGCCCTTTGCCTGCTCTTCCCTTCCCCTCGCTGCTCTTCCCTTCCCGCTCCGCTCAGCCCAGTCTAGCTCCTGCACCTCCCCTCCCCTCCCCTCCAAGCAACCCGCTCAACCCCCTCCCCGCCAGCCGGGGGTGCAGTTTGTGAGGTGTCCTGGGGCGGGCGCCTGCGCAGTGGGCCCGGCGCGAGGCAGAGGCTATATAAGCGTTTCGCTCGCGGCCTGTCAGGTTCTAGCTGCCGGAGGCGGAGGAAGCGGACGTAAATACGGACGGGCACGTAGCGTCGGCGGCAGCGACGGCGGCTACGGCCGGGCCGAGGCTAAAGGGAGGCGGCCGGGGCTGAGGGGAGGAGTCGGCTCTTCGTCTTGGCCGAAGCCGCAGAGCCATGGGCTCCGAGAAGGACTCCGAGTCCCCGCGCTCCACGTCCCTAACCGCGGCCGCGCCGGACCCCAAGTGCCGGGGCGGTGGCGGGCGGCGGCACCGCTTCCTCTCCAGCCTCGTCCTCCTTCCCGCGGGCCGCGGCCGCCGGGCCCGCGCCAAACCCCCGCCGCCGGCCCTGGCTCTGGCCGAGCCCCCAATGCCGCCCCCGCCGCCGCCGCCGCCTGCCCCGCCTGAGGCGCCTCCGGCGGAGCCCGCCCCGAAGACCGAGGCCGTGGCAGCGGCGCCGGCGGCGACGGCGGGCGAGGAGGGCCCCGAGCCCGGCGGCGACGAGGTGGAGTGCCCGCTGTGCCTGGTGCGCCTGCCGCCCGAGCGCGCCCCGCGCCTGCTGAGCTGCCCGCATCGGTCGTGCCGAGACTGTCTCCGCCACTACCTGCGGCTGGAGATCAGCGAGAGCCGCGTGCCGGTCAGCTGCCCCGAGTGCAGCGAGCGCCTCAACCCGCACGACATCCGCCTGCTGCTGGCAGACCCGCCGCTCATGCACAAGTACGAGGAGTTCATGCTGCGCCGCTACCTGGCCTCGGACCCGGACTGCCGCTGGTGCCCGGCGCCGGACTGCGGGTGAGCCGCGCCGCCTGGGGCGTCCGCAGAGCGGGGACCCCAGGCTGTCCCCCCAGCTCAGGGCCGCTGCCCCTCGAGGGATAATGCGGGCTTCCCTTTAGCTGAAGGAGTGGGCGGGGGACCCCGCTGCTGGCCCCCCTCCCCCCGTGGTCGTGGTCACTGCCACTGCTCGGAGAGGACCAGTGCGGGCGTGCCTTTAGCTTAAGGAGGGGTGGGCGGGGACCCCCGCTGTCTGTGAGCTAATGCGGGCTTCCCTTTAGCTGAAGGCGGGGCAGGGGGCTTGCCTCCTCGTCACACCTTTGGAATGGGAAAGAGGCTGCCTCTGGGTGAAAGCTGGTGGGGAAATCCCATCCGAGGGGAGGGAGGCCGTCTGTGTGTGTGTCTGTGTTTTGTTTTCTGGCTTGGAACGGTGGGATGAGACTGACTAAAACCATAGGAGGGGACATCCATTCGGTGAGGAGGGGAAATCCCCTCTTTTTTGACAGAAGGGGAGATTGGGGTCTACCGCTCCTACAAAAATAGGGTTTGAACAAAACCATCCGGAGAGGAAAAAGGGAGACAACCTTAGACCAAAAAAAGGGGGGGGGGGATTTCCTCAGTGGGGAGGTGGACTGGGGCTGTTCTGTCTTGGGGCAATAAGGTACTTTAGGGGGCACGATGCCATGCCTTTCGAATATGGTATGATACAGAGACCGTTGAGGAAGGGGGGAGGCTTGCCCTGAGAATATAGGATGGTGCAAACATCATTGCAGAAGGGGAGGGGGGTAGGAGGTTACATCATCAGTAGTGGGGAAAACAGCAGCACTAGAGCAGTGAGTCCAGGGAGGTTCCACCAGGCCCATAACTGGCAGTATGTTTGTAGGTAACCCACTGATTCCAGCTACCCTCGCAGAAGCAAGGAAATAGATGTGAGGCAGAGCCTTTCTTTTGTAAAGGGAAAGTAAAGTTGAAATGATGCTAAATTGCTGCATGAAGGAGAAATGAGCTCCTGAGTTAGTTGCCTTTGAGAGTTGTGTTCATGATGGTAGACAAACGTTTTGGTGCCTATGGTGTATTGGATTTTTTACAATCTGAAGAGTTGAATGGAGGGTTATACTCTGTCCTGAAAAATTAGGTTCTGTGAACACTTTTTTTCTCATCTGATCAGAGCAACCCTAGTGTACTCTCAGTGCATCCCTAGAAAGGAAGGACCTCTTGGTTTAAGTGGCGTAGACTGCAGGATTGGGCATTGGGATATGCCTTGAACCTTGAAATATGACCTTGAACAAACATTGTGATTGAAACTGCAAGGCTCAACTGAAAAAAAGAGTGCTAAACTTGGAGTTAGGAGACCTGGGTTCAAATCCTTCTCACACTAGCTGTGTGACTGGGCAAGTCAATTTGCCTCTCAAAGCTTCTGTTTCATCTGTAAAATGGGAATAAGATTTGCACTACCCTCCTATTGTTGTTGAGGAAAGAACAATATAAATGTGAGTTACTTTGTTAGGGGGAAAAGAGGGGAAAGTGTTCTTGTAATAAAAATGTAATTCTGTAGTAAGTACTTTTAGTATTCTGCTTTCAAAGGAGGAGACTAATTGTAATTTGTTTCATACTAAACTTCACAGAAAAGTGTTATTAGGAAAAACAGGGACATCATTACTAAGGTATCAAAAGAGCTGAGTTCTTTTTCTCACTTGTTTTGAGATGGGTGTGTTATTTAACCAGGATAAGATGAAGTTTCTAAAGTTCTTGGAGATATTAGGGCCAAAGGTACTCTCTTTATCTGTGGTAGATGATACCTGCTTTCTGTTGATAAGGACCAGACTTTGTAGTCTTGGGGGTATAGTCTTTTCCTTTGGTTGGCATTTGTTATTGACTTAGAGACCTTGGTCGAGGTGGAGGAGTTAAATTTTTTGGTATTAAAGCTTTTTACCACAAAGCAAAAGCATGTAAATTAGTATTGGAAGACTTCACACTTTCCCTTAGCTTTAACCTATTTATTTCTAAAGAGTAATGGGACTTTGTCACTGACTGTCTGGTTCATCTTAATATAGGACTTCTTTTTGCACCTGATTACTCAGATACTAATTTTTTTTCTTCTCAACCCTCTTCAGTAAAAATTGACAGAGCTCAGTTATAGAGATGATAACTCAACATTTCCATAACATTGTCCTTCATGGTAGCATGCTCATTTTTAGAGAAAAGAAACCACAGCTCAAGCAAGCAAAATATTAGAGCCAGGACTGGAACTCAGGTCTCCTGATTTCCCATCCTACCATAT
Source organism: Petaurus breviceps papuanus (assembly GCF_028583685.1). Classification (NCBI taxonomy): domain Eukaryota; kingdom Metazoa; phylum Chordata; class Mammalia; order Diprotodontia; family Petauridae; genus Petaurus; species Petaurus breviceps. Next base: position 10,155,878 of record NW_027187338.1, on the reverse strand, counting down.
TCAGTAAATAATTGTTGAATTGACTTCAGTATTTTCTGTTGAGTTTGGTGATAAGAAGCATCAAGAGTCATTTAGTGCTGTATGTTTCAGAGTGCAGTCTTCCCTGACTGCCCCATCCTGTGTGACTTGTCCACATCCTCCCAGAAGTTCCGAATAGGCAGGCCAACCAACATGCAGGAAGGCGTCCCTCAACTTTGCTGATAAAAGAAATGATAAATATAAACCAAGCTTTTAAAAAAAAATATGACTGCCACTCCATCCTTAAGGTTTTCTAGATCACTTCCTCTCTGCATTTTCCTCATCTCTGAAATGAAAACATTGGACTTGATCTCTAAGGTCTCTTCTAGCTCAGATTCTGATAACAGAGGGTTGGAGAGAAAGAGGTCTTACTTAGAAAAATCAGCCCTTGTCAGTGAAACCCCAGTTAATTATATAGAGCTAAGGCTAATAGAATTGGGGCCTGTTTCAGACTTCTTACTTCATTGTCAACATTCACTTCGTGTTTTTCTTCTGTTATAAAATAGGCATAATTTCTACCCCACTTGTGAGTCTTAATTAATGTCTGCAAAGTGTGTTGAAATCTTCAGTTGAAGGTGTTATGTAAATACACAATAACTTTGACATTTTTTTGCTTCCCAAGTGGGTAAGTTCCTTGGGATATAGCCACTAGTCTTTCTTCCTCTCTGTCATACTGCCTTTTCTATTGAATGCCCAGAGATTTACCTAGAGAAATTTACCATTGCTTCCTGTGTTCTCACACAAGGTTGACATGATTGGTGTTTGTTTTGAAGTGAAGATTATGTAGATCACAATCTTAGCCTGGCATGGCATGTAATAGACACCAGATAAATGCTTACTGATGGTGACAGTGACTAACACAAGCTGGTCCCCTCAACTTGGAGCATAAGAGAGTTTGAGCTCTACAGATTTTCCCAGCATTGTGCCCCATATACTTCCACTCTACTCTTCAACCCCCAAAGTTGAAGTTAGCATAACCAAATTGGGAAAGGTGTGTGTGTTCTTTCCTCTTTTTATCCCCAGTTACTAATCATTTTGATGACTCAGAAAACAAATTGGGGAGTGTTTTTCCTCTTTTTTCTTGGTTTAGGAACCATTTGTTAATGGTCAGTCAAGCCATGCCATAAAATGATGTAGTAGTTGGGGATCAGATTGTATGTTTCCGTATGTGATAGATGCTTATTGATTCATAGATTGGTGAGGTCAGAAGCTTGTTTCCTCAGCATTAAGACTGAAGGCTAGTGAGGTAGATTGGGAGAAAGTGACCCTAGAATCATCTGCAAATAGTAAGTGAAAAATATTTAGTGGATGATAGGTGTAGAAAAGTTCTGAGCTTGACATCAGGACCTTGGTTCTAATCCTGGCTCTGCTACTTAATACCTGTATGCCCTTGACCAAGATACTTCACTTACCTGTGTCTCAGTTTCTTCATCTTGTAGAATAAGGGGGTTGGTATGTATGACTTTTGAAGTGTCTTGTAATTATAAATATATGAGTCTAGTAAGCAGGCTAAAAAGTATTTAGTAGTAATAGTAATTTGCCATATGTTTTTCTGGGCAGATAGGAATTTCTGCTTAAGTCTCTTTCTCTATCTGCCCCTGTAAGACAGAAGGGAAGGTAATTAATTGGTTGAACCTCCATTTGCACATTTAAGAATAGGCAGTTGTGGCTTACTCAAGGTCACAGGACAAGTCAGTCAGTGGTTAGAAACCAGGTCTCCTGACTTGTGGTTACGATTGTTCCCAGTGCTTCTCCCAGGCATCTGATACATTAGTACCTAAAATTTTTATGTAAGACCTTGTAATTTATCAGGACCAAAATACAAATACAAGAGGGAAAAGACCTCAATTCCTGTATAGACCTATTTTTAATGAGAGCTAGTTTGTATGGATAGCAAGCATGTTAAACATTGTTGCCTAGGACAGTTTAAAATTGGCTAGAATTGTGTCCCTTGTGGCCTTGATATACATACGCTATTCTGGTAGTTAAGTGGAAATTGTCCTGGTTCCCTTTAAATGACATCAGTTTTATGTTGTGTAATTAAATCCTATAAATGTCCCTACCTCAGAGTTTAATATTATGTATTAAATCTGGGAAAATTGCTTGTAGAGATTTCAGTGAAATGAAATGCTATCTTCAAATTTTCTGCATTGTACATATACTTAGACTATTTTGTTTATTTAACTCCTTTTCTAGTGCAAAGTAGATAAAGTGGTATGATTTGAGGAATTCCTCCACTACCCAGAAATATCTCCTGGCCAGGCTTTGAATTAGGCATTATTTCTAGAACATCCATGGTAAAAATTTTACGCTGTGAAGGGTTAACCCATTGGCACCCACTAAATTGTTATTACAGGCTAGTTTTAGATTAGCTAATCCTGAAACATCCTTCTCATCATGTCCCTTCTTTATTCAGAAACTGGTCAGTTACTCTCATGTGTCTAGAAAACAAAGTTTTTTAGGCCTTATGGTCCCAAAGTCCAAACTTCTACAATATCTTCTGTTGCTCACAGAATGAACAGTTCACCCCAGCTAGGCTACTCTAATAAATTCTTAAAATTTTTAGAGCTGAAAAGACCCTTAGGATAATCTAATCCAGAGCTGGACAGTGTTAGGTACCAGATGGTGCCCAGTTTTTTTTCAGTTTACCCTTCCGGCAGAGTCCCTATTCCTATCCTTAGCTCAAACTAGAAATGTGTACTTTGTTCTTCCTACTTGTATATTCATTTTACTAACATTTAAGAAATTGAAAATGTTGCAGCATCACAATATGTTTTGGGGAGGAGGCCACAATCTCTTCCTCTGACAAATAGCCTAGCACCTGTACCTTTCAGGATGCTTGGCCTTTGCTTCTTGCATGGGAGAGACCAAGAGCAGAGACACAGGAGTCACTGCTTGCTTTTTTAAGCCTGATGCCACACTTCAGTGTAGCCTAACCACATCAATGCACAATGATCTCTTTTCCTATGTCTTTGTTACATCTCTTCAAAGGAGTTGAGAAATAAATATTAGCTATGTTCATTTAGTCTTTAATTTTTCCTGTTTGTGCTTCATCTTCCCAACTCTGTCATCAGAGGTAAGGATCATCATACACTATATAGATCTTTGACCCCTAAATTGAGGGTTTGTCATAGGAAGGTCTTGATGACACTGGGGAAGGGGGAAGACTACTGGCCAGAGTAGGTGTTGGGAAGGGGAGATTTATAGATCTTCACCAGGTCAACCTTAATCTTGGTATGTTTCATTGTTGACCATTTGATCCACAGTGTCCACCACACTTTTCCCTTGCACGTGCTCTGAATCTATTTGTAAGTGGCTAGTTATACTGCCTAAGAATGGAAAAGACAGTCATAAGAGAGGAACAAGTCTCCTTGACCACAGGGGCATGTTGTCACATAATCAGAGATCTTTTTCCTAATGTGAATCTCCCTCACCCCTATTCCATTTCAAATCAGCTGGTACACCTCTTTGGTTTTTGGCACATTAATAATTTTCTAAAATGTCAGAAATAGTTTAAAACAAAGTGAAATGAAAGTTGCTGTTGAAATTAGTGTATTTTCTTAGCTTGTGTTGGGGAGTTACCTTAGTGTGATAAAGCGATCCAGGTTTAAGTCTCCTGTCCCCTCCTGTGTACTAGTTGGGTGACTTTGGACAAGTTTTTGTCACCTGAAAAATGAGTATAATCTTTGTCTTCTTTTGCTCACAAGGGGATTGTGAGGGGTGTTCTCTAACTGAAATGCAGTATAAAAAAGTTGGGCTATACAAGACAGAGGGGGAGAGGGAAGGCCTCCACTGTGAGAAGAAAGAGATGCTTAGGCCAGATTCGGTTTCAAGTAGGAGTTCCTCAGGCAACAGGAGGAAAGAAAAGGTCGCAGTTTTCAGAATTCTTCTGTGAAACCTTGGGGCTCAAGTTAGTATCAGGGTTTTCAGGTAACTGAGAGCCAAAAGACTGTTGTTGATAGAATTCTAATTATTCTCAATTCTATAAGTATAGTAGTCAATTGCACATTGGGTAAATCATTTCTGTGTAGATGTTTCCCATAACTGTGTATCCAGCCCTAATCTCTCCTCAGTGCCAGAACAATTACCAGTTGCTTTTTGGATGTCCTTTAGTCGTCCTAGAGCTCAACATGTGCCAAATAGAGCTCATTATCTTCCCTTCTGCCACTTTTCTTCCTTTTCCTATTACTGTCAAGGCCACCACCCCAACTATTCTCCCAGTCTCTCAGCTCTCAACTTCGTTGTCATTCTCTACTCCTCCAATTTACCTAACATATCTAATCTGTTGCCAGGTCTTGTCCTTTCTACCTTCACTTCTGTCATTTAAATCCCCATCTGTCCACAAACAGCCACTCACCCTAGTTTAAGCCCTAAACATTTCTCCCTGGACTGTTTTAATAACCTTCTAATTGGTTTCCTTGCCTCCAACTCTCCCTCCTGCTTCACTGCCAAAGTGATTTTCCTAAAGTGCAGATTTGACCATGTGTCCTCTTTCTCTTTTTACTCACTAAATTGCAATGGCTCCCTATTAAGTTGCAAGATAAAATATTTTAAAGACTTTCACAGCATGACCCCTTCCTATCTTTCTAGGTTTTTTACTAAAAAGTAAAAATCTTTTTAAGTTCCCATCCACATGCTCTTAAGATCCAGCTGTGCTGGCCTAATTGATGTTCCTCACACTCAGCACTCCATTTCCTGACTCATTCCCTTTTCCCTGGCTGTCCCCCATGCCTGGAGTGCTTTCCCTTCTCACCTCTACCTGCTGTCTTCCTTCAAGACTTGGCTTAAATACCACTTTCTACAAAGGCCTTTCCATTTCCCTTTTCTCTCCAAGATTATCTTCCTGTGCATAGTTAATTATATAGCATGTTGGCTTTACCATTAGAATGTTAGCTCTTTGAGGGCAGTCACTCCATTTTTTTTCTTTGTATCCTAGTATGCTTAGCACAGTGCTTGGCACATAGTAATCACTAAACATTTGTTGACTGAAAAGGGATTGTTTTGGAATGGGGTGCCCTTATGAGTTGGGCCAGCTGGTAGAAGGAGAAAGGCAGAATTAGGGTCAGATGGTACTGGAAAGAAAATAGGGATGATACCTTAAAAAAAAAAAAAACCAGCCAGGGGTTGGATGGAATGTTGTTACCTGTGTCTTCATTTTGTGGGTGGAAACCAAGGATTGGGTAGAGTTGTGACTAACCCTGTATCATGCAATTAGTCAGTTAGTTTGGAGATATGGAGGCCCCAAACTTGAAAGCCCTGTGCTCAGTAACTCTTCTATCATGGCAAAGAATTACTATAACTTTTTGATGTGTTTTTGACAAGCTTACATTTATGTAAAGTTTTATGATCTACAAAGTGCTTTCCTCATCCTAAACCTGAAATTGAAACCATATGATTCAGAACACAAAGTGTTATATTCTTTTATATTTTGAAAACTGCACAGTGTCCTGTCAATGTCTCCAATTTTTGGTCAGTAGTCTGGAAGGCTTATAAAGTGCTTAAAACCTTGGGCTAACCACCAAAGAATCTGACAGTCTTTTCTTCAGAAGTTAATTAGCTTTTCTTGTTTATTAGAACTTTGTCCTTCTATCCTATCTTCTTAAGACTAAATAGTAGGCATGTGACTTTCTTCAGGAGAAATGTTTGTCTTTGGTAATTATTTTGCACCTAGATCGCACATTCATGGTGAATTTGTTCAAAACTCCCACAGGATATGAATCATTTGTAGTGTGACACATTTACCAATTTTCCATTTGTTCTCCTTTGAAAGGACTTTAATATAACCTGAAATAGCCAGTTAATTAAGCAGACTTCTGAAGAAATCCTCAAGACCCTTACCCTCAAAAGCAATCTGCAGAAAAATGGTGAAGCTGAGAACTAGAATAATAACAATAGCCATTACCATGCTAAGTGCTTTATAACTAATATTTTGTCTGATAACAGAAATGACCCCATCTTTATAACATTCTAAAATTTACAAAGTTTTCCAAACCACACTGACCCCCTGAGGTAGATTATAGCTGGCATTTCCATTGCACTTTAAGGTTTATAAAGCACTTTTTTGTCTCATGCAAGTGTGTATTTTCACCACTCAGAGTCAGTCATCTGGCATTTATTTATTCAGCACCAGCTGGTGCCAGGCACCATACTAAGCTCTGGGGTTACAAAGAAAGCCAAAAAGCCATGCCTGACCTCAAGGAACTCACAGTTTACCAGGGGAGACAACCTGCAAACATCTCTGTACAAACCAGCTAAATTCAGGATAAACTGGGGCCAGTGTCAGAGGGGGAGGCACTAAGATGAAAGAGCACTAGGAAAGGCTTGCAGAAGGTAGGGTTTTAGCAGAGATTTGAAGGAGGCCAGGAAATGAGAGGAGGAGGAAGAGCATTTCGGTCATGGGGGAGAGCCAGTGAGAAGAGTCCAAGACAGGAGCAGGAAGGTGGAGTGATCAGAGGAGAGCTAATGTCACTGGATCTTTCATGGAAAGTGTAGACTGGAAAGTTAGGAAGGCGCCAGGTTATGAAGGACTTTGAAAGCCAAACAGAGGATTTTGTATTTGAGATTATAGACAACCACTGGAGTTTATTGAATTGGGGGCCTGTGTTTTAGGAAGATCACTTTGACAGCTGAGTGGAGTATGGAGTGGAGTAGGAGAGAGACTTGAGGCAGACAGTTGGCTCAGCAGCTCTTGCCATAGTCCAGGCATGACGTGATGAGTGCCTTCACTGGGGTGTTGGCAGCATCAGAGGAGAGGCCAAGCTCCTTCTTGCAGGACAGACTTTGAAGGTAAAAAGGGTAAGACTTGATCACAGACTGAGAGAAAAGTGAAGTGATTTGACAAGGGGGAGGGGGGGGCAGCCACATAGCTAGTGAGTGTTTACAGCAGGGATTTTGAACTAAGTCTCCTGATTCCAAGACATTCAATTAGTGTTTTTTTCTGCTGCTGTCCTTTGGTTCCTGACAAAATCAAGACCCATCCATCCATCCTTAGTCTTAGGTATTGGGAATTAGCTCAGACTTTGGGGACTTGGCTTCTTGTATGTGAACTTACTTCTAGCTATCCAGTTCATGTAGTTAACAATAATGATACTGATAACTAATAAGCTTTAACCTCTTTAAGGCTTGCAAAGCATTTACATTATCTCTTTTCATACATTACAAAACATCTTTGATAATGGCTTGTGAAAAGTATAAAGCAAGCCAAACAAGCTGCAGATTGAGTTTCCTATATAATCCCCTTTGTATATGGTAATGCTCATTTTATTTAGTGTTTAAGTTTAGAATAAAACATCAAGTTTTTATTAAAAGGTTAAAAATTCAAGTTGAATTTTTTAATTGAAAAATCTGACTCCCTTTCTGTAATGGACCTCAAAGCTAAGATGTGTGGAGTATCTTGGTTCTTTCACTTTGCTTTTTTTTTCCTTTCTCTCTCCCAGTGGTCATGGAAGCAGTGCCCAAAGAGAAGTGCCTGTGCTTTCTCATAGGCTTGTTTAAAAATGGTGTGGCTAATTTCTAGAACTCATAGCTTTCTTTTTTTTAAAGTGATTTAATTTGTGCTTTGTTGTAAACAGAGTTCTGGTTGATAAGAGCTGAATATGTGACATCAATAGAATTGCACAATGGATTATATTAAATTTATGGTAGTCTATAACAATAATAATGATGATGCTTGGTGTGGTAGAAACTAAAATTTGGAAGGAACAATTAAAAATGCAACTGTGCTGACAAGTTCCAAATTGGCTTTGTCTTTACACAGAGAATGTATATCAAAAGACTTAGATCACATGAAAAAAGAAGTGACTTCATGTACTAATAAGATAATTAGGTGGTATAAAATAATTCTGGTGGGTGCAATGAAACAAGTAATCTCAGTCTCAAGGATTTAGGTTTGGTTTGGTTTGGTTTTTTCAAAGCAATATCTGGAGAAAGAATCTAAAAGGAGCTGCCCTGAGAAATGATTGATCATAGCTAGATTTATTGATTCTCCTCGGTATAAACAATTTTAAGTGCTGCCCTCCTTCAGTGACCAGGCAGGATGTGTGACTTGCTTTAGTTTCCGCTCTTTTAACATTTCATCATACTGGGTTCCACAGAGCCCCAGCATCGTTCATGGTGTGACTAGGGGATTTTTCTGAGACTATTTCCCTTTCGAAAATAATAAGAAATATTAAAGATTCCTCTTCTTTTATTCCAAAATTTCTCCAGTCCTGCCTAGAGAATATTCCCTCAAGCCCTAGAGGATTCTGTTTTTCCCAGACCAACTTTTTAAGTTCCTTCAATATATTTCAAGCCCAGAATATTCTATGGCCAGATTAGTTGGAAGAATGCTTCCCTGCCATATAATACAAAATTTCTAATTCCCCCTCAAATATAGCGAACTCAGAGATAATTATTTGGCCTTAAAGTTTACTGTATAAATTGCTATTGAAGCAGTTTAAAAAATAAGACTGGATTTCATCTGCATCATTGCAGGGACTACTCACCCATACCATAGATCCTTTGGAGTATAATGTCCAGTAGGCTTGTGGTCTAGACAGACATTTCTGACTAAAGTAAAGGCAAATCTTTTACACTCACATACGGGATATGTTATACAATTGGCCCAGGTCGACAGTAGTTTGGTTTTTTTTCTTCATTGGCTCTTGGTGATCTCCCAAACACATTGCCATCCATCTCTTAGTGCCAGTCCCTGTGAGAGCATTCTCACCTTACTGGTGTCTCTTCCTGTTTCCATACTCAGCTATGCCGTTATTGCCTATGGCTGTGCCAGCTGCCCAAAGTTGACCTGCGAGAGGGAAGGCTGCCAGACTGAATTCTGCTACCACTGCAAGCAGATATGGCATCCGAATCAGACGTGCGATATGGCCCGTCAGCAGAGGGCACAGACTCTGCGAGTACGGACCAAGCACACTTCAGGTCTCAGTTATGGCCAAGAATCCGGGCCAGGTACGGTTTCCTCATTTGGGCTTATAGCAACATGAGCCTAATATTGAAAGAGATGAACCCTCTGTTAGACTGGGCTTCCTGGGATTCAAGGATGTTCCTTTGATACCTGGCAGTGAGTTTTATCTGGCGACTTCTTCCAGAATGTTGCACATTCTGAACTGCTTAGCTGCTAATACACAGCATGTTCTTCAGCCCAAGTAGCATCACAATCATCAGTTGGATTATTTAGTCCCAGAACCTGGTCCTTTTTCTGTGGGAGGTCTCAGAGCTTAGAGAACAAATGGATAAAATCTGCTGGCTTTTTTATACACAGTGAATAGAGAAGGATCTAGCCTGGGTTAGGCCTTTTAGATCTGTCTGCTGCTGTTCCCATTAGATTAAAGTATATTACTGATTATTGTTAATGATAATAGCACATTTCTATAACACTTGTGAGGATTACAAAACTATTGCCTTAAAACTGCCCAGAGTACAGTAGATAGAACAAGTATCCCAATTTTTAAAATTATGAAAACAGACTCAGTTAAATGACTTATTATTCATGGTCACGCAGCTAGATCTGGGCTTTGAGCTCAGGTCTCCTGATCCCAAGATTGGCACTCTTTCCATCACATCATACTAATTTGTAGAATTTTAAAAGATTCAGGAAGTGCTGGGGTTTTTTCCATAGCAATCTTCATAATGAACCTTAAAAGGTGTGCCACACATTTAATTCCAGGCTTTTATAAGTAAGATACTAATAAGTCCTTTAAAATATGTAGCTAAGTTTATTGGCTTTTATAAATCTTATTTTACTGATGTCATGGGGAAAGGGGAGGGGTAGAATGAAAAGGGAAGATTTTAGCATTTAGTTTTCCTGGCACAGATTCTTCACTTGTAACATGTCAGTTATGAGCTTATTGTGAAAATCAGCAGGAACAGACATGCTGCAAAAGCACACTCAACTCTTTTCATTTCAGTTTGAAAAATATATAATTCCCTAGTATTTCACCCAGGGGCTATGGGTTTGTTCAACATCAGTCATGATATTTGAATGAAACCAAAAAATGAGTCTATTCTCCAAGGTTTTTTGCCTTTTTTTCCCCCAAAATCAAAAATAAGTCCATTTCCAAACTTTAGTTCCTGGTGGACCCCTACTCTGGGTTTTTCCATAAGCATTTAGGTGATGGAAGTTTTAGTTCTGTGTTGACCACTCTTCTCTTCAAGAGGAGACTTGGACGCCCCGAGGAGCCCATGTGCTGGAAAGTACCATGGCTCTCAGCTATCGGATGGTCCTTCTGAAGTGTAAACTTAGGAACAGGAATGTTCCCAAGCCTGGAATCTTTGTCCAGGAACTTTCTGCCTTTTTAACTCTGGATTTTTCCTGGGGAGCTACATTTAAGTCAAGCAAAAGTTTTTTTCTTTTCCCCCCTTCTCTACAGCGGATGATATTAAGCCATGCCCACGCTGCAGTGCATATATCATCAAGATGAATGATGGGAGCTGCAATCACATGACCTGTGCAGTGTGTGGCTGTGAGTTCTGCTGGCTCTGTATGAAAGAAATCTCAGACTTACATTACCTCAGGTAAGCTGGAGGAGTGGGTGGGGAGGTGTGAAAAAAACTTAGGCTGGTTTGGGTTTGAAGGGTAGGGGGAAAAAGCCCTAGTCAGAGGAGAAGATTGTTTCTAGGACGTAGCCCTACAGTTTTTGAGAAGCCCCCAAAACACACTTTCCCTCTGTTCCCTAGACATTGAATTTCTGTGATAGAGCAGGCAGTCAGCATTTGTCAAATAGTCACTGGGCACAGAGACTATGAGATACCTTGAAGATACTCTTAAAAATGTGCACATAAATGTGTGCCGTATAACTGTGGGAGACTCTGCAAGGGGATGTGGGGTGCTTCTGAAATGGGCAGTATGAAATGGCTTTGGAGGGGAGATCAGTCCTAGAAAGCTTCATGGCAGGAGTAGAGTTGGGGGCAAGATTTTTACAGTTCAGAAGGATGTGACTTGCCAAGGGAAAAGTAGAGGAAAAGTCTCACTGCCTTTTGTGAAGATAAGAAGGTAGGAAGTGGCAAATTTGGTTTATCTGGCTAGAGCAAAGAACTCTGAGAGCCTGTGTTCTGTCCTTGTCCCTTGTTCTGGTTTTATAGTGATTCTCTGAGCACCCGTTCTTGTAGCTCTTCATCAAATCAGAGACAAGGTATTGTTTGCTCTTTAAAGAGAGTCCTTTTCTAAGCACAGAATTCACAGTAATGCCAGCCTCCCTTTTCTCCATAGCCCCTCTGGCTGTACGTTCTGGGGCAAGAAGCCATGGAGTCGTAAGAAGAAGATCCTTTGGCAGCTGGGCACCTTGATTGGTGCCCCAGTGGGCATTTCCCTCATTGCTGGCATTGCCATTCCTGCCATGGTCATTGGCATCCCTGTTTATGTTGGCAGAAAGGTAAGACTTGTGTGGCACTATGGTGGGTACTAGGTGTGTGCCTGAGTGAGCACTTGGTGTCTGCTGGGTAAAGACAGAAAGGGAAAAAACAGGAGCCAGCACCACAAAGCTCTCTAGAAACCAGCTGGTTCTAGGATAAAAATACCTTTCATTTCTTAAATGGATTTTCTTAAACCCCTTGTGATTTGAGAGTTTCTATTACCAGCCTTGGCCTGGTTCAGACCAGTAACTTAAAGGTGAAGTGTTCCTTAGCTGATTCCCCTGAGTTGCCTGTCTCTGGCTAATGCTCACTTTTCCTACAGAAGCTAATTCTGTAGAAGTCTAATTCTGTAGGCTGAGATGTGAAAAGGCAGGTTCCCCTCTGGGCCTGGTGATGGGGTTTGGTTTATTTTTTTAGTGTATGTAGCAGAACCAGGAAGTGTTTTTTGTTTTATGTAAATGTCACTCTGTGCTTTAGCTTCTCACTCCTCTTGGAGGGAGCCAATTTCTGACCTGGATGTTTGTTTGATTCTCAGATCCACAGCAGGTATGAAGGAAAGAAGACTTCAAAGCACAAGAGAAATCTGGCCATCACAGGTGGTGTGACCTTGTCAGTCATTGCATCCCCGGTCATTGCTGCTGTTAGTGTTGGTAAGGAGGGATCAAGGACCTTGATCAGTAGAGCCTAAGTGGCGTTTGTGCCAGATCTCTCTGGTCCTGTGGGCGGGTTGGAGATTTGTGACCTCATAATGTAACCAGCTTGCCAGAAAATACACCAGTATTCATCTGGGTGGCCAGAGAGATGTTGTTGCGTGTCGTACCTAGCTTTGTGTTTAAAAGTGTGTTCCATATATTGTACTTGGTGTCACAGAATGATGACATCTTGGAACTAGAAGGAACCTTCTCTCCAACCAGTGCCCAAGGCAGGGGTCCTGTGGCTCTCTAGTGTCCCCCTCAGGTAGCGCAGATGTCGCTTGAAGACCTCAGAATGGGAGGTGATAAGTTTTGTAATAAAGACCTACTTGTAGACATCTTTGATTTCCTTTCTGTACTACAGTCCTTCAGATCTTTGGATCCAACTATAGAAACTGCTTAAGCCAGCCTTCTTGGTCCAGCCCCACATAAGTCTCCTCTGAACATTCTCCAGTGTATCCCTCTCCTGATCTGGATTAGTATGCTAGTGTTCCTTTGGAGGAACAAAGTGAATTCTTCTCCTCTCCTGCTTTGTTTAGAAGGGAGTGTCGCCTGTCTTCTGTCCAGTGTCTGTGCTGGTCCATCCTCACTGCTCTGCCTCATTCCTTGCCAGGTATTGGTGTCCCTATTATGCTGGCATATGTTTATGGGGTCGTACCCATTTCTCTCTGTCGTGGAGGTGGTTGTGGAGTTAGCACTGCCAATGGAAAAGGTGTGAAAATTGAATTTGACGAAGACGATGGTCCCATCACAGGTAAAGATAGATCTTTTTTCTGTCCAAAAGCAGTAAAAATTCAATGTCTTCTACAGAGAAACTGTTGTGGGAGGATTTCAATAGCTAATGAGCTCTGTGAGGGCTGCTGTTTTAACCTCATTTCTTTATGCTGGAGTTAGTAGGTTAATTCCTCTGATACTGACACATTATGACAAGAATAAGCCAGCGGCCATGTGGTATAGTGGAAAAATCACTGGCTTAGGGAACCAGAAGGGCTCTAGGACCGAACAACATTGTGCTCTTTCCCAGCCACAATACTCAGTCTCCCCCCCCCCCCACAACTGTCCAGTCCATACACAGGATGATGCCACATCCTGAGCCTGCATGACCTCACACAGGTCCCTTTCCCTCTCTGTAAAGTGTGAGGACCTTGGGCCAAATGACCTATAAAAGTTCCTTTCAGTTTTCAGTCCTATGCTCAGTTGTTTTCAGTAAATAATAGTAGTAGTGTGGTGCCAGGAGATAGAGTAGATTTGGAGTCTGGAAGACAGGAGTTCTAATGCTACCTCTTAGTTATATCTGTTAAATGATAGGTGGGTTATTGACCTGCTTTTGAGTTCAGTCTTCACTAGTTCTTGTATAAATAACAACAATAATGTAGGGTAGCCTGTAGGAGGCTGTTACGGGAAAGGGCAGATGAGCATTGCTTTAATGTTGTTCATTCCTCCCTTGAGATGTTTCCTTCCCTCCATAGTGGCTGATGCCTGGCGAGCCCTGAAGAACCCCAGCATTGGGGAGAGTAGCATTGAAGGTCTGACCAGTGTGCTGAGTACTAGTGGGAGCCCCACCGATGGGCTCAGTGTCATGCAGGGCAACTACAGTGAGACAGCCAGCTTTGCAGCTCTCTCAGGGGGTACTCTGAGTGGCGGAGTTCTCTCCAGTGGCAAGGGAAAGTACAGCAGGTAAGCAAACAAGCTTGATGTTGAATGAAGCAGTCTTTTTCCAAGGTGGTGCTGTGGTTGGGTCTCAGTAGCTTTGCTGACCCAGGAGGACCCTGGTGGAGGCAGTGTGGTGGATAGGACTAAAGAGCTGGACTTGAAGTGTAAACATCTGAACCTTAGCTCTGGTGCCCTAGGGTGGTTCCCTTGGCACCTCTAACCACTTTGTTCTTCATCTGCAAAGTAGGGGTCATCCCCTACTCAGGCAGCCTGATTCTCAGGGTTACAAGAAAAGTGTTTTATAAACCATAAAGAAAGTTAGAAATGTCAGTTGTCATTATTACACTGTTGTAATAATTTATCAACACTGTTCTGTCTTCTTTTTCCTCTGCCCCTTACCTTCCTGTTCATTCACAAATACCAGTAACTGCTCCAGTCACACCATCTAGTCCTCTCATCTTACTTAGGAAGAAGCTGGGACCCAGAGGCTGTGGCTTAGCCCAGCTCCCCACTGAGCCCTAGCAACAGCAGTGCAAAGAGAATCCAGAGCCTTCTAGTATAGTGCCTTTTCCACTGGATCTATACATAACATTTTCTGTTGTTATTCGATGTCTATAAAGGCAAATGAGGTGAACAAGAGAACAGGAGACATGATGGAGACCTCTCTTATTGCTGCCTTGGGCCTCCTTTGACCCAGCTTGAGTTTGTGAGCTTCTGATGGCAGGGAATCCCACCCCCACAGTCAGCAGTATTCACTGCCATGTGTTAAAAAACTCAACTCCCCTGGATAGCAGCAGACACATCATTGGAGGCTGAAGTGCTGAAACTGCACTCAGCCAGTCCAGCTGTGGAGTTCGTGAGATCCTCTTGTTCCCAAGAAGTGGATGAGTCAGATGTGTGTGGCCATATGTGAAGCCTATTACAGAGAGGCACAGGCCTGTGGCAGGACACCTCTGGATCCTAGCTCAGGAGCTGTTAATATCCTGCCAAGGAGAGTGACTCCTCAGGGTCTTGGGTTTGCTGTTTTGGTTTGGGCCACTCTCAGTCTAGAGGAAGACAGAGCTCTTTCTCAGTCTGTGTTGTTGGGAAAGAAGGCCACACCACCCTAACTGGGAGAGGGCTGCCAAAGGAGCCAGGAGAGGAAGCAGCACACCTTGAGGCCCATTTCTCACATACTTGGATGCCTTCTCCCTTCTCACGCAGGCTAGAAGTCCAAGCTGACATCCAAAAGGAAACTTTCCCCAAAGACACGGCCAGTCTTGGTGCCATTAGTGACAATGCCAGCACCCGTGCAATGGCTGGTTCCATAATCAGTTCCTACAACCCCCAGGACAGGTAAGTGAGGAGTGGGATGCCAGAGGCAATTTGTTTTCTTTGTTATGGGGCTGCTTTTTGCCTGCAGGGTCCTGGGCTTCCATTGTGTAGGTGGGATCTCTGGTCTTGGACTCCCTGTGCAGTTCTTATGCATGGGAGTGTTTTGGCTTCTTCACTTGGCTCTAACTTTTACTTTCATGCATCATCTTCCACTGGAGGCAAGTGGTGCTGCCCACACAGGACTCAAGGGACCTTATTCGTGTTCCTCAAGTCTATGGGACTCTGAATTCCTGGTTTTCTTGGTTTCTTGAGAAGCTGGCACCTTTATGTGATGATGAGCATGGCTAATGTGTTCCTCTCCCAGGTGTCTTGGCCACTTATGCTGAAAAAGTCAGATGAAACTGAGATTAGAAAGATACTTTTCTTCTTGGTTTATGTTTTAACTAAGAATGGATGAGACTTTGTAACCCCTTCAGTTCCTTTTAATAAATTTTTTTTAAAAGCAGTAACATATAAAAATTAGCAGAATTCTTTGTCTATATGTTCTGTCAGCATTTAGAAATTAAGCTACCACCTTGAGAGGTTGTATTATTTCAGTTTTAGGCCCCAACATTTAGGAGTGAAAGTTCTTTTTGAAAGAGAGAATCTCTGGGCTACAGTGACGTCTCTTTTGGAAAATAAGTATTTCCCTACCCAGAACCCTCAAACCCCACATGCATAAAACCATAATCCTTGACTCAGCAAGGCGGATTTTGTCTCCCCAGAGAGTGCAACAACATGGAAATCCAAGTGGACATTGAGGCCAAACCTAGCCACTATCAGCTGGTTAGTGGAAGTAGCACAGAGGACTCTCTGCACGTTCATGCCCAGATGGCAGAGAACGAGGAAGGCAGTGAACAAGAGCCACCATGCAAGCACCAAAGCTGTGATCATAAGGACTGCATTGCCAGCAGAACCTGGGACATCACCTTGGCCCAGCCCGAGAGCATCAGGAGCGACTTGGAAAGCTCAGATACACAGTCGGATGATGTGCCAGACATCACGTCAGATGAGTGTGGCTCACCTCACTCCCAGACTGCAGCCCACCCCCACACTCCCCGAGCCAGAGGCGCACAGAGCCCAAGTGCCCACATGAACCACTGTGCCCAAGCAGAGGGGCCTAAGTCAGAGGAAATGGTCTTGCAGCTGGAGGGCGTGGAAGTCAGAGTATGAAGAAGAAGCCTCCTGTCTGGAGAAGCACACTTGTAACTGCATCTCTTGGAAACTTTTTTAGTTAATGTATTTTATTTCAAATATTCTCTGGTCACAGGTTTACCCCAGTGTAATTCTGGGAAAGATGCCATTTCTTACAAGATAAAACTCCCCTCGGTTTTTTCCCCATCCCTTCCCTCTCCCTGTTTTTTTTTTTTTTAGTTTTAATTTATTGGTTAAACCGCTGGTGGTGATCCGTGAGGTGTGTCAGAGTGTATATATGTATGTGTGTGTATATTGTATGTATGCAAACATATTACTGAAGGACACATTTTAATAAAGATTTCTGTCGTAATCCTGCTCAGATTTCATTTTCCTTGGCAGGAATGTCTAGCGGATCCAGATGGTGCATTTGAAGAGAGTCCATTCCATTTTGGAAGGTCTGGGCCCTGTGTGTGTTGGGCACGGTGTCCCAGGACAGATAGAGGGAGTGTGTACAAATCAGACAGAAGCAGAGTTGTAATTGAACTACCACTGGTAGAAAGTGGGATGAGGCCTTCTCTCTCTCTCTCTCTCTCTCTCTCTCCCTCCCTCCCTCCCTCTCTCTCTCTCTCTCTCCCCCTCTCTCCCTCTCCCTCTCCCTCTCTCCCTCCCCCCTTTCCTCCCTCCCTCTCTGTCTCTCTCCCTCTCCCCCCCTCCCCCTCCCATCCAGACTGTTGGGCAGGCTGGCAAAGGGCTGCCATGGAGCCTGTTCGCCCTCTAGAGGCCACTCACTGCACCTCCCCTAAAGCTTCATTCACAGTCTTTCCTTCCTGCAGTGCATTGCTGCCAAGCTCTCCTACAGGCAGCTCCCAGGACCTGGCACAGGATCCTCGTGGGGGTTATGACAAGCATTACTGCCACTGGGAGGTGACAGAGCAGCCCTCAAATCATTATAGCCCTGGACTTTGCCCTTCTCTTTTGTGTCTGCCCTGGCTCTATGAGGCCTTCCACAACCTCACTCCTTTGTTCTTCCCATCAGCCAGTCCACCCTGCACATCAGTCAGCAAGACCTGAGTCAAACAGCAGGCCGTCCTTTGTCAAGGTGGGAGAAGGCTTAACTACATTCTTCCTTTGCAAAGGATCCTTTTTCCTTCATGACCCAGACTCAACTGTCCCATGGAGGGAGATGAACAAAGAATGGTGGCCAAGTGTCTGGGGCTACCACAGAGTCCAGAACAGATAGCAGCCTCTGTAGGAGATCCAGTTAACTGACTGTTAGGTAGAAACGGAGTGCTCTTAGAGCTTCTTCCTCCCTGACCTGATGATCCCAGCTTCCTGAAACCTAAACTGGTTTCATTTGTCATTTGGGGGCACCTTGGTTAGGAGAAAGAGCACCTATTCATATCCAGCTGGCCTCTTCAACTATGCTAAGACTTTCTGCTCTGAGATGTTTTTTGTTGTTGTTTTGACCAAGGATGAAGCCTCCTTTGTGGTACAAGGATAAAGTGGGAGTGAGGGACATTTCCTCAAGTGGAAGAATGTCATATCTCATAACTGTTATACTTCATTATTGTAGATATACATAGATATATTTTAACTGCCCTATTAGACTGATGAGATCATATGTCCTGACCAAAAAAGAAAAGCCCACCACCAGAGAGAGGTAGGGAGTATTCTTCATCTGTGATCTGTGTTACTGCCCTGTAAAGACCTGCCCTCCTGTATCTCTGGGTGTTTGTTAGGTTAATTGAAAGTGCTGCTATAACTCATCAGTTCTAATCCACAGGACATCCCAACCCCCCAAAGGAATGTCTATTGTCTCCACCTTTTTTTCCTGTGGGAGTTACTGAGGTATTGAGATAAGGAGCATTTTAGATATAAAGGTGCTTTGGGGCTCCAGAGGATAGGCATTATTAGACTCCGCCTTGATGTATGGTTACTCTCAGAAGAGGTTTAAGGAAATCGTAGGAAGAGTGAATTAGGGGAAACAAAGATGTTTTCAACAGAAAAAAAGCCGTTTGTTCCATCTTTGAATCTCCCAGCACCCATCATAATGCTCTGGTATATCATAGGCAACAAAAAGTCTTAAATTTGATACTAAATAGGGATTCAGAAAGTCATTTCGCCAATCACCATTTTATCTGGAATGTCATGAGGTCCATTAATTGTGTTCAGGAAGTGTACCTTCAAAAGGAAGGATGGAAACTAAGTCACTTTCTCAGTGAGATACCTGGTAGCAGTTGGTAGACCATTTTGAACCTACATCCATTAAGTTACTGGCTCTGAAATACTAAGAGCAGAAAGCAGCTGAGAGATAATCAACCCAGTTATTGTGATCCAGAGAGAGATGGGAGGCAGTGGCAGGGTGGGAACAGGGGGAGCAGGTAGGGGAGGTGAAGGGCCACCTTGGTGGAGAGGATGATATTGAAGCAGTTCAGGGACAGGGTGGGATTTAAGAGCAAGATGAGAGCTTTCTTCTCACGAATAATTAGAATATACTGCTCAATTGTATAGATTGATTCAGAAAAAAAAGTGTTAGAGGTATTTAACTTTTTCCAAAATGCTTAGATATCTAATTAGTCTGCTCCCATCCTCGAAGTCCCATGAGGCACTAAAGGGCTGGGTCTTTTTTCCATCTGATAGATGAGGATAGATCACAGTGGCAGGACTGGGGTCTCCTAACTCCCTGTTCTTCCTCCCTCAGGTTACACTTTCTTCCAGCTTTAGAAACTCGGGCCTTGAGGTCTAGTATAGAGATTCCTTATTGCCAGGTAGGAATAAGGAAGAGAGAGCGATTAAAAAAAAAAAAAAACCCAGGCCAGGGACCTGGCATTGGATCTGTGTGGGGGAGGAGAGGTGACATAGCACCCTAGTATTTGGACAACGATGGCCGTACCAGAGCATCTGGTGTGTTCTCACAAATAGATGCCTGGATTCTAGTTGTCTTTACTAGATCAGCAACGGCAGAAAAGAAAGGCCAGCTAGATGGGAGTAGAAAAGGAGTAGATGTGTAATTCAAGGGTACGTGCAAAAATGTGTAGAAGGATGGGCAAAAATCTGAGTTAAAAAAGAAACCCAAGCTAGCCCTGGACTCTAGAACTGTACCAATGTTAGTTTGCCCCTGAAGTCATAGCCTCTCAGCCCACTGACAAGGAAACTCAAACCCCACCCATTCAGAGTCTCCACCTCCACGAAGCCTCCCCTGAGACGTCCTACAGCTCTGTGCTCCTACACCCTGAGCCAGGCCCTCTGCCCAGGCAGTGCCCTCCAGATTCCGAGGGAGGTCCAGGCTCCCAACACTAGCCTCAGGACCTAACCTAACTTCTCTTGGTTGTATTTTATCCCTAAGCTCTTAACATTTCATTGTTTTATGATCCTTCCACAGAAGGGACTTCACCTTTTGCTATTTTGCTCCCATCCTTCCGCCCCATGCCCAGCACCTGACGCAGGCCTTGGCCTGGAGCCTAGCCAGAAAGGATCATCCCTCCCCTCTTTGATTACCTTCTAGTACTTTGGACCCCTTATTACACTAAACATGCATGGCTGTGTCCTGTGCAGTTTGTGTACACCCATTCTTCTACCCTTACTCTGCTGAGCTGTAATACCCTCTGTAGGCACCAGCTGTTTGGATGGCAGGTTGAATTAACCCCAGTTCCCATCCTGCTGTCACTAGTTGAGAAGTACATAAATTATTTAGTCATCTCAACCTTCATAGCAGTATCAGCCTGGATTTCTGAAATGAATTGTGAGCACAAGGTAGGACAAATCTCAGACCTGCTACTTACTTTTGGTAGCTCATTGAAAACCCAGGGACCATGTCTTGTATTTGTATCCGCAGTGCCCACGCTTCTACAGAGCAGCAGGGGATTAATAAACGCTTACTGATTGATACGCCTCTCTGCCAAAGCCTTCAATTCAGTGGGTTGTTGAGGTTGTGGCAAAGACCCCTCCCTCAGGTCTCAAACCGTGCTTGATGTCAGCTACCTGGTCCACCAAGCTCTCAGTGGAGCTCTGTGCTGAGGAGGCCCCCTCCCCGTGTGGGTCGAAATGGGTTCTGTTGCACGCTGAACCTCCTCATTTCATCGGGCTAAACTAAAGGACTTTGGAGGAAGTTGTAAGTCATAGGATTGTGGACACATGTCACCAGAAGAGACCTTGGAGAGGGCTGACACAAGATCAACTCCTCTACCTCACAGACTTGTTTGAGGAAACCACTTTGTTGATTCTAAAGGACAACAGTCCCTTTTCGAGACCAACCTCCTTGTTTTACAGATGAAGAAATGAGTGGTAGTGATTTGCCCGAGATGCCTCAAGCAGTAAAGGAAGCTAGAATCCAAACCCAGATTCCATATTTCCAAATTCAGTGTTCTAAAGGCTCCAGGCATCTGAGGGAGCTGAGAAAAAAATAGATGGGGACAAAGACTGAATTGAAGACTGATTCACAGTTTATTAAAGCACTTTCCTCACAACCTGCCATATGTGGTCGTAGGTCTGTGCAGTTGTCCCATTTTAAAGACCTGGAGACAGAAACTTAGAGGGAGAGTGAGCCATTTGCCCAAGGTCACTGAGCTGCTTAAGGGGCCCAACTGGAGCTTGGGGCCCTGCTTTCCTTATTCCAAATCCAATATCCTTTTCCTCAGTGAACCACACTTTTTCTGGGACACCTGGAAAATCACATGTAAGCTTAGTAATGGTACAGGAGCTCCCCTTGCTCAGCCCATCCCAATCCTGCCCAGTTGAAACCCCACCTTCCGTAGGAAGGCTTACTCATTATTCCCTTCCCTCACCTTTATTATTATCACTACCATTAAGGCTGATTTTGAAATCCATCCCGGGGCATATTCTAGTTGTTTGTTGTTCCTAAGTTTGTCTCCCTAACCCCAGTGCATCCCCCCTGAAGGCAGGGAGTGAATTTGTTCTCCACAGTGAGTTGGAAGCCAGTTAGAGGGCAAGTTCTTGCATATGGGGACCACTTGTGTCTCCACTCTTCAAAATGACTATGCAACCAGGAGAACAGTTTATATAATGGCAGCAAAACAACTTCGAAAGGAGTCTAGGACCTCCGATCAACACAACAGCCAACCACGATTCCAAAGGGCTCAAGTTGAGACATGCTGCCCACTCCCTCCAGGCAGAGATAGTGATGCACTCCAGAGTACAGATTGAGACATTTTTTTGACATGCCCAATTCGGGAATTTGTTTTACCCGACTATGCACATTTGTAGTGGGTTTTATTTTTCTTGCTTTCTCATTTGAGGAGTGGAGAGTAATGGGAGGGAGATAATGCACATCTGAAAAATAAAAATAATATCTAATTTCAAAAAATGACAGTGCATTATCATTCACTCTCCTGTGTTTTGTGGTCTCGAGGTTGGAGGTGAGAGAAGGGCATCCCTAGGCTTTACTGTGCCCTGGGTCTTGTTTCATATGCTCCCAACTCCCAGCTCCTACAGTCTTCTGATCTCTCAATCCTCTCTCTTTCTCCCTTCTAACCCTAGAAGCACACCCAAGTATCTCCAGTTCAGGCCTGAAGAAATTTTTCCTTTGTCCCCTCCAACCCATCCAACTCTGTCCCATTTCTCTCTTCCCTACATTATTTTCATTATGTTCCTCCCTGCCCTCCCGATCCAGAGAGCATCCATCCTCCCTTTCATAGCTAACCTCTGTAGAAAAAGTTGTCTACATACATGCAGAGTTTCTGTTTTCTCATTGACCTCATTGCAAACTAACTCCCATTCCCACAATCTTACAAAGGTTACGAGTCCCCTATTCTAACAACGGGTGGGTTCATTGCAGCCTTTTCCCTTCTTGAAGTCTCTGCAACATTTGGTATTCTTTATTACTCCCCTTCTAATGGATACTCTCTTCTCCCTTGGCTTCAGCCATCATACTCTACTTCTCCTCCAATGTCTTAGTCCCTTCTCCATCTCTCCCTGCTCTTCACGCTTTCCCCAATCCTTTAAAGTAGATATTACCCAATCTCTCTCTCCCCTCCCTCTCCCTCTCTTCCTCCCTCCCTTCCTCCTCATCTTTCCCTCTCATGTCTCTCTCCTCTCTTTCTCCCTCTCCTTCCCTTCCTTTCTCTCTTCTCTTTTCTCCTTTCTTCTTCTATCTCTTTTCCCCCTTTCCTCTCCTCTCCCTCTCTCTTTTCCACTCTCCATTTCTCCCTCTTCTCTCTCCTATCTTCCTTCTCTGTCTCTCTCTTCTCTTTCCCTCCCTTTCTGTCCCTCCCTTCTCTCTCCCCAGATCTGTTTCCAATCCTGACCTCTCTTGTGAGCCCCAGCCTTGCATCTCCCCCTGCCTACAGGACATCTGCCTGGACATTTTGCACTCACCTTCCTTCCTACCACTTCAAACTCAGCAGCTACAAAAATGAAGGTAAGATCCTTCCCCATAAACCTGCTTCTCCTTCCAACTTCCCAGTTTCTTAGAGTCCCCAGCCTTCACCCAGAAGTCACCTGAACTTGGGAGTTGTCTTTGACTTGTCTTTTTCTTTCACCTCCATCTCTTGTGACATCTCTTGGATTCCTCCCCTCTTGTCTGTTCACTGTCCTACAATCACAATCAGATCCCCCATTATCAGTCAGCCCAGACTTATCGTTCCCTCTCTAGAGAGAGTTCCCTCTAACAGGGTCCCTTTACTTCTGCCTTCCCCCTCCCAATCCATCCTACATGCCACTATAAATTTAATCTTCAATATGCATAGATGGGAGGGAGTATTTGTGAATGTATGTATACACACACACACATACACACAGCCATTTACAGATATCTCATTTGATCCTGACATAACTCCAGGAGGCAGGTGCTATTATGATCCCTTTTTTCCCTATTGGGGAAACTGGGTCAAAAGTTAAGCAATTCACCCAGGATCACACAGCTAGTAAATTCTGAGACTGGATTTGAATTCAGGTCATCCTAACTCCAGGCCTAGTGCTCTATCCATTGTGCCACCAAGCTGTCTCTTAACTACCCAGAACTAGGCATGTCACTCTCCTGCCATTGAAATAAAGTGGAATCATAGGTTCACATCTAGAAGGGACTTTAGAGATTATTTAGTCTAGCCCCTTTATTTTACACTTGAAGAAACTGAGGCCCAGACAGAGTAGTAAATTACTTTCTGGAGGTTACACTAGACGTCTGTTTACTTGCTTGGCACTCCCACGGTCGAGCACCTTCCACCTCTCTGGCCTGTGCACATGATTCTTCCTTCCATGTACTCTACTCCAGTCAAACTGAACTGCTCTGTCCCATAAATTTATCCCTGTGTTTCTGCCTTCATATGTTTGTGCACACACCATTCCCTGTGCCTGGTATGTCCTCCACCTTTTCTGCCTAATTGAACTTCTTACCGTATCTTAAAACCAGCACAAAAGCCACCTCCTTCAACAAACCTTTCCTGAAACTACCTTCCCACCCAACCTTTCCCCTGTACCCCCAGTACCCTTGCACCTGACATGGTCCAGAATTGAATAGTTACTTGTGTTTGGGTTTCATTTCTAGTACTTAAGATCCCTGTGAATTTTACCTAGACTTTGTATCTCCCAGCATCTAGAACGGTAGACATTCAATAAATCTTTGTTGAATGAATGAATGAATTCTACAGTTACCAGAGTCTGTATAAGATTCTGTCCTGGAATTTTTTTAGAATGATTTTGGGAAGTTAGAGTTAACCTTAAGAATCAGTCTTGGATTCTTAGGATCTGAGATTTATTAATTTACTTAAATTTATTTATTTAAAACTTAAAATTTTGCTAAGAAATTCAATTCTAAACTTAATTCTCAGGTCAAAAAATTTCAAGAGAGGCAGGAGTCTGGTGGAAAGAAGGGAAAAAAGGCTGAATTTGTACTTAGAGGACTTGGGTTTGAATCTGGGTTCTGCCGCTTAATATCTGCAAGAACCTAGTCAGTCACACATTTCTGAAGCACTCTACTCTGCCAGGCTCAGCGCTAAGCTCTGGAGTTACAAAGAAGGGCAAAAACATGGTCAGGTGACTTAATTTTTCTGTGCCTGAGTTTCCTTATCTATAAAATGAGAGGGTTGACCTTGACTTCTTCTAGGCTTCCTTCTAGCACTAATTCTATCGACCTAATCAAGATTTTAAGTAAAATTCTAATTAATTAACCAGTTCTGGAACTAGACTCAAGAGAGATTTGGGTTCAGATCCTGCCTCATGCACTAGCTTGTTTTGTGAGGAGGAAGAAAGGGCACCAAATCATTTAACCTCAGTTAAGTTTGTAAGCTTCAGTCTTTCTCCTTCATAAAGTGGGGAAAATATCTTCCTCTTACAGGGATATTGTGAGGATCAAATCTAGAAAGTGCTATATCTGTCATGTTGAAGAATCTTAGATTAGCTCTCAGAAAGATTCCATACATTTTACCTTGTCCCTTTTCTTCCCTTTCTTCCCAACCTCCCACCTCCCCAGGGCACTCCTGCTTCTACATTACACCTTGCACATTCTTAACCCTGGGTCACCCCCACTGTCTGTCTTCTCTATTTGGCAATTATGAGGCTATTGCGATAGTCCCAGGGGGTAGAGTTAGAGGTCATGAGGATGTGAGTCAGAGTGGTGTCCGTGAAGTAAAGAAAAGGGGACAGATTCAAGTTTTATTGTAGAGGAAGAATTTTAAAAATTAAAAAAAAAAAAACCCTTAGGAACCAATTAGTGAGATAGAGTGAAGAAAGGAGGACTACTTAGATTAGGAATCTGGATGACCAAAAGACAGGCAGTGCCCTCAGTCGAAACAAGAAGAGTCAGAGGATAATTAAACCCATGGGAGTTGATGAGGTCACCTAGAGAAGAGGGAGCAGGACAGAGATACATACCCACAGTGGCAAAGGGGCCTGAATGATGATGATCCAGCAAATGAGAAGCAGCCGGGGTGGTCAGAGAGGTAGGAAACCCAAGAAAGAGCAGCGTAACAAGCACCCAACGACAGCAAGTCTCTAAGAGGAGGGAGCCATCACAATGTTGCACAGACATCGGGAATCTGTCTCCTTTGTAACCCTATATATTCTATTTTCTACATTTAAAAACATGATACTGTTAAATTTATAAAAAATAAAAACATGATTCTGGTTCACATAGAGATTTTTTTGCATGACTGCACATGTATATAACCTGTGTTAAATTGCTTGCATTTTCAATTGTGGGGAGGGAGAGAGAGAAAATTTGGAACTCAAAATTTGGGGGAGGGAAAATGGTAAAATTGTTTTATATGTAATTGGGGGAAAATAAAATATTAAAAGCAGAACAAAACATGATTCTGGGAAGGCAGTCCATAGGCTTCACCAGACTGCCCAATGGGTCCAGGGCAACAAAAAGTTTAAGAACCCTTGGTCTGCCCCTTTTCTCCATAATTTCATTGGCTTTCTTGGGTTCAGTTGTGACATCTATGCAAATGACCGGTTTATATAACCCTAATTCCTCCTGAATGCCAGTCAGACATCTGCTAATGCTTTCTGGACATCTCTTCCTGGATATCTCATAAGCATCTCATACTCAATATATCTATAATCAAACCCATCATCATGCTAGAGATAGAACGATGTTGGACTTGGAATCAGGAGGATCTTTATTCAAATCCAATTTCTGCCCCCATACTGGTTATTTAACTATGAACAAAGCATTTGATGTCTCTAAGCTTTCATTTGTAACACGGGATAGTTACGCCTCGGCAGCTAGGTGACAACCTCAGACACTATCTGTATGACCCTGAGCAAGTCACTTAACCCTGTTTGCCTCAGTTTCTTCACCTGTAAAATGAGCTGGAGAAGGAAATGTCAAATCACTCCTGTATCTTCCCCATCATTGAAGCTTCAGAGTTATGCCTACCTCACAGAGGCAACCAGGTGATGAATTGGAATTAGTTAGAGCCCTGGGTCTGGAACCAGGAATTCTTGGGTTCAAATCTAATCTCAGCTACTAGTTGTGTGACCCTGGGCAAGTCACTTAACTTCTGTCTACCTTAGTTTCCTCAACTATAAAGTGGGATCATAATAGCACCTACCTCCCAGGGTTGTTGTAAGGATCAAATAACATGATATTTGTTAAGTGCTTGGGACAGCTCCTGGAACATAGTAGACCCTTAATAATACTTGTTCCCCTCTTTCACAAAGATAAATTTAAGATACTAATGCCTTCTAGTAGGGGTTCTTAACCTCTTCTGTGTAATGGACCCCTTTGGCAATCTAGTGAAGCCTACAGACCCCTCCTCAGAATCTTGTTTGCTGCCTTCATTCATAATTGAAGGAAATGCCAGAGGTTTGTGAAAATAAAGATCTCATTTTTTTCCCATCAAAGTTCATAGACCCCCACTGAAATCTGTCCCAGGCTGAGAACTCTACCTTCAGTTGTCAGGCTCAAAAGTGAGGATAGAGAGAAAACTCCTTGAAACTTTATTGTTGTTCAGTCGTTTTCAGCTGTGTCTAACTCTTCATAACCCCCTTTGGGGTTTTCTTGGCAAAGATACTGGAGTGGTTTGTCACTTACTTCTCCGGTTCATTTGACAGATGAGGAAACTGAGGCAAGCAGAGATTTTTTTTTTTTTTAACTCGGTTCTTCCTGACTCCAGGACTGGTGTTCTATTCACTGTTGGCACCTAGCTGAAACTTTCTAGTACTAAGTAATTTCTGTCATTGTCATCATCTTCACCATCACCATCTCCACCGTTCTGTAGTGGTGCCTCCCCATATTGCTTAAACCCATTGACTTCAAGACCAGAGCTCTTGCTCTTCAAGGCATTGCCACCCTCCCTGTCACCCAGATTCCTAGACCTTTCCCCTTCCCCAGCCCACCCCCTTCACCCAGGCAGCTGCCAAGTCTTCCTGCTTCTGTCTCCACCATCCCTCTCCACTCAGGCAGCTTCCGTCCAAGTTCAGGTCGTCTTGCCCACCCAATGTAAACTCCTCCTCACTGGTCTCTCTGCTACCACTCTCCACACAGCAGCCAAAATAATTTTCCTAAACTGTACAGGCCAAGCTAAGTTACCCCCCCTGCTCAAAAGCTTTTGTGACTCCCGTTGCCTCTGGGATAAAAGAGAGAGCTGGTGGCCTGACACTTGAGGCTTCAGCTCCCCTGCCCTGCTGTCCTTTAAGCAAATCTGTCTGCTCCCTGTTCCAGACACCACCATGTCTCCCACCTCGGGTCACCGCCGCGAGCTATTCTCCAGCCTGTGCCAGCCTAACGTCTCGTTCATCGCCCTGTAATGCTTTGATCACAGGAAACGAGTATCAGGCTGTTGTTTTAATCATTCCTCACCTCCTCCTTTATCTCCCTTCGAGGCTCAGCCTGGGAGCTGAGACAGGCAGGCAATGGAAAAGACAACCTACAAACCACTGATGTCTGGACAGTCTGGAGATGCTCCACAGAAGAAGGGGTTAGGAGGAGGGGGCGATGGCAAAGGCTTCCTACTGAAGGTGGAATTTAAGCTGGGGCTTGGAGACCAGGAGAGATCAGGGAGAGGGTGAGAGGCACACAGGGACAGACAGCAAAAACGGTTTAATAAATATTTGTGACTTTAATGAGCTGCTCTGTGGAGCCTTCCCCAGACCCCCCCCCACCTGGCACTACTCCCTCCCTCCTCAAATAGTCCTAGAACTCTGCCCTAGCTCCCTTTCCACCCCACTTTATCCCCATTCTTGTACTTATCTACATGAACAATGTTAGCCCCACCCCCCAGTAAGGTGCCTGGCACATTGTCAGTCAATCAATATTTACTAAGCACCCACGATGTGCTAAAGAAAGGCAAAAGACAGACCCCAGTTCTCCCAGGCTAATGGGGGAGGCAACATATAGACGGCTAGCCATATACCAACAAGCCACATAAGGGATAAGTTGTAGGTATTCAGCAGAGAGAGGGCCCTAGATTGAAGAGGGAGCAGGAAAAGCTTCCTGTAGAAGGTAGGATTTCAGCTGGGATTGGAGGGAATTCCACCTGTGGGAGAATGCAAAGAAAACATTTCATAAATATTTGTTAAATTTAATCAGAGCCAGGAGGCCTGGATTCGAGCCCTAACTCTGCATACATTCTCTCTTCTCACTGAGTATACCGTCTCTGGGTCTCAGTTTCTGTTTGTAAAGTGAGGAAGTTGAACTAAAATGTCTTAGGGTCCCTTCGAGTGAGAGATGGCAAGGTGTAGGGGAGAGAAACCTGGTTTTGGAGCCAGATGACCTGGGTTCAAGTCCTGGGGGCCCCAGGAAAGTATCATTCAGAAAATGGTTATTTTGAGGGAAGTACTTTGTAAACTTTAAAAGGCTTTGGAATTGTGGGCTTGTTATCATAGGAAATCTGGATAACAATCCCTAGAATTACTGTCCCTTTTTCATAGCAAATCATCCCTACCTGGCCATCTGGTCTTCCCCCTTTCCTCACAAGGCATGCTTGGGTACACACACTCACAGATGGACTTCTTTTGAGGTACAATTCCTAAACAAGACCATTTCTAGGAAAATGGGGGGGAGGGGGGAATAACGTCCCTGAGGCCAACAGGAGCCACCTGAAATGAGATAATTCACATAAAGGGCTTTGCAAACTTTGAAGGGCCATAGAAACAATGTCTCTTACTATTGTTTTTGTGGGCTGCTAAAGAAGGGGCTTTATCCTGGTCCGGTGTCCTGGACCTCTGAGGCATCCTGGGGATGGGTTCAGGGGCCATCAAAAAGAGCTTTGGACCAAAAAGTCTGAGGTCCTGGGTTCAAGTCCTGGGGTAATAGTGTATCAGTTTCCTTATAAAGGCTATTGGATTAGATGATCTCTAAAGGCTCCTCCTGTATTCTTAAAATCTTATGTCCCTGTGAGTTCTGAATCTGATACTGGGTTATTTTTTCCTCATCTATAAAATGGGCATAATATTTGCTCCATATCTTTTATAGAGTTGTGATCAAAGTGATTTATTACATGGAGGAGTCTTTGACTCATCTCTCAGTCCCTCTCCCACCCCCCATCAAATCCCCTTCTAAGACAAATCCCCTGCTAAGGGAAGAGGCAAGGAGCTGAGATCTGATGTAATTCCTGAACCTGGGTGGTGAGCCTGGCCAGTCTGAGTCACACGGGGAGGCCTGAAAGGTCCCTACAGCCTCAGCATGTTTCAAGAGTTCCCCCAAACCTGCCAATCCCTTCCTTCAAGGCCCCATTCTGTATCTCCACCAATCTCCCCTCCCCCACTGCCACACACTTGTCTCATGCCTCATCATCGTGCCTTTTTCAAGACCCTTTTCAATTGAAAAGTGTTTTTTAAATGCCACTGTGTGTCAGGTATTTGCTGCCATGCTAAGTGCTGGGGCACAAAAGAGAAAAGTAATTCATGCTCTCAGGGAGATTACATTCAAATAAGGAAATAAATCATGTTCACAGATAAACACAGGACATACATATATATATATATATATATATATATATATATATATATATATGTATGTATGTATACACACACACACAGAGTGATGGGGGAGGGGAGGTATTGAAGGAGGTGATCCTGGAGCTCATCTGGTGCCTTGTTGTCTCCCTCCATCTTCAAGGACTACTTCTGGTTCTGCCTCCTCCAGGAAGCCTTCCCTGATTGTTTCTGTCCACAGAGATTCCTGCCGAACACTCTTTCTCTGGGATCCTACAGCAATTACAGTCTGGTGTTGTCTTTCTTTTTTCCAGTTGTTTTCTTCTCTCTGAGACCTCATTTGGGTTTGTTTGTTTTTTGGCAAAGATACTGGAGTGGTTTGCCATTTCCTTCAACAGCTGAGGAAACTGAGGCAGAGTTGTGTGACTTGCCCAGGGTCACACAGCTAGGAAGTGTCTTAGGCCAGACTTGAACTCAGGAAGATGAGTCTCATTGTCTCCAGGCCAACACTCTATGCACTAGGCCACCCAGCTGCCCAAATTACAGTCTAGACTACACAACATAGTGCTTGATTCCATAACCTTTTGTAATGCACTCTCGTCCTTCCCTCAATGAATCTTGACTACAAGATTCAATCCAATCTCCAAAACTTGACTGCAAGCTTCCTGAGAACGGGGCTTAGAGATGTGAGTTCCCTGAATAATCTGTTGCTCCTTCTTGCCCTTCACTCCCACTCCAGTTTAATAAATGAGTGAATGGATGGATGGATGGATGGATGGATGGATGGATGGATGGATGG